>NW_026652279.1:126453852-126784709 GCF_009828535.3 Hylobates moloch
CTCATTATGTAAAGCAGCCCTACCTCTTCCTGCTTATTTTGGTCAATTATGCCTACCATAATGATGTCTTTTCCACTAGTTAATGGTCCTTGAACACAACAAGTTCACAGTGCTCAGGCGGAAGCTGTCATTCAATTAAACATTGTCTGTTTCCCATGCCAAAAAAAAAAAAAATGCCCTATTTGGGGTATTTGGGGAAAAGAACATCCATCTCTGAAGAATGGAAAGCAGAAAAAGCCCATGTGCATCATGGGGAATAATGTTGGGAACACTCTTACTTCTACCACATTGTTTCCAGACCAATTTATTCTTCCTGTTGTGCATACAGAGCTATATAGAAGCTTCTGATTTGAAGCTTATATTCTGCATTGTAAAAGATAAAAAGCCTTTTGCCTTTGAGCTTGTGATTAATCTATGCTTTTAGAAGGCAGCTCCATGACATCGTCTGCTTCTGAATAGTATACTGATGGTACAACAAGTGGATCCTATGGTTACAGGATAACCACACTCATACTCTGCTATGAAGTGAGTCTCCATGTTTCATACAATGTAGTCTGGTACCCAGTTGTAGGCAGAATTTGAAGATGATCCCCAAGACTCATACTACTTCATATGTACACCTACATAATAGAGAACAAAGCATTCTAATTTTATGACTTTCTATGTGCCTTTTTGGAAAAATCTCATGGTATATTAATCTCTGTTGCAGATGTTATGTCCTTGATGGGAGAGGACATAGGTTTATAGTCTTTTGGCCTCCCACACCATGATAGCTCTTACTCCACAGGCCAGTTGAAACTGGCAATATCCTCCACTTGAATGTGGGTAGGCCTTAACTAATCAGATGTATCTTTTAAAAATGGGTCTAGAGAACAGAGAGAATATAAGTCAGAGATACTTGAAGATGCATCAGATGCTCTGCTGTTGGTCTTAAAGAAGGAAACTGCTATGTCATTAAAACTCATGTGGCAGAAATTAAGAGGCAGGCTCTAGAAGGAGAGAGTAGCCCCCAGCTGACAACCAGCAGGGTCCTCTATCCTACAATTACAAGGAAACAAATTTCTGTCCATGACTGCATGAGCATGGAGAAAACTCTGAGCTCCATGAAGGAGCACAGGCAACACTTCAAGCTCAGCCTCTGTAAGACTCTAAGAAGAGATTCCAGCTAGGCTGTGCCTGGACATCTTATTTACAGAAACTGTTAATCAATAAATGGATGCCATTTTAACCTACTAAATTTGTGAAATTTTGTAATGCTGAAATAGAAAACTGATGCAGCTTCCATGCCTGTGGAAAAGGCATGTGAAAGCTCGCATGCAGTAACATTGGTTATATCTCTGTAAGCAGGAAAGCCAAATTCATACTTGGAATATCTATTAATGCCTATGAAGACAAACTTAGCTCTTCTATAAAAGGGAAGGCCCAATGTAGTCTGTTTGCTACTAAGTGGCTTGCTGGTATACTTGAGGAATAGCATTATTTCAGTGCTTCAGAACAGATCTCTGTTTATGAAAAATTGGGCATTCCAAAGAGACAGTAGCTAGATTGGTCTTGGTTAGTGAATGTCCATGTTGCTGAGTAAATTATTTGTGTTTATTACTGCCACTGCACTGTGAAGTCAGGTTCTATTGCTAAATAAGATGCACAGGACATAAATGAAAATACTTACAAATATATAGTTTACTCTAGGAAAAGGGTATAGTATATTAGTGACAGTATGAAAGAAAACATACGCATTATAGCCAAATGCTAGCTGATGGTGAGGGGTCTGGAGACATCAGGTGTGAGCTCCTATTTTAATCCATCTCAAAAGGCCATGAATGGATACATTTTTTTCTTGGATCAGAAACCACCAATATGTGCAGGGAACACCTTGGAATTCGGGAGCTCAAAATGGTATCTTGGCTGGAGACTTTTTATTTGGCTGGCTATGCAACATATTTCTGCTACATAACCAGTTTTATCAGCAGAATCCTCCAGGGTGTCACTGAAACCAGGTGCAAATCATCAATCTCATTGTTACCAATAAACAATCCCAACTAACTGGAATGAATGATCCAGAAACTCTTCAGACCCATGGTTGCAAAGCAACACTATTAATCAGTATGTTTTGTGCCTTGAGTAAGGGTCATTGTCATAAACAAACTTTAACAAAGCAGCCCAAGATAATTACAAACCTGCTGTAATTAACCTTGAAAACACAGACATGGCCATTCTATTGATGCATGCCAGTTCAAAATGGCATATGATGAAGTCTGGCTAACATCAACTGGCCAGGTCATTCTGTTTGTTTAGTAATCCAGTGACACTTCCATGGTGGTGTTTTATAATGGGCATCCGCACTTGGTGCTAATTTCCATATGCCACCCATCCACGTGACTCTATCCAGAGAAATTTGTCTCTGATTTGTCTCTCCTTTTCTTCTAGGCCTCTGGCCATATGAGTTGTAGAAGACTAGCACTTTCATTAGCTCTGACTGCTGGGAAATAAATTTCTTTCAACTGTAATTCCTGGCCAACTGAATGTAGCTGTAATGCTGATGCCATCCATGTACAGTTAGCACCCACATACTGAGTGAACGCATTCATAAGTGAACCTGGGGCTTATTCCTTCTTCTTTATGGAACACACAGGGACATCCATACAAAGAGAGATGTGAAGGAAGAAGGTTTTTGTTTGTTTGTTTTGTAACTAGAGTGGTAAAAATTAAGAGTCTAGGCTACCCAGCCATGAAAGTGTATCTGTGTCTTCTATTGCTCAAGCCTAGTCCAGGATATATAATTCCCGCATTGACTACTGATTAATCTCACCAACGTCATAACTTGTTGAGTCTGGCAGAAAGTAGCTTGTAATATCAGTTCCATATGCACAATCACTTGCTGCTTAGGTGTTCCGTCTCTACTAGTGATATGATTAGGCTATGTCCCCATCCAAATCTCATCTTGAATTGTAACTCCCACAATTCCCATGTGTTGTGGGAGGAACCTGGTGGGAGGTGATTGAATTATGGGGTGGGTCTTGCCCATGCTGTTCCCATGATAGTTAATAAGTCTCATGAAATCTGATGGTTTCGAAAATGGGAGATTTCCCTGCACAAGCTCTCTCTTTGCCTGCTGCCATCCATGTAAGATGTGACTTGTTCCTCCTTGCCTTCTACCATGATTGTGAAGCCTCCCCAGCCATGTGGAGCCATGTGGAACTGTAAGTCCATTAAACCTCTTTTTCTTGTAAATTGCCCAGTCTTGGGTATGTCTTTATCAGCAGTGAGAAAATAGACTAATACAGTAAATAGGTGCCAATAGAGTGGGACGCTGTGAAAAGATACCCGAAAATGTAAAAGCGACCTTGGAACTGGGTAACAGGCAGAGGTTGGAACAGTTTGGAGGGCTCAGAAGAAGAAAGGAAAATATGGAAAAGTTTGGAACTTCCTAGAGACTTGTTGAATGTCTTTGACCAAAATGTTGATAATGATATGGACAATGAGATCTGCTGAGGTGGTCTCAGATGGAGATGAGGAACTTGTTGGGAACTGGAGCAAAGGTGACTCTTGTTGTGTTTTAGCAAAGAGACTGGCAGCATTTTGCCCCTGCCCTAGAGATATGTAGAACTTTGAACTTCAGAGAGACAATTTAGGGTATCTGGTGGAAGAATTTTCTAAGCAGCAAAGCATTCAAGAGGTGAATTGGGTGCTGTTAAAGGCATTCAGTTTTAAAACGGAAGCAGAGCATAAAAGTTCAGAAAATTTGCAGTTTAACAATGCATTAGAGAATAAAATCCCATTTTCTGAGAGGAAACTCAAGCCTGCTGCAGATATTTGCATAAGTAACAAGGAGCCAATGTTAATCACCAAGACAATGGGGGAAATGTTTCCAGGGCATGTGAGAGAATTTGAGGCAGGCCCTCCCATCACAAGACTGGAGATCTAGGAGAAAAAAATGGTTTCGTGGGTGGGGCTAAGGGTCCCTCTGCTGTGTGCTGTCTAGGGACTTGGTGCCCTACATCCCAGTTGCTCCAGCTGTGACTAAAATGGGCCAAGGTACAGCTAGGGCCTTGGCTTCGGAGGCTGCAAGCCCCAAGCCTTGGCAGCTTCCATATGGTGTTGAGCCTGTGGGTGCACAGAAGTCAAGAATTCAGGTTTGGGAACCTCCATCTAGATTTCAGAAAATGTATGGAAACACTGGATGCCCAGGGAGAAGTTTGCTGAAGGGACGAGGCCTTTGTGGAGAACCTCTACTAGGCAGTGCAGAAGGAAAATGTGGGGTCAGAGCTAGCACACAAAGTCCCTATTGGGGCACCACCTGGTGGAGCTGTGAGAAGAGGGCCACTGTCCTCCAGGCCCCAGAATAGTAGATCCACTGACAGCTTGCACAACATGCCCTGCTGGATTTCGGACTTGCATGAGGCCTGTAGCCCCTTTGTTTTGGCCAGTTTCTCCTGTTTGAAATGGTTGTATTTACCCAATGCCTTTACCCCCATTGTATCTAGGAAGAATCTAACTTGTTTTTTATTTTACAGGCTCACAGGCAGAAGGAACTTGCCTTGTTTCAGATGAGACATTGGACTGTGACCTTTTGAGTTAATGCTGAAATGAGTTAAGACTTTGGGGGACTGTTGGGTAGTCATGATTGGTTTTAAAATAATGAGGACATGAAGTTTGAGAGGGGCTATGGGGAATGATATGGTTTGGCTCTGTCCCTACCAAAATCTCTTCTTGAATTGTAACTCCCACAATTCCCATGTGTCATGGGAGGAACCCTGTGGGAGGTGATTGAATTATGGGGGCAGGTCTTGCCCATGCTGTTCTCATGATAGTTAATAAGTCTCATGAAATCTGATGGTTTTGAAAATGGGAGATTCCCTGCACAAGCTCTCTCTTTTCCTGCTGCCATCTATGTAAGATGTGACTTGCTCCTCATTGCCTTCCACCGTAATTGTGAGGCCTCCTCAGTCATGTGGAACTGTAAATCCATTAAACCTCTCTCTTTTGTAAATTGCCCAGCCTTGAGTATGTCTTTATCAGCAGTGTGAAAACAGATTAATACAACTAGGCTTCAGTGATATGCCACAAACTCTTCTGCAAAAGATATATAAGCCTATCCTGCAGAGATTATGTTCTCACACAGGAAGAGACTAGTTTCAGAGTTATATTTGGCCTTGTCCAATATTGTAGCTTTTACTCCACAGGCTAAGGAATCAATGTAGGAATTATTCCTACTGGCAAAACTCACAGTACTAATTACACCCTTGTGGATTAAGGGATTGACTACTAGATAAGTCTGTAGACCTAGTTGGTTCACTGTTAGCTACTTTAGCTGGGACTTCATTTTTACTTATCCTTTTAAGACCCCCTTCTAATAAAGGAGCTACAAAAAATTTGTGTCTCTGAGGGTCAGTGTCAATCAGACCTTTTGTCCGATAATCCTCACAGTAACTGGAGTTACCCTTTCCCCAGTGTAGGACCCCCTGAGAATATGGGTGTAGTCTTTGGTGAAAGACTAGGGGAACCATTGCAGTAAATAACCCCTGTGATGTTAAAATAGATGTTCTTTGTGTATGAAGAAATACTCCGGTTTTGGTGGCCAGAAGGAAAGACTGCCTCACAATATTTGTGCTGCATTTCCCTAGAATGCAGTGATTGCCCTGAAATTCCTTGTGAGCTAGGCTAGGTAAATCTTCTCCAAGCCTAGAGAGAAAGAGTGTTTGTGTTTTCTCTGCATTCTCCTGCCACTTTCCCTAGCAGAATGCAGAGAAAGACAATGCCCTGGGACGGGGATTTTTCAAAGTGTGCAACAATATCAGAAGATCTAGAGATATGCTAGAAGCAAATTATCTAACCTGCCTCTAGCTTTGTGAATAAAAAACTACTGGGTGAGAGGACATGAGGGGTGAAAGCAATCTTTGTGTAAATATGTCTTCCAGTTACTTTGGGGTCACAGCAAAATTTGAAAATGCCAGCACTAAGGGACTATAGAGACAAAGGTTGGCAGGAGACTAGAGCCCTGAGTCACCATGCATAACAAAGCCCCTGCTATCCAAGAGCAGTGCTATGAACTTTGAGTGACAAATAGATTCCCTTTTTAGAACTGTTGTACAATTTAAGTCTATTTTTTACAGTAGTTTTGGATTACCATAGCTAATACAAAGACAAAATAAGAAAATAGCAATGAAGTATACTTTGAAAAAGACAACTGGTTAAGAATAGATGAGGTAGGATCATAACCGAGGTTGCAGAGATGTAGCAAATGGATCGTTTGAGTTAGGAAAAATTTTACAATTTGTGTAACCTGATAGTGTATTTGCAGTTTGAAAATAATCTTTAAAAATAAAAATGGTTTTAAAACAACCTGGTTTCATTACATATATAGAATTATGTTACAGATTTAAGTTAGTCCATTACTTTATTTATGTATTTGTCTATGTATGTATATATGTATGTATGTATTTATTTATTTTTACAATATGTTACAGTCATTCATCTCTCTTTGCAAGCAACTAATGTGTTGCTTCCAACTGATGTGTAGTATTTTATGCTGTGCATGCATCCTATTTTATTTGTCTCCTTTCCCAGGAAAGGAAAGCCAGATGGGGGGTACAGCATCCAAACATAGAAAATAAATCAGGAATGAGAGAAAATGTGCAAGATATAGGAAAGTGATAGGAAAGGGTGTATACAAGTTTTAATTCTTTTAATTAAAAAATTATCCAACTTTAATTCGTATTGCACTTGATCTGCACAATTGATTAAACTACATAGTTTTGCAAAACTAATGTGTATTGGGTAACATACAAACCATAAGCATCATTATTCTACTTGGTTACTATAGACTACATGAACGTTTTGTGGATAAATGTAATTACCAATGTTTGTACCAATCTGAGTCAAAAGCCAGAAATGTTTTATCTTAAGTGATAGTTGTCCAATTCATAATCCATTGGCTATGGAGCTGTAGAGATTTGTCTTATTTGCTTATGAAGTTTTTTTTTCTTTTCTTCCAAACAATCAATACTTTAAATTGAAACATTTCTTAAAGAAATTCATCCAACATTTATTTTATTTCACAGAAAATATTTTAAGACATTTTTGTAGCAAACACATTATATAGCAAAATGTAACATTCCACAAAAAAAAAAAAATGAAGTAAAAGAGTAAATTCTGACAAAAGTTTTTTGGGTGTGGAAGGTCCCCTTCAGGCTATAAATCAGCAGTGAAAGTTTACTTTTCTCCAGCATTAAGGACACTGTCTTGATACATTTTGAGATGCATTGCCTTAGGGAGGTCAGTCATTTCATCAAGAAAAGAGCTAAATGGAGCCTAGCTCTTTGGGCAACAAGTGGCAAGGTGGTTTTTAGTATAGCATTTATTTTTATAAAAAATGTCATTTCTAAATATTGTGAATGAGACAGTAAAGCAAAATATATTCTACATGGTGTTTTTAATGATTTCTTTAGGTCAGGTGCTGATTTTTAAAAACTTTACTCTTAGCACTTTGGGAGGCCGAGGCAGGCCGAACATGAGGTCAGGAGTTCGAGACCAGACTGGCCAACATGGTGAAACCCTGTCTCTACTAAAAAATACAAAAATTAGCCGGGTGTGGTGGTGGACATCTGTAATCCCAGCTACTTAGGAGACTGAGGCAGGAGAATCGCTTAAAACCAGAAGGCGGAGGTTGCAGTGAACTGACATTGTACCACTGCACTCCAGCCTGGGCGAAAGAGCGAAAATCTGTCTCAAACAAACAACAAACAAACAAACAAAAACAAAACTTTACAATGGTGTTTAAAAATATATCACAAGAAACATACCTGATACAACTATTCTTCAAGGCATACACTAATTGAAAATTATCCCTGCCTTTCTTCTTCACTTAATATTTAATTTTATTTTAGAGTTTTCTGTATATCAAACTTGAAGTATAGAGGTTTCAAAAAAGTTACAGCTTTTAATGTATGCTCAATCCTCCATTAGCAAATTATTGGACTAGGCACGTGGAATCACACCTGTAATCCCAGAACTTTGGGAGGCCGAGGCAGGTGGATCACTTGAGGTCAGGAGTTTGAGACCAGCCTGGCCGACCTGGCAAAAACCTGTCTCTACGAAAAATACAAAAATTAGCTGGGTGTGGTGGTGCATGTCTGTTATCCCAGCTATTTGGGAGGCTGAGTCAGGAAAATCGCTTGAACCTGGGAGAGGAGTTTGCAGTGAGCCGAGATCGTGCCACTGCACCCCAGCCTGGGTGACGGAGTGAGACTCTGTCAAAAAGAACAAACAAACAAACAAAAAAACCACTTTATTTTTTTGACTGATATTTCGCTAAAATAACACTTTGGTTTACGTAGTGTTGACATTCACATTCCATTGATTAATTCCTCCAATTTCATGGAAAATCTCTCATTTGTTTTCATTTTTTTGAAATTGGTAGTCATTATGTTTTATTTTTCATTTTAGAGTATAAACATTGTATAATTATTTCCAAATTTATGTTCAGTACTTCACTTGAAGAAAATATTTCTTACTACATATTTTGTATTTAAATTTTTTGGTGTGCAGAGCATTCATATGAAACAGTGGCCGTGCCTACATATTTTAGAGAATAATAACTGACTCCTATGTGCAAATGCAGTTTATCAAAATATATATTTTTTTTTAACGACAAGGTCATACTCTGTCTCCCATGCTGGAGTTCAGTGGCACAATCTAGGCTCCCTGCAACCTCCACGTCCTGGGTTCAAATGATTCTCCTGCCTCAGCCTCCCGAGTAGCTGGGATTACAGGTGCGTGCCACCACGCCTGGCTAATTTTTGCATTTTTAGTAGAGACATGATTTCACCATGTTGGCCAGGCTGGTCTCGAACCCCTTACCTCAGGTGATTTGCCCACCTCAGCCTCCCAAAGTGCTGTGATTACAGGCGTGAGCTATTGTGCCTGGCCAAAATAGTATTTTTAATCATCTTATTTTCTTCTATCTCTATAACCATTTAAATAAATGCCTTTCCAACAATATCAAATAGTTATCATTTTAGTTATATCACATTAGGTTAGGTTTTTCTGAGCATTCCATCTGCTATAGTGCTAATATATTTTCAAGCATGATTACTGCAGAGATGCATTTTTAAATTTAATTGTGCTAAATATGTATCTTAATGAAGTGTCTTATCTCTACTGGTTTTTCAGTTGATTATCTTCTATAGTTGAGGTGGAAAATTCTTTATATTCGCAAATAATCATCATTATGTAACTAAATTTCTAATATTTATTCAAGTCTATTATTTTCACCGTTTTAGCTTTCTAAGAGCGATGTTAAACCTTTGATGACAGTGATCATTTTACTGCCTCTCGATATTATAAATAATGTCAAAAGAGAGTGCAAGAGATGAAAGAGAAAGAACTATTTGTGAAAACAGATTTTTTCTTCAAATGATTTTTCAGCAGATATCAATATGCTTTTCTTATTTAATACAATAAAATATATAAATAGAGTATCCCAATATTAAATATTCCACAACCCATGAAGGAACCCTTTCTTTTTATTTTATTTTATTTTATTTTATTTTATTTTATTTTATTTTTATTTTTTTTTTTTGAGACCAAGTCTTGCTCTGTCTCCCAGGCTGGAATGCAGTGGCAGGATCTCGGCTCACTGCAAGCTCCACCTCCCAGAGAACCCATTTCTTGATGGCACATTTATTATTCTTTTTGCACACTGTAAGCTACTAGGAGGTAATGTAATGCTTAGAACTTTTGCATCAATATGTGTAAGTGAAATTAATCTGTGTAATACCATTATGTATTTTTGCCATTATATTTTTATTTCAGATAAAGTTAACTTTGTAAGTAAACACCATTGGCAACTTTCTTTCTTCCCTGCTATTTCAGACAAGTTAAAAAGGTATAGGTTCTACCTATCCCTAAAAGTTTTGTGAGGGATTGATATGGTTTGGCTAAGTGTCCCCACCCAAATTTCATCTCAAGTTGCCAACCTTAGTGTTGGAGGAGGGGACTGGTGGGAGGTGACTGGAGGAAGGGGGCAGACTTCTTCATTGCTGTTCTTTTGATAAGTGAGTTCTCATGAGATCTGGTGGTTTAAAAGTGTATGGCACTTCTTTCATTTTTCCTCTTTCCTGCCACCATGTGAAGTTCAGTTTGCTTCCCCTTCACCTTCCACCATGAGTGTAGAGGCCTCCCCATCCATGCCTCCTGTACAGCCTGTGGAACTGTGAGTCAATTTAACGTCTTTTCTTTGTAAATTGCCCAGTTTCAGGTAGTTCTTTAAAGCAATGTGAGAACAAACTAATACAGGGAGTTTTCTTAATATTTATAATTATAAATGTACTTAGATATTTAAAGTTTTTCTTGAATTGTTTTTTCATTTACCTTTTCTTAGGTAATTAGAACAAAATATTCAAATTTACTGAGGTGCATTTGTAGAAAAGTATCACTCTCAGGTATTTAATTTACTTGATAAATGTGCTCATATATCTTTCTCTCATAAACTTTGATTATTTCTGGACTTTTCTTCATTAATTTTTATCTATTCATTTTATACCAGTAGTCCTTTTTTTTTTTTTTTTTTTTTTTTGAGATGGAGTCTCGCTCTGTCACCCAGGCTGGAGCTCAGTGGCGCTATCTTGGCTCACTGCAAGCTCCGCCTCCTGGGTTCACGCCATTCTTATGCCTCAGCCTCCTGAATCGCTGGGACTACAGGTGCCCACCACCACGCCCAGCTAATTTTTAAATTTTTTTTTTTAGTAGAGATGGAGTTTCACCATGTTAGCCAGGATGGTCTCGATCTCCTGACCTAGTGATCTGCCCACCTAGGGCCCCCAAAGTGCTGGGATTACAGGCGTGAGCCACCACACCCTGCCCCAGTAGTTCTTAAATCTATTTGTCATAACAGCTTTCTAGTTGTATTAGTACATTATCTCACTGCTGTAAAAAAATACATGAGACTGGGTAATTTATTAACTCATGGTTCCACAGGCTGTGCAGGCAGCATGGCTGAGGAAGCCTCAGGAAACTTTCAATCATGGTGGAAGGCGAAGGGGAAGCAGGCTGGTCTTACGTGGATGGAGCAGGAGGAAGAAAGAGAAGCGGGACATGCTATACACTTTTAAACCACCAGATATCATAATCTCACTCACTCTTACAAGCTCAGCAAAGGGGAAATCGCCCTTATGATCCAATCACCTTCAACCAGGACCCTCCTCCAACCCAGGGGATTACAGTTCAACATGAGATGTGGGCAGGGACACATATCCAAACCATATCACTAATTAATTGTTTCTTGTGTATATTTAAAAATTCCTTCCTTTTGTGATTTCTGTTTCCATAAAAGTTATTTTTTAACAACTAAAAGTTAATATTTAATTAATTTTTATTATATTTTGTGTTATTATTGAAAAGATTATTAGGCCTATAGCTTTTATTGAAAGTAAGTCTAAATTTATACAGATGCCTATAATAAGCATTTCTTTCATTCCATTATTTTGTAATATAGAGTAATCAAATTTTTGCTTACCTATCACAACTTATGCAGACAAATTTGATTTATTATATGCTATTTATGGTGAAATTCTTTATTAAATCTCTTATAATCAGCTATTATGAGACTAAATAATAAGTGCTACTTGTTTAACTGAGTTGTGAATAATGTTTAATCATTTTAATGAGTCAAACATTCCTGGGATATTGTGAGGGGTTTTATTTTGCAAAGATGGATATAACATTGCCCATCCCACATGCTCTTTTGCTGTGTCCCCTTGTCATTCTACAAGCAAGAAGAGAAATGAATCAACAAAATGTGGTGGAAGACGTTATATATACATTCTTAACCTATATCAGAAAGGCCATGCCTTTCAAGTAGAAAACTTGATCTTTGATTGCTATGTCTTTTGATACTGCCTCTCACATATTGTGAGAAGCCCAAAGCAAATATAAAATCTGCACTTAGAATTCATTTCAGGGTGCCGTTTGATCCCAGGCTTGAAGTCATCTCAACCCAGATACCATACATATGAGTGAAGATGTATCCAGATAATCCCACCCCTTAGCTTCTTATACTACCTGCATTTATTCAAGTCATAGCTGAAGTCCTTTCATCATAGAGCAAAGACAAGACATCCCCAATGGGACTTAGAATTCTTCATATGTAGGGTCTAAGAGCATAATGAAATGTATATTTACATTGCTAATTATAGGTAATTGGTCACAAGTAATATTTATACTTAATATTTGTATTTTAATAGAAAATAATTCTTCAGGAAAGTTAGTTTTACCTCCGACTAGGTAAGAATAATACAGTTGTGAAACTTAAAATATAAAGGCATCTAATTTCTCCTCTACACTGTATTTTTGTTTGTTTGTTTTTATTTTTCTTTGAGACAGGGTCTCACTCTGATGTACAGGCTGAAATGCAGTGGCCCAATCTTAGCTCACTGCAGCCTCTGCCTCCTGGGCTCAGGCCATCCTTTCATATCAGCCTCCTGAGTAACTAAGACTACCGGCATGCACACCCACACCTGGCTAACTTTTGTATTTTTGGTGGAGACAGGGTTTTGCCATGCTACCCAGGCTGGTTTCAAACTCCTGGGCTCAAGCAATCTGCCAACCTCTGCCTCCCAAAGCGTTGGAATTACAGGTATGAGCCACCGTGCCCAGTTTGCACTGTTTAAATTAGTGGTTATGGAGTGATTCTGTATTTTAAAAATCTACACAAGAAAACTTCCTGAATGACTAAGAAAAAGACCCCTGTGTTAATCTCAAATGATGAATATCAGTGTCAGCAACACAGAAGTATAGGAGATATTTTGAGGATACTTTGCTGCCAAAAACGTATTTTCTGCTTTTACGTAAGACTACTAGGGAATGGTAATTACTGTGCAATTAATAGGTTTATGTCTCTTAGAACTTTTTATGTTGCTGACACTATTGGGTCCATAGAAATACATGTTTATAATGATAAGATACTAGATAGAGTAGGAGTTCAGAACATAAATATGTCACCTTGGAATAAAGATTATTTTGAGCTAAAGGTACTTTAAAAAAAAAAGTAGATGCAAAAAGACCTCTCTGACCCTTCCTTTTTTCTTCCTGAATGCAGGAAATAAAACTCTCCTCTGGAAGATGTCCTCTCTAGAACAAAAGGAAAGTAACATTCTTATCATCAAAGGCAGGAAGTTTAAGCTGGGAGAAATCTTTACAATAAAATTTTTAAAACTATCCCTTATCCTCCTACTTACTTCTTCACCCAGTTAAGTACCCCAGTCCAAACCCATTTGCCTTGACACATTTCCACAACGTACTACTCTGTGTCCAACCCATACATAAGTGTTTGACTCTGTTTCTTTGGATTTTCATTTTCCCTTAAGGACTACTGTGTCATGTAAAACTCTAATTAAATACATTTGTATGCTTTTCTTATGTTAATTTGTCTTACATCAGTTTAATTCTTGGGCCCAGCGGAAAATAAGAGGGTGGAGGGACAATTTCCCCTCCCCTACAATAGAAATTGCAAATAGATGTTGTTTACATTTACTACTTTATTGGCTTATTTTATGTGATTCTTCTAGTTTATGTAAAACACTACTTTTGTTTCACAAAAAGTAGATATATTTTTCCACCTCTTAGAGAGTCAATCACTTAATATTGCTTATACTGCAATTTACAACCACCAGCAACAAAAAGTTTAAATCAGATTGCAATCTGTATATTTTTAACACCCACATATTGAGGGATCTTATAATTGCATAGAAAGGAAGGAAAAAGTACTGCACACTTACAACTTCCTTTAGTTTTTTACCTAGTCCTTTATTGTTGAGGATAAACCTACAGGAAAATCAGAAGTAATAAATAGAATAATAAAAAACTCATAGAAAGTGAACACCAGATAAATGAGGCAATAAGGGAGGAGAATAGCATTTATAAACAATATGTGAATATAGTTAGTAAAATTTGAGGAATCATACCACCCTGTACCCATTAACTCACACAAGAACCAAACGCTATGAAACAACATACCGTTAGATAAAAATAAACCATTATTTAATAATGCTTTAATAAGGCATTATTTATAACTGAAACTTTGGCTGCTAAGATATAAACAGAAAATAAGTAGGAGGAATAAAAAAAGAAACTCAGGCAACAGCCACCAGAAAGAAAGAAAAAAAAAGAGAGAGAAAGAGGGAAAGAAAAAGAAAGAAGAACTAGAAGGAGTGAAATAGAAAGTAGAAAGAAAAGGAAAGAAAGCAAAAGAAAGGCAAGAAAAAAGGAAGGAGGGAGGGAAGGAGAAAAAGAAGGAACAAAAACAGATAAAAAGAGAAGAGGAAAGGAAAGGATGGAAAGAGGGAGGAAGGCAAATGGTACAATTACTGAACAATTGACTTTTTCTTAAGTTAACATGTATCTAATACAGTTATTTAATCAAGAGAAAAAAACATGTCAATACAAAAATCTATGCATGAATATTCAGAGAAGTTTTGTTATCATTAAAACTGTAAACACTTTAAATAAGCTAAGACAGCTATATGTCTAAACAATTTGTTGAATGTCTGTCCAGGGTGATGATATTTGGCAAAAAAAGAAAAGAATGACTAATAAACATAACAACATAAAGCTCAAAATAATTACTCTGAGGAAAGAAGCCAGACCAAAAAACACATACAAAATTATTTCAATTATATAAAAATGTAGAAAATATGAATTAATTTACGTAGAAAATACAAACTAATTTACAGTGATGAAAAGCAGAACTTTTGTCGAGTGTAGATATGTTTGTTATTTGGATGGTGAATAGTTCATTCACACACAAACATTCCTATTAAATTTTGTAACTTATGTGCATTTTATCGTGTCAACTATATCTCAAAAATATTGTAAAATTTAATGTTATAGAGGTTTACTTTAATATCAGCTTCAGAAAAAAATCTGACAGAAAACTAAGGAAGGCAATTTTGAATTGATAAAAATACATGGTATTCTAGCTTTGAAGTTTGGCGTAAGTGTTCAAAGAAAAAGATCTCTGAATGTCAGGTTATGTGTAGTAAAAGTCTGACACACAATCATATACTCCTTGAAAATTCAGAATTATAATAAAAAAAATACTGAACGGTTTAAGAAAGAAATTAGGTAACCACCAACAACTAAAAATTAACATCAGATAGTCTACACAGTTTTCTATAACAAAATGGATAAATATCCTCAACTTTTTAAAAGAAAATGACTTGGGATTTTTCATTAAATAATAACCAAAATAGGAATCAAATGTGAAGGCAAGCAAGAAAAAGTTAAAAAATAAGAAAATTAAGTATTGTGATTTATATAAAAATTAAGTATTAGACCACATTAAAAGTGTAATGAACTAAATTCTCTGGATTTGGACAGACTTAAGTTCTAGAAAGCAGCTGGGGCAGGATGAAGCAGGAAGATAAAGGGTCTGGAAATTACAGCTTTATTTAGTAGATGGACAGTTCGAATAGAGTGAAGACATTTGTTCACTGTATAAGCAAAAGAGTATTAGTAATCTTAAGTGAGAATATTTAAAAAGAAGGTATGGCCAATTTATGAAGCAAATAGAACTGGTGTTTGATTAATAGATAGACAATTCAAAAATATTTTAAATTAACATTTTAGGTGTTTTCTTTTGAACTATGTAAGAAAGGAGGCAATGAAGCCATTATACAGACAATGCCAGTTTATTCATCAACTGGAATTGTGTATTCAACAATGTTTGCTTAGTCATAATGCAGGAAGCATCATATTTTCAAAGATTTTTAATTTTGAAAGTCAGTTCATCTACAAAGCATGACAAGTCTAATTACATCCATAGAAATAAACATTAAATTATTGTGTCTTAATAATTCAAAAAGTCATTGTGTGCCTGAATGTAATTGGAAGTCACCTTGTCTGGGACAGAGTAATAGGGGAAGCCAAGAAGGTCACCATGGCCTGATGCTCAGCTGTCTAAAGTAGATATAACCAAAAATAGGAATGCAATTATTGTAGAGGTATTAGTATATTTCTATAGGATTACTGGTAATCCTGATTATAGTGTTAGATAACTATATTAAGTATTTATAAAGTGCCAGACATGGTTCTAATTAATTCATATGCATTCTCTCACATAATCCACATAACTGCCTTGAACATAGGTAGTTGACTTGACATTACAGAATAGAAAACCAAGACATAGAAAATTTTTTTAACTTGCTCAAATTCAATACATTGTAAATACACACCCATATATCTATCTATATCTATATCTATATCTATATCTATATCTATATATCAGTTGTCTATCTATCTGTTTATCTAGACAGAGCAAAAGAAATAAAAGACAGAGTGAAACAGAGAGAGAGTTTCAGTCAGGATTTGAATCCAGATAGTCTATAAAATATGCTAATTTAAATTAACTAACTGAGTTGAATTAGCTGCTAACTAGATAAATAATGTTAATAACATGAATATAGGAAATGAATGACAGTAGAGTGACTATTAGTGAAATAAGCATTAATGTTCCAAAGATGGGAAGTCAATAGTTTATGTATGTAGTTTACAACTATGTATGTAATATGTATATGAAGATATACAAATACTTTTACACAATCATTTAAATAATTATTTTTAAATTTTTTATGTATACACATTATTTTGTTAATATATAAAAATTTCATATACTCTTATTATCCCCAAGCACTGAATAAAGTTTCCTTGCAAATTTGTTTTTAATAACAGGCATCATGTACATATTTAATAGACAAAATGTGCACAAATACTCACAGGGTATCTAACTACAGTGCAAACAAATTTTGTTGGTTCACATGCCCAAAAATATATATCATTCTGTGCATTTTATAGTATAATCAAATAAATATTCTAGTCAGGGTATTTTCAAGTTGCTGGAATACTACAGAAAAGGCAGATTTAGTGCAATTGCCATGCTCACTAGCCTATTTTCAGAAAGAGGACCTCCTAAAATTTACATTTTCATAGTTCTTGTGTTACTTATGCATTCATCAGACTATCTACAGAAATAGAGATTGAGTTGTGATGAAAAGAGTAAATAAACTAAATATATTTAAATATACTAAGCTTGGGAATAAAGGGGTAAAAAAAAAAAAAAAGCAGGGAACAGATAAAACTGTCTTTGGGTTGAAATTTTAAAAATGGCTCCACAAATTTACTGGCATGGAGTCATTTAAGATATGGAAATTTATTAACACTGTGGCTTTTACTACAAATTACTTAAAGCTGCTTATACATATACACAAAGCGGTTAATAGTTTGCAGAGTTTCTGCCATAAATGCAAGTCACTTTACACAAGATTTAGATTCCGACACTATGTGAAGTTGCTAAGTGACAGAGGTATGCCTTTCCTTTCCTTCATGGAAGCTATGGCAATATGTCATTTATTTTCTGTAAATACTAAACACTCTTAAAAACATATTTATAATGACCTCATTTTTGCAAAGAAAATATTTTTTAAAAAACACAAAAATTTGTCTTTGCAAGGAATGTCAGACCTCAAAGATGTTTACTTTATTGTCTCAAACACAATGGTGTCATAAAAGAGCTCTACCCCTCCATGTTTTAGAAACAAAAGATGAAATACATAAGAGTTTTTCACATTGATTAAACTAATTACCTAGATTATGTCTGTATAAACAAAACATGAATATGGCAAACACTTTACTTTTCTCCAGATTTCATGGTCCATAGGAAGATTCTCTAAAGTTTCCACTCTTCAAATTTCTTGTATTTGTGACCAAAAGAGAAGTCTCTCCAGCATTCTCTTATTATTTGATCTCCCTATGTTCTACATCTCAGTCACTACCCTCTCACATGAATTTTTATTTATTCACAAAATTAGGAGGGGGCAGATATTTAAAAATATTTAAGTCTTTTGAATTTAAAGTAAATATAATGAAATATTGCTATAGCTTTGGTGGAAGTATAGGCATGAAAATATAACTGTATCTCTGCCACTTAAATTCTTATGCTCCTCATTGTCAGGAACTTATCATATTGACACTTCTGGCTTCAATGGGAGAAAGTATGTCTGGCCTAGCTTGGTCACCATATGCCTACTTAAAATTCAGGAGCATTTACTAAATAGAAAAAAGAAGACATTGCATGTGGAATAGTAATAAGCTCTGCTTCTGCTACCCAAAGATCCATGAATACTTTTGTAATTGCACAAACTTAACCCTCCATGAAATGAAGAAACTAAAGTTTGATAATGATCACATCTTCATCTAAGTTTAAGATTTCTAAGTGTTGTGCAGACCTCTTCATCAGTTTAGATGAAGCTATTTGTAGTCTAGTGACTTACAATAGAATGGAAATTATAGCTAATATCCAACTATGCTGTATGAACAAGGTAGGCTCAACAAAAATTTTCATTAAGAGAGCAAAAGAATAAGAAACACCCAACAGTCTCTTGTTCATAGGATTTATAAAATACCGGTGGGCAGGAATTTTGAAAAGTCCCTGCTTTGGCAGTAGACCAAGATATTTGTGGACAAACTGATTTTGCTCTCTGGGTTGACTTTGTTTTCTGCTGTGTTCCATAGCCCCTGGCTTTGCTTACTGGAAGAATTCTTCTCACTCAGTCTCATATGCAGGCACGTCAGAAATATGAGGCTGCACAGCTTTCTCAGCAGGCTTCCATCTGGTGCAGGTTTAGAGCCCAGGGTTTGCTTTAAAATTTGAACAACTATTATATTTTGCAGGCCAGACTTGTGGTGTCTTTGGCAATATAAGACCCTAGAAACTGACTTGGCTTTGGACCTATTTTCTTTCATTCAGTTCTTCGGGCAAATGAACATAGCCAAAGGGCTTGTCTAGACAAAACACTGAATGCTTCTTGTCTACCATCAATGCCTTTGTGCTGATCCCTTTCCTTCATCTTTCTTAAATTAATGGTGGCAAACTTCGGGGTATCTAAAATTACTGACTTTGGTGGGAAGGTAACATCTTATACCTGATATTTGGCTTTGGACTGCCTCCAATTGTCTGTGACAAATATTCAGGCCTTAAAACCCCTTGCTGTATTATCTCTTGCTAAGGCTACGTCTCCATAGCCACCTATTACAATAAGCCTCACTTAATTTTCTTCTTAAAGTAATTTGTTCAAGTCAAAACCAGGAGCCAGCATACAGTTACATTTTGAGGCTTACAAACTAGTTCTACTGATGCTCAGCCTCTCAGTAACATGGACAGCTACTGAGAATAACACAAATTTCAGTTTCACCAAATATTTTGCAACAGACTAACAAATAACCCAGGTTCTTTGCCTTATGCCACCAATAATTAGCCAATACCTTATATTTTAACACATTTTTGGTATCACCTACCATATCAGCCTGGATTCAGGACAATAAATAAAAGGAATTTTAGGTGTTTTAAATTAGAAAACATTTAGTTGGAAAATATTATATATTTACTATATTGTTGAAAGGGATAAACGACCCGGCTTTTTACAGGAACACCATGAATGAATCCTATAAAATATTATAATATTATTACCCATCAAATAAGGTTCCACCTGTCAAGCCAACACAAGAACTCTGAATTTAAGACCCCTTTAACTATAGCTGATATAAAAGGATAAAAAAATAAGCCAAAACCACTGCTTCAGAATGAAGTTGAAGATGGACGATGGTGATTCCAACAGTGGCAAAGGGTAACCTGATGTCTCCAAAACCTTGCATAACAGCAGAAAACTTGCAGAATGAAGTAGGAAAATAACCTCTATGTTAATTGTGCCTTCCATGTCTTGTATAAATGCATCTAAATCTGTAAAAGCCTTACTTATATTCAGAACTCTAGCCACAAAGTTCATGGAAACGCATGAACATGGGAAGTGCAGTTTTCAAACTTTAAAACCTCTGTGGTATATGAAGGCATCCTGGAAGGAGTGTAGTGTGGCATATCACAATCATCTGCACATTTTATATTTTTGCCTGTTCAAAATCCATGAAAATATTTCTACTGAAACTTCAAAACAGAACCGGTAATAATAAAGCATACTTTTCCCTAGCACACATAATTGCATAATTATGAAAGCACACTCAATCTTGTATCCATAGGTGAGATCCAAAATCATATTTGACATTTTATCCATAGCTGGGTGGCATTAAATACTCTTCTAAGTATTCTAAATTATTATTTTATAGAATGCAGAGCCACTAAAATAACCTAGATTATACAGGAGAAAAAGGTAAGAGAAAAAATGATATAGTTAATATTTATAATTGTCTTGTAAACATAGAGAAAAATAATACATATAAGTATTACATTTATATACACCATGTAAAGTTACTTAGTGTTACACTGTACCATCTTACGTGATATCATTAATATCACATGTGTCACATATATATTTATTATGGAAATCCTTTTATTAGTTGTAGGAAACTGTTTTGAAGAAAGAGTTTCTAATTTGGGGAAACACTCGTTATCGGTTTTATTTTTATATTATCTCCTTATTGACTAGAGTATAGGTAACCTGTACTTAATCCTTCTAAATCTTATTTGGTGTTGCCAATAACTTCAAAATTGTCAGTGTTTATTCTGACAGTATTGGATCAGGTTGGGTGCATGTATGAATAAAAGAAAGGGCCCAAAGTCAGCAATAGAAATATAACCTTTACCTAATTGAATACACTTTATTTCTTTTTCCTGCCTGATTGCCCTGGCCAGAACTTCCAACACTATGTTGATTAGTGACAG
Source organism: Hylobates moloch (assembly GCF_009828535.3). NCBI lineage: Eukaryota > Metazoa > Chordata > Mammalia > Primates > Hylobatidae > Hylobates > Hylobates moloch. The sequence continues at coordinate 126,474,578 of NW_026652279.1, forward strand.
AGGGCATCCCTGTCTTGTGCCAGTTTTCAAAGGGAATGCTTCCAGTTTTTGCCCGTTCAGTATAATATTGGCTGTGGGTTTGTCATAAATAGCTCTTATTATTTTGAGATACGTCCTATCAATACCTAATTTATTGAGAGTTTTTAGCATGAAGGACTCTTGAATTTTGTCAAAGGCCTTTTCTGCATCTATTGAGATAATAATGTGGTTTTTGTCTTTGGTTCTATTTATATGCTGGATTATGTTTATTGATTTGCCTATGTTGAACCAGCCTTGCATCCCAAGGATGAAGCCCACTTCATCATGGTGGATAAGCTTTTTGATGTGCTGCTGGATTCAGTTTGCCAGTATTTTATTGAGGATTTTTGTATTGATGTTCATCAGGGATATTAGTCTAAAATTCTCTTTTTTGGTTGTGTCTCTGCCAGGCTTTGGTATCGGGATGATGCTGGTGTCATAAAATGAATTAGGGAGGATTCCCTCTTTTTCTATTGATTGGAATAGTTTCAGAAGGAATGGTACCAGCTCCTCCTTGTACCTCTGGTAGAATCTGGCTGTGAATCCATCTAGTCCTGGACTTTTTTTGGTTGGTAAGCTATTAATTATTCCCTCAATTTCAGAGCCTGTTATTGGTCTATTGAGGGATTCAACTTCTTCCTGGTTTAGTCTTGGGAGGGTGTATTTGTCCAGGAATTTATCCATTTCTTCTAGATTTTCTAGTTTATTTGTGTAGAGGTGTTTATAGTATTCTCTGATGGTAGATGATATTTCTGTGGGATCGGTGGTGATATCCCCTTTTATCATTTTTTATTGCATCTATTTGATTCTTCTCTATTTTCTTCTTTATTAGTCTTGCTAGTGGACTGTCAATTTTGTTGATCTTTTCAAAAAAAACAGCTCCTGGATTCATTGATTTTTTGAAGGGTTTTTTGTGTCTCTGTCTCCTTCAGTTCTGCTCTGATCTTATTCAATTAGGAAAAAAGAAAGTCAAATTGTCCCTGTTTGCAGATGACATGATCGTATATTTAGAAAACCCCATTGTCTCAGCCCAAAATCTGCTTAAGCGGATAAGCAACCTCAGCAAAGTCTCAGGATACAAAATCAATGTGCAAAAATCACAAGCATTCCTATACATCAATAACAGACAAACAGAGAGCCAAATCATGAGTGAACTCCCATTCACAATTACTTCAAAGAGAATAAAATACCTAGGAATTCAACTTACAAGGGATGTGAAAGACCTCTTCAAGGGGAGGTACAAACCACTGCTCAACAAAATAAAAGAGGACACAAACAAATGGAAGAACCTTCCATGCTCATGGATAGGAAGAATCAATATTGTGAAAATGGCCATACTGCCCAAGGTAATTTATAGATTCAATGCCATCCCCATCAAGCTACCAATGACTTTCTTCACAGAATTGGAAAAAACTACTTTAAAGTTCATATGGAACCAAAAAAGAGCCCGTATTGCCAAGTCAATCCTAAGCCAAAAGAACAAAGCTGGAGGCATCACACTACCTGACTTCAAACTATGCTACAAGACTACAGTAACCAAAACAGCATGGTTCTGGTACCAAAACAGAGATATAGACCAATGGAACAGAACAGAGCCCTCAGAAGTAATACCAACCATCTGATCTTTGACAAACCTGACAAAAACAAGCAATGGGGAAAGGATTCCCTATTTAATAAATGGTGCTGGGAAAACTGGCTAGCCATATGTAGAAAGCTGAAACTGGATCCCTTCCTTACACCTTATACAAAAATTAATTCAAGATGGATTAAAGACTTATATGTTAGACGTAAATCCATAAAAACCCTAGAAGAAAGCCTAGGCAAAACCATTCAGGACATAGGCATGGGCAAGGACTTCATGTGTAAAACACCAAAAGCAATGGCAACAAAAGCCAAAATTGACAAATGGGATCTAATTAAACTAAAGAGCACCTGCACAGCAAAAGAAACTACTGTCAAAGTGAACAGGCAACCTACAGAATCAGAGAAAATTTTTGCAATCTACTCATCTGACAAAGGGCTAATATCCAGAATCTACAATGAACTCCAAGAAATTCACAAGAAAAAAACAAAGAACCTCATCCAAAAGTGGGTGAAGGATATGAACAGACACTTCTCGAAAGAAGACATTTATGCAGCCAAGGGACACATACAAAAATGCTCATCATCACTGGCCATCAGAGAAATGCAAATGAAAACCACAATGAGATATCATCTCACACCAGTTAGAATGGCGATCATTAAAAAGTCAGGAAACAACAGGTGCTGGAGAGGATGTGGAGAAATAGGAACACTTTTACACTGTTGGTGGGACTGTAAACTAGTTCAACCATTGTGGAAGTCAGTGTGGCAATTCCTCAGGGATCTAGAACTAGAAATACCATTTGACCCAGCCATCCCGTTACTGGGTATATACCCAAAGGATAATAAATCCTACTATAAAGACACATACACACATATGTTTATTGCAGGACTACTCACAATAGCAAAGACTTGGAACCAACTCAAATGTCCATAAATGATAGACTGGATTAAGAAAATGTGGCACATATACACCATGGAATACTATGCAGCCATAAAAAAGGATGAGATCATGTCCTTTGTAGGGACATGGATGAAGCTGGAAACCATCATTCTCAGCAAGCTATCACAAGGACAAAAAAAACAAACACCACATGTTCTGGCTCATAGGTGGGAATTGAACAATGAGAACACTTGGACATAGGAAGGGGAACATCACACACCGGGGCCTATTTTGGGGTGGGGGGAGGGGGAAGGGATAGCATTAGGAGATATATCTAATGTAAATGACGAGTTAATGGGTGCAGCACACCAACATGGCACATGTATACATATGTAAAAACCTGCACATTGTGCACATGTACCCTAGAACTTAAAGTATAATAATAAAAAAGAAATGTAACCTTTACCTTGTTGGTAATATCTATAATGTCTTGTCCTTCTGTCTTAATAATCTGTACTTTACTTTTCCTAGGACATTTACATAAACAATTAACTTTTCCTGTATCTTTTTCCAAAGAGGAAATTAATATCACAGTGTTACACTAATGGTTTCATGATGAAGATGTACAATTGCAGTATAGCTTAGAGTTTAGTACATTTGTGGATGCTGCTTTACCCAATTTACTGAACCACTGCTGTGGACTGAATGTTTATATTCTCCAAAAAGTTTTATGTTTGAAGCCTAATCCCCAATGTGATAGTATTTGGAAGGCTACCTCCCCAGTGAGGTAGGGCCTTTGGGAAATAATTATGTCATGAGAGTGATTCCCTCATAAAGGAAATTAGTGCCTTTATAAGGAAGCATGAGAGAGATTATCTCTCTCCAGTCCATGCAAACATACATGCAGAAGGTGAAGTCTGCAAGCCAGAAAGCAGGCTATCACTAGACACTGTGTATTTTTGAGCTTTGATCTTGGACGTCCAGAACTGTGACAAATAACATGTTTGTTGATTAAGACACTCCATCTCTATTACTTTTGTTATAGGAACTAGAACACACTAAGACAGCTACCAATAATGCCAACTTGGGGGAAGTGAGAATAATGGAAAGCTCTCTATTTGGTGTTGGCTATACTTAAAAGAGTAATCCCTCCCCTCTCCAGGCTATTGTGACTGGAAAAAATGGAAAATTGTAATAAAGAGCCTTGGGAAAGAGATAGGTTGACCGTTTATGGACTAGTAAGCCCGAGTCCAGGATCTTAGTATATATTTGTGATCCATACAGTGATATAAAAAGGGAGATAAATTTTTCATAATAAACATAATGAATTTGAGGATTTATTCAATGTGCCAACTAATGAAATTATGAATAAGATGTTATGGTTACAGAAAGGAGAAACTTATATTGCTGAATAATACAGCTGCTTAAAATATCATCTGACAATGCCATTGATGAATATATTCTCATTTGTGGGAGGATCATCCACCTCATCCCCACTCCACAATAATACATTTATTGACACAACATTTAAATTGTTACGTATTCTCAGAAGTCATCAATCTCATATGTCATCAAATATGCGAAAAATAGAAAAGGTTATGAACTAAGGTAGACATGGAAATAACAGTTGTCTATTGTAGTGGCCTGAATTAATCAGATGCAATTTTTGAATTATTTTTTTTTCAGCATTAGTACTTGCTTTGCTTTCAGAGAAACAGTCCAGCACGAATGCAATAATGTAAGGTAGGTGTCAATTCAGAGGATGCCGTTTTAAGTTTTGGACTTCTTAGTTTTTATGCTCTATGAATCATGTAGGCAAAAGGGTTTCCATGACTAACTTCTACTCTACAGCCAGGTTTATTTCAGAAGAGCAGTCTAGATAGATCAGGTACATCCTGCTAAAAATATTTTTAGGTAATTTCCTTGGCTACCTTCTTGCTCATAAAATAACCTTAGCATGTTTACAAGGAAATTTACTAGTTCCACATTTACTTAGGTGTCCCCAAGGAAGAAGGGAGTAAGTTACATGCCTTCTGTGGTTTCCTTTTTTTTTCTTTGCAGGTACCTTGGGAGAAGAACAGATAGAAACTAATTAATTACATTGGACACTTTCCAAAATAGTGAGAGATTATCTATACTCTGCATATTAGTATAATTAGACATATTCTAAGACATATTATCCGACCCATCCTGTTTCATTATTAGTTTCATTCATATGTTTCTGCATCTGTTAAACCTTATTAAACCGTATAATGTTGCTTCTGAATTAAAAAAGACCGTCTTTTTCAGTGAATGAAATAAAAAAAAACTGAGCTCATGTGATTTACCAGTCTTATATGCTAAATCAGCCGGAAAATATGGCCCTGTATTTTATTGAAATGTTAGAAGTTTCTAGCTTCCAAGACTACAAGGTTCTATTTCTCAGGATACTGCACATTTTCTGACAATAAACAAAGTAGAGTTCTGTTCTTCCCATTTTCAGATTTCATAGATTTGAGACCGCTTTGAACTGAATGTTTGTGTTCCCTGGGAATTCAGATGTTGAAATTCTAACCCTTAAGATGACAGTGTTAGGAAATAGGGCCTTTGGGAGGTGGTTACCTTGTGATGGTGGCTCCCTCATGAATGAGATTCCTTTTATAAAAGAGACCCACTAGAGCTACCTCACCTTTTCGCCACGTGAGAACACAGTGAGGGGGCATCATGCATGAACCAGGAAACAGGCCCTTACCAGACACCCAAAATGCTGGTACTCAAACCTTGAACTTTGAGAAATAAACTGTTAATTGTTTATAAATCACCACTCAGTTTATAATGTTTTGATATAGCAGCCCAAATGGAGTAAGATGAAGTCCAAATTTTGGAACTGGGGATGACTTTCGTAACAATTTTATTTTATTAGTCACTAATATTATTTTTATTATTCTTCCCTGTGGTTCTAGAATCTGCTTATATCATGATGTTAGAACCCTAAACAGAAATCCTTCCATTATGGAACACAATAATTGTTTCACCATTGTTGGAAATTTAGCCTTCTGCTGAGCTATTTTAAGATCTTCATGACAGAGCTAATAGAAAACGTGCATTATATCTAGACTCCTGAAGATCAAAGAGGAAAGATTTCTTTCATATGGTGAGATTGCAGAGATGGGTGAATAGAATATATATAAACTCAGGGATTCCTGAGTTTCAATATTGTATCATATCAGCAGTGCTATGGACTAAGTGTTTGTGCCCCCAACACCCCCTGCTCTGAATTCATATATTGAAGCCTTAATCTCCAGTGTGATGGTATTTGCCCTTGGGAGGTGATTAGATTTAGATGAGGTGAAGAGAGTGCAGAGTCCCCATGATTAGATTAATGCTCTTGTAAAAGGAGGAAAAGTTATGAGATCCCTTTCTTTTCATGGTCACACCAGGAAAAGGCCATATGAAGACATAATCAGGAAAAGAACCCTCATTGAGAACCTAACCATGCTGGCACTCTGATCTTAAACTTGCAGCCTCCAGAACAGCAAGAAATAAATTGTTGTTTAAGCCACCTAGCCTATGGAAATCTTTTGTAGCAACCTGAATTAAGTTAAAGTGATAAAAGTTAGGGCAGCTGTTTATATTTGGTAGTAGTTTTCCATGTTCCATAATCTAGTGCGATGCTCTGTTGTACCTCACCCGTCAGATCATAATGGGACAGATTTTCCTCCTTATCAGCAACAAATAGTTAAAGTGCAGGCATCCGAAGTCACATCAGTTAATTGCATTGCTCTTTCTAGGGCATTGATGCTGAAGTGAGAAAGGGAGAGAGAGGTATTGAGGGAGGTGGAGCTGCCTGTTCACAGCTATAAGTGGTAAGGGCAGTACCTAGCAATGATAATGACAGTTTTCTGGCCAAATTATCTCTATAGTCAGTGTAATATCTTTTTTCCAGTTTCTAAATGTACTAATCTATATTGACATTAGTTACATGATCCACTTATATTACAGTCATAAAACCCTTATTAAGAAAACCAGTATTAGCCTTTATTGTATGTAAAAGATAACTCTGATTGAAAATCTTTTTGTGTCCAGTATGGCTTTTGAAAATATTGTTGCTGGGTACGGTTGCTCATGCCTGTAATCCCAGCACTTTAGGAGGCCGAGGTGGGTGGATCACAAGGTCAGGAGTTCAAGACCAGCCTGACCAATATGGTGAAACCCCATCTCCACTAAAAATACAAAAATTTGCCGAGTTCAGTGGCAGGGGCCTGTAATCGCAGCTACTCTGGAGGCTGAGGCAGGAGAGTTGCTTGAACCTGGGTGGCAGAAGTTGCAGTGAGCCGAGATCGCGCCACTGTACTCCAGCCTGGGTGACAGAGTGAGACTCTGTCTCAAAAAAATAAAAATAAAATTAAAAAAAGAGAAAAGAAAATATTTTTGCTGAAAATATTTTTGTTCCTTTGTACATAACTATTTTCTTCTTTCTGGAAGAATTTTTATAAATGTGTTGCTGCTTTGATTTTATTTAATGTATTCTGCTTTATAATTTTTTGATAATTTAATATTATCTTAATTGCTTCATTCTTCCCCCATGTAACTTCATTAGAAGGATAAGAGAAATATTGAATTATTTGGTATCTTAATGTCTTTATTCAGATTTTTCATATTTTGCTTATATCACCTGCATTTTGGAAGAATATTTAATTTCTTTTCTCAAACTTAGATTTTCTTTATCATCTATGTTCACAGTGCTATTCAGCCAATTAACTAATTTTTCCCCAAATTTAGAAAAATATGATAAAGTGTCAAAATTACCTTATTTCTACTATGTAGTAACTTATTTTAACTATTTTATAGATATGAGTTACAACATTGTTAGAACACTTAAATTTTTAAATTTCTCACTTGAGACTTTTTTTAGAGTTAAACTTTCTATTCTTTAATTTTGGTACTCATTAATTTGGTTTTCTCAATTTATAACTTTTGGAGTTTTTTTGGGTAATTGAAAAATCACTGTTTCCTCTTTTGTAAATGTAGGATTTAATCGTAGTAGTATATTTAGTAATATATTTATATGCCAGTTATAGTGTATAAATAAATAGTAGTATATAGAAATACATTTAGGATTCCAATTACAAAACTTTTTATGTCCTGGACTTCCAAATTAAGTAATACTATATATTGAGATTTTTCTCTCTCTGTTCACAATGTTAGCTGAACCTTATGGATAGTAAATTAAAAACAAGTTAGGGCAACTTATTTATAATGTGGTATAATTTAAGGTATAAATGCTGTGTTTGCAATGTATGAGTGTGCATTTTGTTTGATTTATTTTGAATGACTTGCTAGATTGTTTTACAATGTGTTCCTTGCTCCTAACTTCATAGATGTTCTAGACCAGTGTGCTTCATATTTTAATCTATATAGAAACTATCTGGGATGTTATTAAATTGAGGATATTGATTCAGTGTTTGTGTTGTGGGTCCAAGATCATTATTTCTAAAACATGCTCACATGATGGTGATGCTGGGAACATAGATCACATTTTGAATGGTAGGGATGTACTAGGAATTATGATGATTACAATTATTTAGGCCTTTAAGAATATCATCATATGCATTTATTTCCAATGGAGTTTGAGTTGACATAAAGTATTTCTTGTCAGTGATATTTTTGTTAAACCTGTTAGAACTTCATTGTAAAGTTGTGATGCTTACCTGACTAAAAAAAAACTCCCTTCCCCTGTGACTTACAGGATCCACAGCTAATCTCAATGATCTGTGCCACCTTCTGCTCAGTTTTTACTGGAGTGTTGAAATAATAACTTTTTATGTTTTCTAAACCTAGTGGTCCTCCAGTCCCTCCTTTTGTTGGTCAAAGGGTAGCCGGAAAGCATTGTTAGTTTTTGGTATTGTTACTTCTTGTATTGATAGTTTGTGTAAATTCCATGAAAAATGAACCTTCTCTTAAATTCACCTTTGGAGTAATTGATCTTCTCTCTATTGTCCATGGGAAGGTGAATGGATGTGTGGCAGCTGTGCAGCATAGGTATTCTAGTTTCTCGATTTTGAGCCCTTCAGATTTCACATCCCTTTTAGAAATTCTCATTTAACTAGTTGCATTGTCATGAATCTGGATCCAGGTATATTAGTATTCATGTGTCTCAGCTCTAATTTCTATGACCTGTGCTTAGGAATTTATCCTAGGACTTCCACTGGAGTTACTGTTTTCCATTTATATTTTTATCTTCCTATGTTCTCCTACAAATAGCTGGAGATACTTCAGGATCCCTTCTGTAATACCGGGATCCTAGGTCAGAGCATTAGCCAAACTGATAGCTTATGTATAAAGCAGCTCAACACTTTTTAAAACTTTTTGGAAAATATCTTTGCTACCGTCTCTCAAGATAGAGAGTCGAAGGGAGAGCTAACTGTATTGCGTTGATATATTTTCTTTTTGTCTTGCTCCCAATTTTATCATTGCTCTTTTTTATTAGTTGACTATAAACTTAAGTTTCCTGGCATTGATCTTATTCTATATTTGTCTTCTCCAGAGCTCATTTTGAACTGGGATTCTCTGTTCTTCTCTTTCTGCCAATCTGTTTCCATGTCATTCTTTTAGCTGTATATCTGTTTACATGTAATTTATTTGTTTACTGTGTGCTATTACAAATATGCAATATCAAAATAGAAAGAAAGAAAGTTATAATAAACCTGTAAAGGCTGATCACCCAGAATAATTAACTATCAGTAATGTGGAACTCTAGCTTTTTCCACCCTTTTTATGTGTTTGTTAGGTTTTTGTGGCTGAAATATTTTAGAGCAAATCCCTTTCATCCTGCCATTAACCCTTCTCAATCATTTTACATTTTTGAAAAAAAACACCCGTTTTATCACATAGCAGCAATACTATCATCACCCACAACAAAATTCAAAATATTTTATTAGTGTCACTTAATATCCATTTCACTTTATTTCCAAATTGTTGGAAAACATTCTTTCACATGTTCATTTGTTTGTGCCAGCATTTAAATTGTTCACTCCTTTGTGGTGATAATTTGAAATTCTACTCATAATATTCCTATGAATAGGAATTAAATGTTACTTCTGGTGATTTGATTCGATTTTGGTTAAAATGTTTTGGTTAGAAACACTTTAAGAATGGTACTATGAACTTCATATTTTGTTACATCACAGATAATTGCCTCATTCTTGGTGATGTTAAGTCCAATTATTGGATGTATAAAGTTTTCTGTAAGCACTTTGTAAAACAGTCTCATATTAATAAGCTTTGTTTAAATTAGTTTTTTGTTAGAGCTTTCAAAATTATTATTTTCTAATTCTTTCCACAATTAGTAACTGGACTTCTGTAGAGAAGAATTTCTCTTATCAAACAGAGCTTATTTTGTTATCCCAAAATACAGTTATTTCAGAAAAGACAAGATAAACTTTTAATTTTTTGTGATTGCCAATTTTAAGATTACAGCATTTGGTGACCTAGTTAACTGTTCATGGAGGAATTGGATTTTTTTATATATTCAACTTATTGAACAGTCATTCTTTCCAATGCCCAGACTACCCTATCATTGGCTAATGGGAACCCCTTTAATCTATCTGTGATAAGTCACCTGCATTGTGGCATAAGATATTCCAGATTAATTTCATACATCCTGATGAAAACCCAGAGTTTGCAATTTCCTTAAGGATCTTTGGCTGTTTTAAGTGGGGGAATTTTTTTGGGAACCATAACTGAGGCATTATTCTTATTGCTACTGAGCTATAATTTCATCTTGATGTTTACCTATGCAGAACTAACCATTTATTTTTGAAAACAATGTAAGATCCTATAATATTTAAAATTTAGAGTTTATTTTTTATATTATACTTTCTGATCTCATGTCACACTCATATGCTAGTTCTGAACAGCTTTAATAAAATTAGGTATTTGCTTCATTAATCTCTCTCTACATATGTTATATATATATACAAAATATACGAAACATATATTTTTCTAAACAAGTATATAACTACTAACAATAAGACTATGGCTTGAGATTAACAATTTTCTTGCAACAATATTTTTCTCAGAGTACAGAGTGTTTTATACATGACTTAAAATGATTTTTTAGGTGTTTATGCCAGACATTAATTTCAGAGATTAGGAGATGCTTTTGTCTTTTTCAATCAACTGACTTTTTGAATATATAAATTACTTACAGAATACAAATTTAAATTTTTTTATTGAATTATATTTCTAAAAATCTTTTTCTAACTATGACTTTCCCATTTTATTGCCAGTATGTACTCATAAATTATCATTATTTTTAAAATTATCCTTCCATTGATTTTTTCAAGTATATTCTAAATATATTTTCTACAATATATCCTAAACATTCTAGTTTCATTTTATCAATTTTAGAAAATTTCACATTGCAGATGCCTCATATTGTATTCAACCAATTCCAATTGATCGATATTTAAATATTTCCAATCTTTTACTATTAAAAAATGCTAAAATAAATAATGATGCAAAAATATCTGCATTTTTTCTACTGTATCTTTGGGTTATATTTATACATTTAGGATTGCTTAGTCAAAATATAAAACAGTACATAATTTTTTAAATTGGCTTTACTTTTTTAGAGCAGTTTTAGGTGCACAGAAAAATTAAGTGAGATATACAGAGAGTTCCCATCTCCCCTTGACTTTTATTTTTTATTTTTATTTTTTGTTTTGTTTGTTTGTTTGTTTGTTTTTGAGATGGAGTCTCGCTCTGTCGCCCAAGCTGGAGTGCAGTGGTGCTATCTCAGCTCACTGCAAGCTCCGCCTCCCAGGTTCACGCCATTCTCCTGCCTCAGCCTCCCGAGTAGCTGGGACTACAGGCACCTGCCACCACGCCCGGCTAATTTTTTGTATTTTTAGGAGAGACGGGGTTTCACCATGTTAACCAGGATGGTCTCGATCTCCTGACCTCGTGATCCGCCCGCCTCAGCCTCCCAAAGTGCTGGGATTACAGGCGTGAGCCACCGTGCCCGGCTGGCTTTTAATTTTATTATCTTGACAGTGTCTTTTGTAAGACATGCATTTTTAATTTTAGTAAAGTCTAGCTTATCAGTTTTTCATTTCATAGAAAATGCCTTTGATGTTTTACCTAGATATTCTACTATAGTATTTTCTAGATATTTTAGATTTAGATTGTTATCTTTAGGTATGTGATCAATTTTAATTAACTTTTACAAATTGTGTAAAGTCTGTGTCTAGATTCTTCCTTTTTTTGTTTGTTTGTTTGCATGTCCAGTTGGTCCAGCACCATTTTGTAGAAAAGACTAGTTTTTCTCCACTGTGTTGCTTTTGCTCCTTTGACACGATATTACAAGATCAGTTGACTATATATACATAGTCTCTTTCTAGACTGCATCATCTGTTCCATTAATCTCTATTCATCTATTATTTCATCGTTACCATATTGTCTTGATTATCATAGCTCTATATGAAATCTTGAAGTTACAGAGTGTCAGTCCTTTGTTCTCCTTCAATATTGCATTGACTACCCTGGGTCTTTTGTCTCTATATATAAACTTTAGAATAAATTTGTCAATATACAAAAAATTTGAGATTTTGAATAAGATTGCAATGAAGTACGTTAAATTACCCATCATAGAGATTAGAATTTTTTTTTTTTGAGACAAGTTTTCATTCTTGGCACAATAATAGCTCACTGCAACTTCAAACTCCTGAGCTCAAGTGATACACCCTTCTCAGCCTCCCAAGTAGCTGGGACTGTAGTCATGAGCCACCAAGCCTGGCTAGTTTTTTCTTTTTTGTAAAGACAGGGTCTCACTATGTTGAATAGGCTGGTCTTGAACTCCTAGCCAGAAGCAATCCTCCAGCCTTGACCTGCCAAAATTACAAGTGTGAGCCACTGTACCTTTCCTTTAGAAAAATTTTCACCCCAGAAGTTGCAATGACCTGTTTTCTATAATCTTGGCCACGACATCTAATGAAAACCTTTTAAATATTTGTGAAATTTTATATTTTAAAAACATAACTTTACCAAAAGTTTGAATATTTATGTATTCTTTATGTGACTACATTTAAGAAACTTTTCTATTTTTCTTACTATAAACTTATCTAATTATATAAATTTTCTGATTTTCAAAATAATTTTATCGGTCTCATTTTATGTTTAAGATTTATGTATGTGATCTAGATATTATATTTCATTTGTAATATTAGTTGCAAATATTTTTCCAGGTTTGTTTCTATTGATTAAAGAGTCTTTTTTTTGACTTACAAATATTTTCATTTTTCTTTTTCTAAGTTGACAGATAAAATTGCATATATTTGTTGCATACAACATAATATCTTACAGTATATTTACATTGTGGAAAGACCAAATCTAGCTAATTAACCTATGCATTACTTCACATAGTTAGCATTTTGTGTTAAGAACACGTTATATCCACTCTCCTTGAAATTTTCAAGGATGTAATGTATTATTAACTGTAGTCATCACATTGCACAATAAATCTCTTGACCTTATTTCTACTGCCTAACTGAAATTTCATATCTTGTCATCAACATCTCCCTAAACCTCTGTCCCTGCTAAACATCATGCTTTCTGGCAATCACTATTCTACTCTCTACTTTAATGAGATTACCTTTTTAAAATCCCACTTCAGAGTGAGATCTTCCAGTATTTGTCCTTCTGTGCCTGGCTTATTTTATTTAACATAATGTTCTCCAAGTTTATCTATGCAGTCCTAAGTGTCAATATTTCTTTCTTTTTGAAACTGAATAGCATTCCATTTCATACATACATATATCACATTTTATTTCCCCATTCACCTGTCAGTGGACACAGTTTGCTTCCCTATCTTGGCTATTGTGAATAATGGGGTAATAAACATAGGAGTGCAAATTTCTCTTTGATGTACTGATTTTATTTCCTTTGGATATATACCCAGTAGTTGGATTGCCAGTTCATATGGTAGTTATATTTTTAATTTTTTTGAGGAACTTCCTCAATGTTTTTCATAATGGCTAAGCTAATTTACATTCCCACCCAAACTATGCAAGAACCTTTTGTTCTCCACATCCTCACCAACAGTATCTTTTGTCCTTTTGATAATAGTCCTTCTAACAGGTGCAAAGTCATATCATGTTGTGGTTTTAATTTGTATTTCCCTGACGACTGCTGATGTTAAACATTTTTTCATGAATCTGATGGTCATCTATATGTCTTCCTTGAGAAATATACATTAAGTTCCTTTGTCCACTTTTAAATCGAATTATTTGTTTGCTTGCTTTTGAGTTGCTTGAGTTCCTTTAATATTTTCAATATTATTTTGTTTTTTTTTGAGACAGGGTCTTGCTCTGTCACCTGGGCTTGTGTGCAGTGGTGCAATCATAGCAAACTACAGCCTTGACTTTCTGGCCTCAAACAATTCTCCCACTTAAACCTCCTGAGTAGCAGGAACCACAGGCCAGCGCAACAACACCTGGCTAAGTTTTTATTATTTATTTATTTTTTAGAATAAGTGTTTCCCTGTGTGACCCAGGCTGGTCTCGAACTCTTAGACTCAAGTGATTCCCCCTCCTGGGCCTACCAAAGTGCTAGGATTACAGGCGTGAGCCACCAAAGCCTGCCAATATTAACCTCTTATCATACATACAGTTTGCAAATATTTTCTCCCATTCTGTAGACTGTTTCGTCATACTGTTGAGTATTTCCTTTGCTGTGCAGAAGCTGTCTAGTGTATTTAGACAAATAATCCCATTTGTCTATTTTTACTTTTGTTGCCCATGCTTTGAGGATTGCATCAAAAATGTCTGCCCAGACAAGATCACAGAGTTTTCACCCTTGTTTTCTTCTAGTAATTTTATAGTTTCAAGTCTTACATGTCAGTCTTTCATCAATTTTGAGTTAATAATTCTTTTAGCCATTTTGAGTAAGATAAGAGCCTAATATTATTTTTCTGCATGCTGACATTAGTTTCCCCAGCACCATTTATTAAAGAGACTGTCCTTTCCCCAATGTGTGTATTTGATGCCTTTGTCAAAAATAAGTTTTCTGTAAGTACATGGTGTAACTTCTGGATTCTCAATTCTATTCCATTGGGCTATGTGTCTTTTTTTATGCCATTACCATGCTGTTTTGGTTACTATAACCCTGTAGTACATTTTGATGTCACATACAGTAATGCCTCCAGCTTTGTTCTTTTCACTCAAGATTGCTTTGGCTATTCAGGGTTTTTTGTGGTTCCACACAAATTTTAGGATTGTTTATCTGATTCTGTGAAGAATGTCATTGGTATTTTGATGAGATTGTGTTGAATCTGTAGATCACTTCGAATAGTATGGAATTTTTAACAGAGAGAGAGATATATATATATGGCATATATGTGTCATATATATGAAACAGGATATATATATGTCATATATATGACATATATATATGCCATTTTTTTATCCACTCATTGATTGATGGGCATTTGGGGTGGTTTCATATTTTTGCAATTGTGAATTGTGCAACATGTGAAAATGTGTGTGCAAGTGTCTTTTTCATATAATGACTTCTTTTCCTTTGGGTAGATAACCAGTAGTGGAATTGCTGGATCAAATGGTAGATCTACTTGTAGTTATTTTAGGAATCTCCATACTGTTTTCCATAGTGGTTGTACTAATTTACATTCCCACCAGCAGTGTAAAAGTGCTTCCATTTCTCCATATCCATTTCAACATCTGTTATTATTATTATTTTTTAATTAAGGCCACTCTTGCAGGAGTGAGGTTTTGTGGTTTTGATTTGCGTTTGTTTTTGATTTGCATTTCCCTAATCATTAGCGATGTTGAGCATTTTTTCATATATTTCTTGGTCATTTGTGTATCTTCTTTTGAGAACTGTCTATTCAGGTCCTTAGCCCACTTTTTGATGGGATTATTTGGATTTTTCTTGCTGATTTGTTTGAGTTTCTTGTAGATTCTGGATATTAGTCCTTCGTTGGATGCATAGTTTGCAAAAATGTTCTTCTACTCTGTGGGTTGTCTGTTTACTCTGCTGATTATTTCTTTTGCTGTGCGGAAGCTTTTTAGTTTAATTAAGTCCCATCTTTGTTTTTGTTGCATTTGCTTTTGGGTTCTTGGTCATGAACTCTTTGTGTCTTTAACTTTTCCTCAATATTTTACAGTTTTCAGCATAGAGAACTTTCCACTTCCTTGATTAAATTTATGCCTATGTATTTTATTTTTTGTAGATTTTGTAAATGGCATTTTTTTTCTTTTTCAGGTAGTTTACTATTGGTGTATTAAAATGCTACCGATTTTTGTATGATAATTTGTATCCTGAAAATGTACTGAATGTGTTTGCTAGTTCTACCAGCTTTTTAGTGGACTCTTTTAGTGTTTCTGTATATAAAAGACCATGTTGTCTACAAACTGTTGTGGGAAGTCAGGGACCCCTAACAGAGGGCCCAGCTGAAGCCACGGCAGAAGAACATAAATTGTGAAGATTTCATGGACATTTATTAGTTCCCCAAATTAATACTTTTATAATTTCTTACTCCTGTCTTTACTGCAATCTCTGAACATAAATTGTGAAGATTTTCTGGACATTTATCACTTCCCCAATACTCTTATAATTTCCTATGCCTGTCTTTACTTTAATCTCTTAATCCCGTCATGTAAGCTGAGGATGTATGTCACCTCAGGACCCTGTGATGATTGTGTTATCTGTGCAAATTGTTTGTAAAACATGTGTGTTTGGACAATTTGAAATCTGGGCATCCTAAAAGAATAGGATAACAGCGATTTTCAGGGAACAAGGGAGATAACCATAAGGTCTGACTGCCTGTGGGGTCGGGCACAACAGAGTCATATTTCTCTTCTTGCAAAAGCAAATAGGAGAAATATCGCTGAATTATTTTTCTCAGCAAGGAACAGCCCTTGGAAAAGAATGCATTCTCAGGAGGAGATCTCTAAAATGGCCGCTCTGGGAGTAGCTGTCTTATGCAGTTGTAAATAAGGGATGAAATACACCCTGGTCTCCTGCAGCGCCCCCAGGCTTGCTAGGATTGGGAAATTCCAGCCTGGCGAAATTCTAGTCAGACCAGTTGTCTGCTCTTGGACCCTGTTTCCTGTTAAGATATTTATCAATGACAATGCGTGCACTGCAGGACATGGAACCTCATTAGAAATTCTAATTTCACCCTGGCCTTGTGATCTCGCTCTGCCCCCATTTGCCTTGTGATATTTTATTGCCTTTGAAGCATGTGATCTCTGTGACCCACACACTATTTGTACACTCCCTCCCCTTTGAAAATCACTAATAAAAACTTGCTGGTTTTGTGGCTCAGGTCGGCATCATGGAACCTGCCAACATGTGATGGCACCCCCGCAGACCCAGCTGTAAAATTTATCTCTTTTGTACTCTTTCTCTTTATTTCTCAGACCAGCGGACACTTAGGGAAAATAGGAAAGAACCTATGTTGAAATATTGGGGTCTTGTTCCCCCGATAACAAACAAATTCAATTTAACTCTTTATTTCTAATTTGCTTGCCTTTTATTTCTTTCCTTTGCCTGGTTTCTCTACGACATAAGAATACTATACTAAATAAAAATGGCAAGACTGGCTGGGTGCAGTGGCTCACGCTCGTAATCCCAGCACTTTGGGAGGCCGAGGTGGGCGGATCACCTGAGGTTGGGAGTGTACAACCTCACTCCTGAAGGAGAAACCCCATCTCTGCTAAAATTTCAAAATTAGCTGCGTGTCGTGACACCTGCCAGTAATCCCAGCTGTTAGGGAGACTGAGGCAAGAGAATTGCTTGAACCCAAGAGGCAGAGGTTGCTGTGAGCCAAGATTGCACCATTGTACTCCAGCCTGGGCAACAAGAGCAAAGTTCATTCTTAAAAAAAAAAAGGAAGAAAAAAAAATTGGCAAGAGTGAGCATGCATGTCCCTTTCCTGATCTTAGAGGAAAAGCTTTAACTTTCTCACCCCTTGAGTATGATATTTCATTTCATTTTTCCATATATGACTTTTGTTGTGTTAAGATACATTCTTTTTGTACCTAATTTATTGAAGAGTTTTCTCATGCAAGGATATTAAATTTTGTCAAATTCTTTATTTGCATCTATTGAAGTAATCCTATGTCCTTTAATTTGTTAAATGTATTTACATTTATGTATTTACACATGTTGAATGATGCTTGTGTCTCTGAAATAAATCCTACTGGATTCTGGCAAATGATCTTTTCAATGTGCTGTTGAATTTGCTTTGCTAGTATTTTGTTTAGGATTTTTGCATCTATGTTCATCAGGGATATAGGCCTGTAATTTTTTTATTTCCTAAATTGTGTCTTTAAATGGCTTTGGTCTCTGGATAATGTTGGCCTCATAAAATGAATTCAGAAGGGCTCTTCTTCTTTGATTTTTTGCAACAGTTTGAGAAGACTTGATATTAGTTCCTTTTTAAATGTTTGGTAGAATTCAGTGGCTCGCACCTCTAATCCCAGCACTTTGGGAGGCCAAGGCAGGCAGATCACTTGATGTCAGGAGTTCAAGACCAGCCTGGCCAACTTGGCAAAACCTCATCTCTACTACAAATACAAAAATTAGCCAGATGTGTGGATGCATGCCTGTAATCCCAGCTATTTGTGAGGCTGAGGCCAGAGAATTGCTTGAACCTGGGAGGTGGAGGTTGCAGTGGGCAGAGATTGTTCCACTGCACTCCAGCCTGGGCAACAGAGCAAGACTCCGTCTGAAAAAGAAAAAAAAAATGTTTGGTAGGACTCAGCAATGAAGCCATCTGGTGCTGGATTTTTCTTTTTTAAAAATTATGTATTTAGTCTTCTTGATATTGGTCTGTTCAGATTTTTTATTTCACTTTAAATCAGCTTTGGTAGAGAGTATATTTCTAGGAGTTTATTCACCTCTATATGATCCAAATTTTGGCACATAATAGCTTACAATAGCTTCTTCTGAACCTTTGTATTACTGTGGTATCAGTTGTAATATCTCCTTTTTCATTTCATTTATTATAGTCTGCTTTTTTTTCCTTAGTCTTACTAGAGATTTGTCAATTTTGTTTATTTTTTCTGTGATTTTTCTAGTCTCTGCATCATTTATTTCTACCTTGATCTTTATTATTTTCTTCCTTTGGGTTTTATTTTCTTCTTTTTCTAGTTTCTCAAAGTGCACAATGAAGCAGTTTGAGATCTTTAATTATTTAATGTAGGCAGTTATTGCCTACAGATTCTTTCTCAGACTGCTTTTGCTATATTCCATAGCTTTTGGTATGCAGTGTTTTCATTTTTCTTTGAAAAATATTTTAATTTATTCATTGATCCATTGGTTTTTCAAAAGCATATGGTTTAATTTCCATGTATTATAAATTTTCTGAAATTTCTCCTGTTAATAGTTTCTTCTTTTATTCCATTGTGGTCAGAAAGGACATTTGATATAATTTCAACCTTCTTAAATTTCCTAAGTCCTGTTTTGCAGCCAAGCATTTCATCTATCCCAGAGAATGTTTAATGTGTACTTGGGAAATATGTATATTTTGCAGCTGTGGATAAAATAGAATGTAATTTAAGTACTATGTTTCTTTATTGGATTTGTCTGAATGATCAGTCCAGTGTTGAAAGTGGGCTGAAGGTCTCTGCTATTATTGTATTGCAGTTGTCTATACCTTTAGATGCATTAATAATTGCTTTAAATATATTTAGGTGCTCCAATATTGGGTGCATATATACTTAACAATTGTTATATCCTCTTGCTGAATTGAGTTACTTATAATTATATAATGGCCTTCTTTGTCTCTTTTTAAAGTTTTTAAAACCTAAAATCTATTTTAGCTTATATAAGTATAGCTATTTCTGCTGTCTTTTGCTTCTTATTTCTGTGCAATTTTTTTCTGAAAGAAAAACTTTCAGTCTATGTGTATCCTTACAAGTGAAGTGAGTACCTTGTAAGAAGTATATAATGGGGTCTTAGTTTTTAGTCCTTTCAAACAGCCTGTCTTTTGGTTGAAGATTTTAATCCATTTAGATTCAAGGTAATCATTGATAGGTAATAACTCGCTACTACGGTTTTGTTAATTGTTCTCTAGCTGTTCTGTACATTCCTTTCTTCCTTTTTTGCTGACTTCCCTTGTGGTTAAGTGATTTCCTCTAGTGGTATGTTTTGACTATTTGCTTTTTTGTGTGTGTATATCTACTATAGGCTTTTGTTTTTGTTGTTTCCTTCAGTCTTAAGAGAAACGTCTTTTAATAGGTTATTTTTGACTGAGAACTTAACTTTGATACAAAATAAAACAAGACAAAAAACGTTTACAGTTTTATCTTACTTCCACTCCCACATATTGAATTTTTATGTCACAATTTACATCTTTTTATATTGCATATTCATTAACAGGTTATTTTGGCAAACATTATTTTAATGGCTTTGTGTTTTAACCTTCATACTAAAAAGAAAAGCTATTTACACACTCTCATTACACTATTATAGTATTTTTAATTTGACTGTGTACTTATTTTTACTAGGGAGTTTTACACTTTTTTTTTCGATCTATTTACTAAGTTTTTTTTGCCAAGGTTAAGGAGTGCCTGGGAGGCAGGTCTATTCCTTCCTTCAAAGATAATTTGCAGGGCTTCAATATTTAAAGGGGAAAGGGCAGAAATTGAGAAAGCGGGATAAATTTTTAAAAGGTGTGGGGAGATAAGAGACAAAGATTGCATTCTTTTGAGTCTTTGATCAGCCTTTAACTGAAATACGATGTATTTGTGTTACTCACCATTGTTCTTTTATTTCAGCTTGAAGAATTCCCTTTAGCATTTCTTGTGTGATAGGTTTAGTGGTGATGAACAGAAAAGTATTTGTCTATTCTTCCTATCTCTAGGAAAGCTTTGCTAATTATAGGTTTTTTTTTTCTTTCCTTCAACACTTTGAATACCTCACCCAGTCTCTCCCGTCCTTTAAGGTTTCTGCTGAGGAGTCACCTGTTAGTTGTATTGTAATTCTTCTATGTATTATTTCCTTATTTTCTTTTGATACCTTCAGCATCCTTTTTGTCTGATGTCTGACTGAATATCCTATGTCTTAGGCTAGTCTTATTTGGATTGATTCTATGTGGAGATCTTTGACATTCATGTTCCTGGATATTTACCTCTCTCTGGAGGTTTGAAGAATTATATGCTACTATTTATTTAAATAAGCTTTTATTCCTTTATCTTTCCCTCCTACTTTTTCTACTCTTATGACTCGAATATTTGCTTTCTTGATGCTGTTCCATAAATCCTGTAAGCTTTCTTTCTTTAAGGTCTTTTCACTTTTTTTCTCATCTGTCGGTATGTTTTCAAATAACCTGTCTTCAGTTTTATACGGTCTTTCTGCTTGATGAGTTCTGCTTTTAATGCTGTCTGTTACATTTTTCATTTATTACATTGTATTTTTTATATTTGAGATTTCTGTTTTTTAATTATTTTAATTATATATACATATATTTTTCATTTTGTTGAATTGTTTTTCTCTATGTTATTAAAATTTGCTGAGCTTCCTTAAAACAGTTATTTTGAATTATTTGTCAGGCATTCCTATATCTCCATTTGGAGATTTTTTGTTTGGTCATAACATATTTTACTGAATATTTTTGACTCTTGTGATTATGAGTCAATGTCTGCACATTTGAAGACATAGGTACTTATTCCAGTATTCACCAATGCTTTGTCTGGAAAATCCTCGTAGTAGTCACTGCACTGGGGTCACCAGAATCCCAAGGTGGGTGCAGCACATTACAGGCATATGCCTGAAACCAGCGGTTGCTGAAGCCTACTGCTGCTAAAAGAGTCTGGGGCCACTGACATTGTCTCAGTGGTGGTGTAGGCCAGAGATCAAGTTTGCCATTGTAAGCCTGAAGCCTAAGCCTGTGTGGTCCTGCCTGCTGCTAGAGGAGGTCTATAGGTTCCATCTATGGAACTTACTTGGAATATGAGGCCATGGGAGTTGCTCAGTGCAGGGTTTTACTGCAGTGGTCCAAGGAAACGTTATGTGCTCACTTCCCTGTCTTCTCCTCAAGCAAAGTGTATTTTTCTCCACTCTGTGTTGCATACAGTTGAGGAAGGGATGTTTGGGTACTGTAAAACTGAATGTAAACTGAATGTAAAACTGTCCTTCCTGTTTTCTCAAATGTATTTTTTTGTTGTTACTGTGCTACAATCAGGTACTATAATCTTTTATCTTATTTCCTTGGCTTTTGTGAAGGTATTTTTTGGACATGAATAATTTTCAAATTGATGTGTTAGCAGCAGGGACAATTGCTTTAGACTCCTATTCCATCACTTTGCTCCATTTCTCTCATGAAGTTATTTTTTTTTGAGAATTTAAAAAAATGTAGTTGAACTTGTCTTTCCTTTTTAAGTAGATTTTTGAAAACTGTTGAGGATTTTTTAACTTTCCTCATGCAAAATATTGTAACAAATGCATGCATGTTTTCTTAAAAATTTTGTTAGCTTTATTATTTACTTATCTAATTATTGGGAATTTGTGCAAGTGTGCAGAATAAGGTATAGACCCACTTCTATCATTTATCTAAATTTTCAGTATGTGATAATCTTAATTTTTAAACTTATATTTCCCAATTAATATGAGATATAATATGTATAATATTCAGTACTTTTCAAATTTTTGCTATAATTCTGTTTGTTTTCTTCCATAGCCATCAACTAATTCCACAAAGTTTGAATCTTGGGGACTTAAAGTAATTTTTCATATTTGAGTTCACCCCACTACTACCCCTCATTACTTTTTCTTTTCAAAATATAACTAAATTCCTTTGCTTGTTTAGTATTCTTATGCATTTCAAAATAATACTTTCTAGCTCTGTATAATGTTTGTCTATGTTCCTGTTTGAATATAAAATTTTTATTGACCCTAAGGATAATTAACATCTTTAGAATAGTGAGTGTTCATGAAAGACCACTTATGAAAGTTTACTTTTGGGTCTAAATATGAAGTAGTTAGGTTTTCCTTAGTTTGTGTACACTTCCTGCTAAGTTAGACCAAAAGTTCATCTTCACATTTTTTATTTTTAAAAGTAGGGTGTTATTTCTGTGTGTCATTAATTCGTACATTTAATTTTATGTCCTCCTATTTATCTAAATTGTATTCTTGCTTTCAGTCATTTATTCATGTATTTTGGGTTCCCCTTCCTGGAAAATTCAATTTGATTATTGCCACAGTTTCATAACTTTTCATACAATCGTTATCTCTTTAAATACCTTCATCTAGTTGCACTGGCTAAAATTCCCGATGCCACTTCAAATGGTAGTTGCACAGAAAAAGCATTTACTATAGTGCTGCAGCTGTTGAAGACTTTCAACATGATCTTCAGAAGTATTAGCACCATCTGAACTATTTTATTATTCCTTTTATTTTTTACAAATTATTCAGCCTCATCTCCTATCTTTATTTCTTCTAGCATTTCCAACGTGTTTGTACACAATTCCTTATCTTTCTGATATTCACTCTATGTCTTCAAACTGTGGGTTTTTTTGTCTTTTAGTATGCCTTGCATTTTGTTTTGTTATTGTTTTTCAAAGCGAGACATAATGTATGGCATAAATAAACTGAGGCACATAGGATTTTACTTTGTGGTTTTGTTTACCTGGCGAGATGTTACGCTGTGTCTACTGTTTTCTCCAGTTATTATGTAAGAGGCTAAAATTTCCTGTGGTGCTTTTGTTTTTGTTTCTTTTAGCTTTGGGTGTTTCTAGTGAATTCTTACATAAGGTCAGAGATGTGCAGTTCTTTCTGTAGTGTCATTTTGTTACCATACAGGAGCTGGTAAGATGTGAGGGGAGAAGGAAGTATTCTGTAATCCTATGATTTGTTCTCAGTCTTTTAGTGAGTTAGTGCTTTGGGTTTTAACTTTCACACATGTTTCTCAGTATATCTGTTTGTTTTTCACCTTAGGTGAGTTAGCAAAGCTAGAAGAGACTGGGATTGGGTATTTCCCTTACGTACCAGGTCAGTTGGGGTCTAGTAAAATAGTTTTTCTGGAGGGCAAGCCTTGTTCAGAAGAATAGAATACCCTGGGTGTATTTCAAAATGGCTACCTCTTTCATCCTCCTGCTAGAAGCAAAGGGTATTTTTCTCCACACTGTGAGATTCTGGTAGAGCTACTGAAGGTCAAACTCACAATATGGTGGAGACAACTTTAAGGCTGAGATTATCCTGGGATTTTTAACTGTCAATCTTGTTCATTCAGGGCCACGAGCAATTAATCAATTCATTTTAGATGTTTTTACCCTGGTATTGGTTTTCGTGGAGTTTTTTGCTCTAGCGAGTTTTAATTTTTTTTTTATTTCCCTGTCTCTCTCTTCAATTTTGAGAGTCCAGTTTGCCTGTAACCTCAATTCTGTGATAAATTTACAAAGAGTTGTTGATTTTCAGTTTGTTTAGCATTTTTCTTTATTTTTCTTTTTTTATTCAGATGGGGTCTCTCTCTGTCGCCCAGACTGGAGTGCAGTGGCACCATCATGGCTCACTACAGCCTCCACCTCCCAGAGTCAGGCAATCTTCCGACCTCAGCCTTCTAGGTAAGTGTGACTGCAGGTGCATGCCACCATGTCTGGCTAATTTTTTTTGTATTTTGTTTAGAGATGGCATTAGGCCACATGCCCAAGCTTATCTGGAACACTGGGCTCAAGCCATCCACCAGCCTCGGCCTCCCAAAGTTGGGATTATAGATGTGAACCACCATGCCTGGCCCAGTATTTTTCTAATGTGGATGAGAGGAACAACTTATAAGTTCCTTATATGCCATACCAGAAACTAAAAGTGCCCCTGTAATTCTATGTGTGTAATTCCCTCTATTTGAAATCTCTAGAGTGATCTCTTTTCCATAAACTAAACTACATATTATAAAAATTAATAGAGGATCATCATATTATCTAAAATTATGGTAATAGCCACCTGAAAAAAATATAAATTACAAATATTTAGAAGTGATTCTTTGAGAGAAGGGGCTTTAAGAGGAGGGACATTTAATAGTTTTCTAGTGTATTTTATTTTATTTGTATTGTGTTCAATGTTGTACTTCACAATTCTAAAAATCATTCAAGAAGTCATGAAATGGAGGGGGAAAGAAGACAATAAATTAGAGGGAGGAAAAAATCAAGAAAAGAGAGCGAATGTAAGGGTTTAAAACTGGATAGAAACTATCAGTGCTGGTAATTAACAGGTCAATGGTACTTTTCATTAGAAAAAATTCAAAATCAAGTTAGGGGACCATTCTAATACAGTACGATATCTAGAAGTAAGGGAAGGATAGACATATCTGCTGTATATTTAAACCGCATATTTATTTCATTTGAAAGGCCAGAGGGAAATAATACAATATATAAAGGCTTACTGGATCAAAAGGAAGTTTTAGTAGTGATTTTGTTTAGAATAAATCATTGTTTTGTTTAAAATGGAATCAAAGGCTGAGCGTTAGACGAGTGATTGATAGCAGGAGAGAGAGATTAGACATTTGATAATGCATTCTCCTGTAGGATATGAAGAAAGTTGGATTTGAAAGCACCAGTATTTTAAAAAATGATGCTATTAAGCTGTTTTCCCTCCTGGGAAAAGTTTAGGTGTCTGTTATAAAGGACACCTTTTCCTTTGGGCAAAATAACTAAAGCAAAGAGATAGGATTGCGAACCAGGCAACTGAAAATATGGGGGATGGTGCCTGCTCCATTTTTATACATATAACCTTGGAAAGTCCTTTAGTGCTCTCTGTGTTACTTACCTCATCAGTAATATAAATATAATAGGGATTTGGGGAAGCTTAGTGAGATAATGTCTCTAATGTGGATTTAGAAATAAATTAGAGAAATTAGTTTCTTGTGTGTACAGCCACTGGCAAGAGTGATAAAGTGAACATTTGCAGCAGGTGCTGTATCAGAGGACCTTTCAACCAGGAAAACACATTCACACCTTTGAGCCTGTGAATAAGCCGACATGAAACATTCGTTTATGGCGTTTAAATGAAGTCTAAATTTGCTATTTAGACATTGTTAGCAAACTCAGAATTCTTACATGAAAATAGTACTCTGGGATTAATTTATATTTATTAATACAAATCTCAAGTTCTACCCTGTAAACCAGGCCAAATAATGAGAGCATTTCCAGTTTCTACAGCTATCATCCTGAAATCTCATTTAACTTCAAAATAAGCAGTCAAAGGGAGTTTTGGGGCATAGTGTTTTAAAGCAGAAATTTTATCAAAAGCAACATTTTAACATAAGATAACTTGTGTTTTACCGTTCAGATTTTTTTTTTTTTTTTGAGACAGAGTGTTGCTCTGTGGCCCAGGCTGGGGTGCAATGGCGGGATCTCAGCTCACTGCAACTTCTGCCTCCTTGGTTCAAGTGATTCTCCTGCCTCAGCCTCCTGAGGAGCTGGGATTATAGGCGTCTAACACCATGCCTGGCTATTTTTTGTATTTTTAGTAGAGACAGGGTTTCACCATGTTGGCCATGCTGGTCTTGAGCTACTGACCTCAGGTGATCCACCCGCCTTGGCCTCCCAAAGTGCTGGGATTACAGGTGTGAGCCACCATGCCTGGCCCACCCGAAAATTTTTGTCCAAAGAATATATTTCTTAAAACTTTGCTCTGCAATCGTGTTCTATTTGAAATATGTCTTAATTAAAACTGTATTTGTTCAAGGCAATTTTATTTTGTTTTAATCAGAATACTTTCCTTCCTATGACAATCAACATTCAAGAGGGATTTGTTTGTGCTTCCATTTCTCTCAGCTTCCCATTCTGTCATTGCCTCACCACTTCCTATTCCCTGGGCAAAGCAGAGAAGCATCTCCTATATAGAAAGCAGAATCATAATGGAATAAAATCAGCAAGTATAATTTTTGACAGGTAGTGAAATAAAACAGGCAAAAACCACATAATAGCAGTTTATTAGTAGAAAAGACAACATTGTCTTTAGTAAACTACCATTTTCTTTCTGTGCTCAAAGGAAGACTACATTTCTCTGGTACTTTGCATCCATGTGGGGTAATGGGCTTACTCCTGGCCCATGGAGATTAAGTGACAGTGTTGTAATCGCTTCCAGGCCAGGCAAATAAACATGTTCAATGTATGATTTTCTCCTTCCTCTTCCATAGCAACACCGATGGCCTTCTATTGAGAATAATGAGTCAAGGAGAGAGAGACTTGGGTCTGAGAAATTAAGTACAGTATAATACATTTTAAATATAGCCCTTCTTAACTCACTAATATGGACTCTGATGTTAGCAGTGAATTTTCATTATGTTCAACTACAAAAAATTCACATACTGGTTACTGTAGGGTAGCCTAGTTACAAAAAGGTTTTTGAAGATATCATTTTGCAAAGAGTGCAGCTTACCTAGCCTTTTGACTGTAAACCACACAGATAAATATAATTTTTTCAAAAATTTTTTAGTCACTTTAAAAAGAAAATCATTTAATTTCTTTAAATGTAGTATTTTATAAATGATAATACAGCTAGATTTTTTACTAAATTTACTGAAAACTTAGGATCATATATAGTAAAACAAAATATCTATATATATGATCATCTATAAATTATACCAAATTAATAATATGTTGCAATGGAGTCCCATTAGCCATTTAACCATATGAACATTTTCTCTAAAACTATAAGGAATTTGAGAGTATATTTAAACCAAAATATTTGTATTTCTTTACATGTGTAACTTTTAATTGAATGCTGAGACAACCGTATTATATTATGAAAAATTATTAGTTTTATATTTTAGAAAAATTTGTATTCCTGTAAGAAGCAAAAAAGTCTCTCCTGAGTTGTTATTATTATTGTTATTATTATTAATATTGCTAAGAGTCAATATCCTAGTGAACTACTAAGTAGGAAACCAAAATATTCACAAGAGAGGACTAAGGCCGACGAGAGAAAATGTTAGTTCTCTCTTAACCTCTGTCTCTCTCTTCCTCCCTTCCTTCTTTCTGTTACTCTCTCTCTCTTTCTTGTTCTACCTCTCTGTCTTTCTCTCTTTCTCTCTCTCTGCCAATCGTCTGTGCTGTGAAATTTTAGAAATTAAAAAATACTTGAAGGTGAGAAAGATGGCCTCTGTAATACGGTTGCCAAGTGAGAATAAGGTAGAAATTCATCCAGGTGGGCCAAATAAACTCTTGAATTTGAATATGCAATTTCTCATGTTCTTGACACCCTAAGGGAATTTTTATCCGTCGTGTATTTCCTCTTTTTAATAACAGCTGAGGAATCCTCAAATGCATACCACAGGAAAGGAACTCCTTAGAAGAGAAGAGTGATTATTACTATGTAAAGAGGTCTCCAAAGCTATTTATGCAAAGTATCCAATAAATAGACACTTAAACATCAAAGACATGAGTAGACACTTGTGACGGTAAAATAATACAGAAAAATCCCATATTTTAGGTGAATTTTAACTATTTTAGTTTATCTTAACAATATTATTGAGAAGACACTTTTTCTTTTGGATCTGTACATGAGAAAGTAAAGGAGGAAGAGTGCTCCTTGAGTCCACGATGTTTGCAGCATGAGGAATGAGCCAGAATCACAAGCCCTGAGTAATTTCTAGAGACAAGAGTCAGGGCAATCAAGTTTCAGATCCAGCTACCAGATTATTTTCCTACCTTGGAAAAGTAGTGCTTTTTGTTTTGTATTGAGAAATAATAATAATTTGTTTTTTTGGTGCGTGATTAATTGGGGGATTGAGTTTCTTGGTCAGCTTTATAAATAGTATTTTTTGGAGAATGGAAAACAATCATAACATTAATGGAACCAATTCTGGGTAGACTCTGTTTAAGACTACAAATGTGTAAGCATGGCTTTTGCAGGAGTTTTTGCCATAGAAGTGAAAACTCAGCTAGTAAGATGTTTGAAAATAAAGAAACAAACAAAACTGACTGTGGAACAGCAAACACAAAGGGATTTTGGAGACTTAGAAACAGGCAGTCTCTAGCTAGTCCTAGGGAGATACAGATAGTAAACTAGCCAAATGAAGCAGGAGAATTAAAGTTAGAAGCTTCATGAGAGTTCAGCCACTGGAAAGATTTTGTGGAAATCCAGGAGAAACATTAAATACCAGTGTGAATATCGGGAACGTGAGTAAAGGAAATGAAAAATACAATGGAGGAATTCCCTTCATGTAGCAAATTCAGTACCTTAAAAAGAAATAAAAAAGAGGTCTCCATAAAGTTAAGTCCCTCAGACAGTATACATGTAAGTAAAGCATTTGCAGAAATCACCAATCTGGTAGAAGATTGACAGAGAGGAAAAGTGTTTTCTCTTTTGTCTTACAGAAGAAAGGAGAATGTCTACTTTGGCTACATTGGATATGTGCTGGCTTTACATCAGTCTACTTATAATTATGACACCCAAGTATAAGAAAGAGTGGGTAAAAAGTCACAGGAAAAGATAGGCATATTAGGATTTGCAGACTATCTTTAAGTTTTACAACATTAAAGCATATACATATGACTTACAGTTTCAACAGGTTTACAAACCACAAAGAGTCTTCATGGTCATGTAAAATTCAATTCCATTTATTCATTAGGGAGTTGCAGTTAAAATTGTTATATTTTTGGTGCCTATACGCCAAATCATAATTAATTTATTTCATCAGAAGAAACTTCTGTTTTTTCATTTTCTTTATCTCTTACTTCACTTGATTTACTTGAAGAAAAAATATCTCACTAGATTAGATCCTAGTGACTTGGGATGTTCTCATCTATATCATCTTAGATTTGGGCATAGCTATATCTCTGTAAACTTTTTAGTCCTTTAGGAATGAAACTGAGTTATTTCCAAGACTTAAGATCTAGGTCAAGATGAATTCTGGAAGTCAAGATTTGACTTTCAGAACAATTGAAATGTAGTGAGATCTAAAAATGTGATATTGTCGTATTAGAGTCTTTAGGAGCAAGTCTTTTCTAATTTAATAGGGAGATGACTATCATATATATAATTATATTTATGGCTGAATTTCTCCTATCTTAAGTTTTCCTTTTTTATTATTTTAATTTTTATTAGCATGATTTTTTTATACTTTAAGTTCTAGGGTACATGTTTACAACGTGCAGGTTTGTTACATAGGTATACATGTGCCATGTTGGTTTGCTGCACCCATCAACTCGTCATTTACATTAGGTAAGTTTTCCTTTTTAAAACATTATTTGGAAGGTAAGACAATCATGTAAAATAATCCTAATAATATGCGTCCTTGCATGAAATTTTGGATAAACATTTCATATTATGCTGTGATCATCATTTGATTCAAGCTTTTTGTGAGTAAAAGCAGAGTCATCACAAAAGGGAAAAGCATTCCCATTTTCAATTATCTTGAGAAAAGGTTACTTTTCTATCAGGAACAAAGACTTGAAAAGGACCCTGAAAGGTGGTAGAGGGAATTCCTTACCTCTACCTTTCTAAGAGAAAGAAATCTTACACCATGTGACCTGGACTTTAAGCTGAAACAGGGTTTTCCAACCTTGATACTGTTGCCATTTGGGATCAGATAATTCTTTGTTTTGGGGGCTTTCTTGTGCATTTAAGGATGATTAGCAACATCTTTGGCCACTATCTATTGAAGCCAGTAGTACATCCCTCCCACTTTACCCCTCGCCATTGTGAGAACAAAAAATGTTTTCAATCATTGCTGAACGTCTTCTGGGGGACTTTATCCCAAGTTCAGAACCACACTATTAGAATTTCAGCTTGATCTGATTCCTTGTTGATTCCTTGTGGATGACTGGAGTTTCCTAGCTAGGTGACCATCTAGGGGCCAGAGATAAATGACCCTTGAATTGTTTCGCAACCTGAAGATGATTAAATTATACTGTGTAACTACTCTTCAATTAAATGGCATTCTCTCTTTTTATTTTTTACTATGATCTTACACTTTTTGTTAAAATTTCCCATATATATTTGACATTTAATTTCAGAAAAGAAAGGGGTACAACATTAAACCTGAGCGAGGGGTTTAAGGAAGGATTCTCTAAATCCAGATGATGATGGCAGTGGTATTTATCATTGGATTTTTAAGAGGATAAACCTCTCAAGATACAGAGCCCAGTCAGTTCTACTAAAAAAATACTATACAACCTCCAGTCTCAGTCTTAGAAAAGCAGAGCTTGATTGATATATTTTATTAACATGATATGTATTTCCCACTGTTATTTAATAGAACTTGTTTAAATATAATATAGCATTTTGAAGACCAGAGGCGAGAGTGTCTAGATCCCAGGTAAGAGAATATCTGGCACTCTTCTTATTTGTGTCCTGAAGGAGAGTGGATATTAATTTTATCCTAATTTTCTAGTAATGCCCAACTATTATGGCTAGAAAAATAAAACACTCTGTTGTTTTTCTACTAGCAATTAGTTAAGAGTGAAACTCCTTGAGTGGGTGGGTCAGTGGCAGGTAGGTGTTTATGAAGTAATTTACCATATGGAGAACATGTATTTAGTAAAACACTTCAATATATACCCATTCCAGTGTAACTTAGGCAAATTAAATAGCATAAGCATGACTTCAACACACAAATTTTAACATGCCAAAAAATTAAGTATTGAGTTGAATGAGTAAAATAAAATATAATTTTATGTAGTTGATGTGGTGTCCATGAAAAGTGAAAGAAACAGCAAAAAAAAAATGTTTCAAGGGTGTGAAATTGAAAGCATTTTGGAAAGAAATTAATATCATTATTTAAGATGGTAAATTCACTGTTCTTCAGAATTATTCTTGACGTTATTGACTAATTAATTGGAAAATGTTCCCTTAAAACATTCCAATGATCTGCGAAATGAGAAACAAAGGCCTACAAAGTTAACATTCTCAGACCAAACACCACATGTTCTCATTCATAAGTGAGAGTTGAACAATGAGAACACATGGACACAGGGAGGGGAACAACACACACCCCTGTGGCCTGTCGGTGGGTTGAGGGGCAAGAGCAGAGAGAGCACTAGGAGAAATACCTAATGCATGTGGGGCTTAAACCTAGATGATGGGTTGATAGGGCGGCAAACCACCATCGCACTTGTGTACCTGTGTAACAAACCTATGCACATGTATCCCGGAACTTGAAGTAAAAAAAGAAAAAGAAAAGAAAGGAGGGAGAGAGACAAAGGAGGGAGGGAAGGAGGGGAGGAAGGAAAATCTAAGCCACAAAAAAACCCAAAATTATAATTACTTGTAAAAAGAGTAATTATTCTTTCTTTATATACGTGTATTCTTTCTTTATATATGCATATAAAGAAAATTTTGTGTGTATATATGTGTAAAGTGTGAGAAAATGTGCGTAACAGGAAAAGATAGGCATATTAGGAATTGAAGACTATCTTTAAATTTAAAAAAATTAAGGTATATATGTATATATATGACTTACATTTTCAACAGGTTTACATACCACAAAAAGTTTTCATGTCCATGTACTAAAATTCAACTTTATATGTTTATTAGTGAGTTACAGTTACAAATTGTTATATCCGTGGTGTCTACACTCCAAATCATAATTAAATTTTTCATTAGAAGAAACCTGCTTTTCATTTTCATATATATAAATATATATATATGTTTTTAAATGGTGAATAGCATCCTGCAAAAGATTTGAATTTCTGTTCAATACATTTCAGAGAGATATAAAATTTAAAAATAGTCCAGAGGAAAAAAATGAAGTATTTAAAAGATCGTATTTTTGTTTCATTTTTTAACTTTTATTTTAAGTTAAAGGGTACATGTGCAGGTTTGTTATACATGTAAACTTGTGTTATGGGGTTTGTTGTACAGATTATTTCATCCCCTAGGTGCTAAGCAGAGTACCTATTAGTTATTTTTACTGATCCTCTCCCTCCTCCCACCATCCACTCTCACACAATGTGTGTTGTTTCCTTCTTTGTGTTCATAAGTTCTCATCATTTAGCTCCCACTTATAAATGAGAACATGTGGTATTTGGTTTTCTGTTCCTGCATTAGTTTGCTAAGGATAATGGCTTCCAGCTCCATCTATGTTCCTGCAAATAACATGATATCATTGTTTTTTTTATGACTGCATCATATTCCATGGTGTCTATGTACCATATTTTCTTTATCCAGTCTACCACTGATGGGCATTTAGGTTGATTCTGTGTCTTTGCAGTTGTGAATAGTGCTGCAAGGAACATACGTGTGCAAGTGTTTTTATGATAGAATGATTTATATTCCTTTGGGTATATACCCATTAATGGGATTGCTGGGTTGAATAGTAGTTCTGTTTTTAGATCTTTGAGGAGTTGCCACACTGCTTTTCACAATGGTTGAACTAATTTACATTCCCACTAATAGTGTTTAAGTGTTCCTTTTTATCCACAACCTTGTCAGCACTTGCTTTTTTTTTTTTTTTTTTTTTTTTTTTGGCTTTATAATAATAGCAATTCTGACTGGTACAAGATGGTATCTTATTGTGGTTTTGATTTGCATTTCTCTAATGATTAATGATGTTGAGGGTTTTTTTTCATATACTTATTGACCACATGTATGTCTTCTTCTGAAAAGTGTTCGTGTCCTTTGCCTACTTTTTAATGGGATTGTTTGTTTTTTTTTTTTTTTTGGTAAATTTGTTTAAGTTCCTTATAGATGCTTGAAATTAGGTATTTATTAGGTGCATAGTTTGCAAAATTTTTTCTCATTCTGTAGGTTCTGTTTACTCTGTTGATAGTTTATTTTGCTGTGCAGAAGCTCTTTAGTTTAATTAGATCCCAATTTCGCAATTTTTGCTTTTGTTGCAATTGCTTTTGGCGTCTTTGTCATGAAATTGCCTGTGCCTATGTCCTAAATGGTAGTATCTAGGTTGTCTTCCAGGGTTTTTATAGTTTTGGTTTTTGGATTTTACGTTTAAGTCTTGAGTTGATTTGTGTATATGATGTAAGGAAGATGTCCAGTTTCAATCTTCATATATCTCACCAGTTATCCCAGAATCATTTATTGAATAGGGAGTCTTTTCCCCATTGCTTGTTTTTGTCAGCTTTGTTGAAGATCACTATATGAGCACAGTTAGTCAACTAAAACTTTGGTTAGGGGAGATGAAGTTTTACAGAATATGTAATATTAGGAAACTATATATTCTTGTAAATATTTGAGAAATCATAAAAGCTATAAAT
Source organism: Hylobates moloch (assembly GCF_009828535.3). Lineage (NCBI taxonomy): Eukaryota > Metazoa > Chordata > Mammalia > Primates > Hylobatidae > Hylobates > Hylobates moloch. Next base: position 126,508,217 of record NW_026652279.1, read on the forward strand.
GTGAAACATATATTTCAATATATGAATTTCTCTTTTTACTCACCAGTGTCCAGAGTCGTATTACTAATATTCTTAGAGTTGTATCATGCCTTCCAACACATCATCTCTTTTTATCTAATCTACAATTACTTATATTATTCCAGTCCCTCAGATGATTAATTATTTTAAAGTTAAAATGGAAGGAAATTAGTGTGATAATGAAGTGGCAATATAATCAATTCTCATTCACCTTCTAAAAAGTATCACCTTCTAAAAACAGTTTTTTGGTTACATCATACACTTGCTTCAGGTAACTTAGAGTTGCGACTTTAAGGTTCATACAGTTTTATAGTGATCACTTCTAAATGATTTTCTGATGTCTATTCCTGGTTGGAAATTAACAGTCTCTCCAATTACACATTCAATTAAAACATAATATCTCTTCACAAGTTGCAATGAGAAAATATTTCTTGAGATTTAAATAGTAAAGGGTATGATTGCACTAGTTTCTACACATAATCATAAGTTCAGGGAAACATGAGTCATTTTTCATCATACAACATGACTCAAGTAAAATAAAATATGTCTTATTTTAACATTTGTAAACTTATTCAGCATACTTGTAACTTGTTTATCTACATCTCTATGACATTTCCGAAACTGTTATAATAACTTTAATAGTCTTAAATCAATAATTAGATGATAAAATTTTATTTTATTTAATTCATTCAAAATGTTAGTATATTTATTCAATTCATTATTTAATTCATTTATTTAATTCTAAATTACTTAATTTAGAATTAAAACATTGGAAAATTACTACTGTCATTGCAGCACCTCTTGGAGTTGCAAAGAGGAATTTAATAATAGGTGGAAACAAAGAAACAGGTCATAATAGTCTGATAAATACAATAATAATCTTACATTGTTTTCAAACATTGAATAGGAAGATTCTTGTTATAATGATGCAATTCCAATTGATACAATAAAATGCCCATATTGTGAGATGTATATAAGAGAGGGGTGATCTCAAGCTAAATCTCTTTAATTCTTTAATAACTAAAGGTTAAAATTATTGAGAAACAAAATATGAACCAAAAAGTATGCCTGATGCAACTAGATAAATATTTTCAAATGCTTGTTTATTATTAATCATACTATATAGCAAAATGGATTCCAGATTATTTTAATGCTGTGTGAAAAAATTAAGAAACAAGAATAAAGATAAACATTTATTGAATTCAAGAGTGGACAGCATTTTTAATTAATTCATACACACACACCAGCATGCACACACACACAAAGTCTCTTCAGGAGTGAAAGAAATATACAGGATCAACTAGATTAAAAATTTTAACTGTCATATAGATTATAATTTTAAACTATCAATTTTACAATTACAAAAGTAAAATGTTATCTAATATTGGTATGGTTGAAATCAAACTATTCTAAAGTAGTTCTAGTGGGAAATTTAAACAATATTTAGATATATTTTCAGCAATTTTGTTAGATGCTGTTAGGAGGCAGTTCTCTATGAGTGTCTCATGCTCTTGTCTCGTGATCAGGCACCAACTAACTTTGTTCTGGACTATCTTTTATAAATGTTTGTATCATAAACAGCCTTGGAAGTTAGAGCTATAGTAGTGTTTTCCTTTGAGCAAAGGGCAGGTTCTGTTGCTTCTGCTATAATAAAGATAAAGGCAAAGATCCTGTAGATTTACTGCCCATTATAAAATGCTGGGGTTTCCTAAGCCCAGGTTTCCTCTCCCTTGCATACTCCGCTGTGTGCAGGAATTATTGGGCCCTCTTCATGTCACCTGGGAATTGGTTCTCAGGACACCAGTACAAATGCTGAAACTCTGTCTACTGCTATTACTGTGGATAATAAACTATCCTTTATCTCTAACACAGTAGTCTTGTGTCTTTTGCCAGCATCTAGCAAATGTGGCTGGCTGACTCATTAGCTTTTAAGTATAGTAAAATCTCAAACCTTTAATAGTTCCTGACAGATATTGTGGTTAAGTCTTTTCTTTGCATTAAAAAAGAGAGTGAAGTTTGTTTGCTTGTTTATGCTAAAACTAATCTATCTGGCAAATAGTCTTCAATTTTTATTTTTATTTTATAAGAAGCAGAAACAATCACACTGTGGAATAAAATAAATATGATCTACAATGAATATATTGCAGAAAGATACAATAAAGTATCTTCAAGTATTTTATTGAATAATGCACACTGAAATAGAAATAAATTATGTAATGTTTTATCTATTGGTTTTACCCAAAACAGTGTGTCTATGTATGTTTATGTGTGTGTTTGTGTGTGTATAGTACCAATTTAAATATGTCAAATATATTTAAAACCAGTTAGTATCTTTAATCAATATTGATTTGGTTGCCAGAAGCTGTCTTATAATAGCTGAAAATTATTCCTTCTGTTTAACCATATGAAAAATAAAAGACATTTGGGGGTTCTATATCTCACTGATGTGTATTTGCTTTGTTTTCCTGAGACATTTCCTTATGAGTGTGGTATTTTTTGCAATATTCAGGAAACATAAGAATCTAAGTAAATATATTGCTGTGGAGACATCTCTGCTTACATGATTTTCTCTCATCTTTAAGTGACTGAATCAGCTTGCCTTGCTGCCCAAAGGAGGCTTTGTATTTAAATTTGCATGTCTATTATTCATCAGTAAAGTCTCAATGTGGACATCTCTACGTCAGTTTTCTCTAGAATGTGGTTTATTATATCATTAAATAATCTTGAACTTTCTGTTTTTTCATATAATTATCATATTATATTTTTAAAAACATTTCTGGAGTATTGTTTGGTTATCTTTCCAAGTGTCCTTAAATAGTGTGTGCGTGTGTGTGGGTGTGTGTGTGTGGTGTCACTTACTTTCTATGGCTTGGACTCCCTCTTCAATCGATACATTATTTTTATCACATTTTTATCTGTTTCTTTATTATCAGTGTCTATATGATGAATATAATATATAAACTTATACAAATATAATTTCAGTATACACACAAACATACATGTATTGTGTGTGTATATATATACATACATATATTTAAAAACAGGGAATGTTTTATATGTATGTTTGTGTGTATAAATGTGCACATATATATAAATATAGACATATATGTATATTCTGTGTCCTTAATGTTTTTTCTTTACTGCTTACAGTAGTTCCCACTCATGGTGAGGTCCTTGCCTTCTAGGAATAAATACTTCCTGCTAATTTCTTACTTCTTACATCCTTGTTCCTGATTTTAGTATGTAAACAGCCTAGACTATAATGGATTGTCATACCAATTCTGCTTGTCTTGGCTGTTTTTTTTCATATTCATACAAGATTTGGAGTAAGCCAAATTTAATTTCTCATTTGGTATTTTCATTTCAGAGGTATTTAATTCAATTTTGATGTTCATTTTCTTCTGCTGGATTTTTCAGGGGAAGACTGAGCTTCCACCATACATCTACTAAATTTGGCAGGAAGGATTTCTGATTGAGCAAATGTAGGGACAAGTACATGAGGAAGACAAGGATCTGAAAAATTACTTGGAGATATCCTTTCCAAGTCATATCCACCATAATGGATTTGAATATTCCCAAGGTATCTGAACACTTGTTTAAAGATTTATTTTTTTAAATAGGAGTGTACGTGATGAGTCCCTGAAAGTAGGAGGAAGTCATGACAAAGTAGAATGAAGGAAAATAGGGGAACTACTAAGGTAGAAAACTGAGTTATGATTACAATGGAATGGTTAAAAACTAACAATAATTAATATATATCATATTTAAGCATGTTTTAGTTTGGTAGATATAACTTTTACTTTTAATGGATGAGAATAATGAGTTTATTAAGCTAAAAATTAATAGAGTTTGATTCAAACATGTTTTATTCAGGAGCTCAATCTTCAACTTGTATGTGAGAATATGACATGTCACAGTGGATCCCCTTGCTTAGGAATAAGTGGTCAGACGTAGACCACCAAAGCGACTATGGTGAGGGTCATCAAAATCTGATATATCATGAACAACTTTCCAAAAAGTGTGGTTGTGTTTCTGAAGCTCTTCTTGTTCTTTATGCTCCACATACATCCTAAAAATAAGACTTCATTAATATAATGAATTTGAGTAGGGTTCTATTTTATGTAACTTGAGAATCTATCAAAAATATGTTGAAGTAGCCTAAATATAACATCTCAAAATGGTTCTTACCTTTCACAAAGTACATATTCTTTATGATAAAGTCCACTGCTTTTAATTTTCTGAGAGTAGTTATCCTTTTTTTTTCTTCACTCTGGCAGTCACATCACACCTATGTCTAATTTAAAACACCAGTTAAGTGAACTAAATTTTCATTTGTGTGGAACTATTTTAAATAATTCCATTAATACTTAATGTATTTGCTTTATTTCACTTTTAATTTTTCATTCTTCTTAGTTTTTAAGTTTTGGGGCTGTCATCTTTTAGTTTTTACATATTTTTATATTCTATCATCTCTGTATATTTATAAACATGTTCTCTCCTGAAGAATCTACCTTTATTTATAGGTATAAGCATTAAAATCTGGGAAAATGAATATTTTCATCATAGTGCATGAACATACACTATGATGAGCATTTCAGATCATTTTTCTCTCTCTAATCAATTGTTTTATCTCAAATATGTACTAAAACTCAAATTTCACTCACTCTGTTTTGTTGTGTACTGTGAATTAGTGTGAGATAAATGTTTATTGGGAGTAGAATGTAAAAGGTCTGTTCAATCAATCATGCAATATATCTATCTGTAACATAGATAACCACATCTAACTTATATCTGTTTCTAAGTACCATCATAAACTCCATTCCTGCATAAAGAGATAAGTGCCCCAAAACATTTCTCATTTTCTGGAACTGAATTAATCAAGAAGAGAGCACAGTTAGAGAAAACTTATCCCTCTTACTATATAATGATTCCAAATAAGTGTTCTAGAGATAATATGTCTATCATGTAGCTCTTTTATGAGAATTTTAGTACACTGCATGACTCGTATTTATTATACATTCAGTGTGTATCTTTTAACACTGCTGAAATTTTGTTACTCATTACAAAAACACTGAAAATAATCTTTCAAAAATGCATACAGATATAAAAATCAGAGTTTAAATTTAAAATTAGAAATGAAAAATAATCTAGACTTTTTTTGGTTCATCCTTTGTTTATATCTAGCTGAGGGATCTAGGTATCAAGTTCCTGTCATCTTACTATCACCCTCAGATAGTCTGCATAAAATACTTAAATATTATCTGGAATAAAAGTTGACATAACTGGCACACTTCTGGCATCTAAACTGAGGCAGCAGGGATTTAAATATCTTGTTCCCTATAGGTGGTTCCTCAAGTTCAGGCCTGAGGCATTGTTTTAGAGTAGAGTTGAGAATGCTATAGTAGAGTTGAGAATGCTATGCTATTTCTATAAAAATAGAAGAGTTGTCAACTTAGCTTGTCATCTTGACATTTTTCTTGAATGTTGAATTCACTTGCAATTCACTAGAATGGATTGCTTTAGAAGATTATTTTGTATGTGCTCATAATAAGGCTTGGAAATTCTATTTTTAACATGTTCCAAGTTTAATTATATTAAATGACTACTCACTCTCCAGATTAAGTTTGTGCTCCATCTTTTGTGTAGCTCCAAAAAATATAGAATTCAAGAGAGATCTGAGTTTACTGTAAGTAACAAGATACAGGAGAGTTATAAAATAATGTGATCTGTTTGGAATTCCTAGCACTGGAGGTGTTTTAAGGCTAGAAGACAACTACAAGACAATTTTGGAGGATTGGAACAGAGGACTGTTGGAACAGAGGTCCTTAAGGACCCTGACTATTTAGGAATTTTATAGTCCAAGTTCTTTGATTCTAGTAAAAACTTGTTGAAACCCAATGCTCTACGAACTTTGCATCTCCAAAGTACCATATATATTGTTTGGCAAATTGGAGTTTGCCAAGAACCCCAATTGAAAATGATATTTTAATTAAGCACAATTAGGAGTTACAAAATACCCATAAAATTGAAAGCCAGCTGCTCCACCTGCATTCTGATCCTCATTAACTGTGAGGATCATAGCCTTTTCAGCAACAAGCTCAGAATCACTGAAAACTCATGTTAGATTCTACTTTAGACTTTGCTTTTAGTTAGCACCGTTGAGCCAGATGTTAAGTTTACAGGTGTATTTTTATAGCTGTTACTTAAAATTCTGCATACAAGCCAATTTTCTAATTTGCTGTTTTAAAATGAAATGTTTATAGGGTATGTAAAATAATTATAAGTAATTATTTCAACATTCATTGGAACAAATATGTCAATATTAAGTGATAATCAATTAACAAAAGCACACATTTTTTTTTTTTAATAAGAGTGGCACATTATTCAAACTCAGGATATCAGTAACTAATGACAGAAACACTCGTTCACTTTGTAAACCTAGAGTATTTATCATTTCTATCAAAATGTGAAGCAGGAAGTATTTACAGTATAGAGGCTAGGTCCAAACAGAACCCATGCTCAGTTTGTATGTGAAAAACAATCCTAACAGAATGAGTACTAAAAGTGAAATTAAGAGTTTTTAAGCACTAATTGAAAACATCATCACCGTTTTGTATAGATTCTTCATAAAATAAAATAACTTTATTCTGATCTCTGAAATCGTAAAAGGCACACTATATGCTCAGGTCATTGAGTACAATTTATTATTTTATGAAATGTGATCCATGGACAAAAGTATCCAACATTTTAAGTGATTAACATTAAGCCTGTTTATCTTGAATATTTCCACTGTCTCAGCAACTCTGACTTTGCACTTTGATGCAGTAACTTCCTGTTTTATTTCTCTTTACATGGCGTTTACAGATAAAAATGAGCTATTAATCACTCTAAGCACTTTCTTACATAGTCTTTGCAACGAACTCACTTTGAATTTATACAACATCGCTTTTTAAATGCAAATAAAGCTTTCCAGTTTCTTAAAATGTCTTTCCCTCAATGGAAGGGATTAAAAGTTGGTATTCTCAGAGCTGCCCACTCCTGACAAGCTGATTACCAGTCTGTCCTTGTAGCAGTCACAGCCTGTAACAAGTAAGAGGTTGTAAATTCTAGCCGCTCATTTTCCCATTTCACTGTCCATAGGAGCTAGTGAAAAATGGAACTCTTCAATTCTACCCTTTTATGTCACTTCAAATAATAGCCAAATTCATTTCCCCCCCACAGAATATAATTGAGATACAGGCAATGATTCCAAGAAACACTGAACATTTTGTACAAGAGTCAAATCAGTTTCTCATTCTGTACTCCCACCAAATAAGAGGCTTTATGATTTTGTTACTTGCATGGGAAATGTTCACAGAGCACTGCAAGTACAAGTGTACTCTCTTGTGTCCCGGCGGTTCTCTGTCACGATCTTTCCATTTACTGTGGTGTTACCATGACATTTTGCTTCATTATACTTTGTTCAAGGACACATAAACTGAAAGGCAAAATAAATCAAAAACATATACTTTTTTCTCAAAGATGGTTATCATAATATGTACACAAAGGTAAAATACATGTAAAATCAGAGCTTCTAAAAACAAATAAAAAATAAAATCAATGCCTTCATTATTGGTATTTTAATTATTGAAGATGTTTGATTTGTTCTCCATCTAAATAGAATATACCCCTTTCGCCTAACATTTGAGGGCCTTAATAGAATTTTGGAGTTGAGTATGGCATTTCAATTAAAATATATCTGAAAGACATATATTTGTTAAAAGTACAGATACCAAGAGATGATTTTGCCAAACATTTTCCTTCATTTTTAATTTTAGTATTGCCTTTAAAGTTTTACATTGGCATAAAGAATATGATTCCTACTCCTTGGAGAAAAACAATTAAGAAGAAAGAGTTCTGGAGACATGGAAAATTTACTGCTTATGTATCATTTAGGATCTTGAAATAGCATATAAGCAGAAAGCTACCCACAAGTCAGATTTCACTAAAGAAAACACTCGGGATATATTACTATATTCTCTTGGGTCTATAAAGAGACTCCTACAATTAACACTTAACAAAACTAATTTATTGAGAGAACTGAATCTCTCCAGGAAACATTTGGCCATCAACAGATTACACTGACTCTGATATGTTTTAGGAAAGATGAATATAGTCCAGGAATAGCAACATGAGCATTGGCTAAACCTACTGGGAGCAGGTCTTGAGATTTTTCACAGAAGTAGGTGTTATAATTCACAGTTAAGTATCTAAAGATTAAAAGGATACATAAATTCTTAGAATATCTGACACACACAAAAATGACTTAATTAGATTACATTAATTTGTATTGTAGTTGCATAAATTCTTAAAAACTAAAATGGAGAGAAATTAACTATCTTTAAAAGAAAAATTATCCAATATATATCCTATTTAGTTCTTAAAGTCATGATTCATTTTTTTTAATTTAGGATTTAGAATCTCATAAAATAACTTTAGATAAACTTAAGGGGCATTTGACCTAATTATATCTGATTAAGAATCTCTTCTCCCAATGTTACTTAAAGTAACTCATATAATCAGGTACTTTAAACTCTGGTAAAAGAAAGCCAGATTGTTTTAAAGATTTTTACTTCTTTTTGTTAATTTGAAATCTGTGTCACTGACGTAAAGCTAATTAGCTTCTCTGGACTTACATATCCACTCAATTTTCTGCTAAAAAATTTATAGCTTTAAATAATTGGTATAAGCTTATAAGGTGATCCCCAAATCTTCTTTTCTCACTCTAAATATCAATGATCCTTCCCACAGCACACCAATTTGTTGTTTCATAATTCTATTCAGCTTTCCTTATATTTCTCTAGATTGTAAATTTTACTTGTAAAGTGTTCTGCTAAAAATGAACAAAGCAAAACGCAGTGGCAGTGTTACTACTGTTCTTTTCTGAAACTCATAGTTGTTTTTCAAAGTAGTGTTTTACAAGATTATGTTCCACAAGTGACATTGGATGTGTTTGTGGGAAAACAGTTTTATGGTTTTATATATATATATATATATATATATGGAAAATACTGTGCTAACAGATTTAAATAAAACAGAACTTACAGAAAACTGTTAACTATCTATGAGGTATCTAAAGCAGTCAAATTTACAGACACATAAAGTGGAATGGTGGACATCAGGGTCTGGGAGAAGGGAGAAAAGGAGTTGTTTTATGGGTAGAGCTTTAGATTTGCAAGATGCAAACGTTCTAGGGCTATTTTGTAATATTTTAATACTTGATACTATAAAATGTTTAATGAGATTGTTAAGGTAAATTTTATGTTATAAGTTTTTACCACAAAAAGAAACTTAATATTCAGTTTCACAATGTGATTTGCAATCCCCGTATATGTTTGGAAGCATTGCTCAAACCAATTTGATTATCCAACCTTTTTGTTTTGTTTTGCTTTGTTTTGAGGTACACATTTTAACATCACAGAGTAATGTTAAATGCAGCATATTTTGATTAAATATTTCCAGAGCTTCATTGCTAAAACTGATGAATGTTAAGAGTTCACATTTACCCTGTAAGAGCCAAATTTCTTTTCTGCTAACCTTTCATTCCCTCATGGAGATAATTTGACCTAATTCTTACTTCAGAACCCATTTTAGCTTGTACTATCTGGAAGGCATAAGAATGTGCCTATTAAATATCCATCCAAATATTTAATCATATCAGAACACCTGCTTGGTTGGTCCAGTAGCCTGAGTTGCCCCACCTCTCCTCTGCAGAGATCCTGGATCGGGGAGCCCTCCTTGCTTCATGCCCAGGCAGATCACCAGGCATTCAGAGCACCTGCTCATTTGGTTCTGTGCCCCACCCTTCCTAGACATAGATTATGGTGCAATGAGGCCCACTTCACTCCATGCTCAAGCAGATTTCCAGGTATTTGGACCACCAGCTCACCTGGATCAGCAGCCTAAGCCACCTCACCCTTCCTGTGCAGAGATCCTCATGCAGGGTGGTGGCAGGGAGGGCCTCTCTGCTGCATGCCCAGGCTGATCTCCAGAGCACTTGCTCACCTGGTTCAGCAGTCTGAGTCACCCTATCCTTCCTGTGCAGAGATATTAGAGCAGAGCGCCCCTTTCTGCTCCATGCCCAGGGAGATTTCTAGGCATCTGGAGCACCTACTCTCCTGGATTAGTTTACACTGACCTCATCCCTCTGCAGACAACTTGGAGCTGAGGTGGTTTCCCAGCTGCATGTCTAGGCACACATCTGGGCACTTGGTGGCTACCCACTAAATTCTTCCTTCGTGCTGGTGCCAGTGCTGATCATCAGGGTTGTATAGGCAGACCTGCCCAATTTAACCCTGCCCTTCATGGCCCGTCAATCCATGAGCTGAGCAAGGAGCTCAGAGCACTATATATTCCACAAATGAGCCCATTGCCTGTGGTATCAGAGAGCTTCTGCCATTAAACAAGGATCAACTCTATACCCAGCCACATTGGCCACAGTGGCTCTTACCTATAAGCACCATCTACCGGCTTGTAGGTCAAACTCCACAGTACCAAATGAACCCTGCCAAAAGAAGTACATAAGGTTACAGAAGCAAAGCCAAAAGAACCTACACAGTATTCTCTACAGTCATGCTCCCCTAGGGAGGAGGGAAAGGAACAAAAAATTAATAATAACAGTATAGGGAAAGAAAGAAAAAAACATCCTACACACATGAAAATAATTACAAAAATTAGAAGTACCAGCATCTCCAGATGAGAAGAAACCAACCAGCTCAAGAAATCTGGCTCCATGAAAAATCTGAATGCAGGGACACCACCACAGGAATACAGGAGCTCTCCAGCAAAAGTCCCTAACCAAAATGGAAACTCAGAAATGACAAACAAAGAACTCAAAGCATAGATTGCAAGAAAGCTCAATGAGATCCAAGACAAGGTTGAAAATCAATGCAAAGAAGATTCTAAAGCAACCCAGGAAATGAAGGAGAAGATAAACATCTTAAAAAATCAATCAGAGCTTCTAGAATTGAAAATCTTACTTAAGGAATTTCAAAATACAAGGAAAAAAGAATTTTAGAGCTTAAACTTAAGTCTTTTGAACAAACCCAGACACAAAGAAAAAAGGAATAAATGAAAGAGATCTTCAAGAAGTATGAAAGCATGTAAAGCGACCAAAGAAAATGAATCATTCTATCAAAAAGACACATACACTTGGATGTTCATCACAGTGCTATTCACAATAGCAAAGACAGGGAATCAACCTAGGTACCCATTAACAGTGAACTGGATAAGGAAAATGTGGTACATATTCACCATGCAGCCATAAAAAAGAATGAAATCATGTTCTTTGCAGCAGCGTGGTGGCACTGGAGGCCATTATTCTAACCAAATTAATTCAGTAACAGGAAAACCACATACCATATGTTTTCACCTATAAGTGGGAGCTAAACACTGCTTACTCATGGACATAAGATGGGAGCAATAGACACAGGGACTAATAGTGGTGGGAGGGAGGAAAGGGGACAAAGGTTGAAAACCGAACTGTTGGGGACTCTGCTCACTATTTGGGTAATGAGAACCTTTGTATCCCAAACCTCAGTATCACACAATATACCCAGGCAACAAACCTGCACATATAGTCTCTCAATCTAAAAGTTGGAAAAAAGTAAAAAAATAAAAATTAGCTGGGCCTAGTGGCATGAACCTGTAGTCCCAGCTGCTCAAGAGGCTTAGGTGGGAGCTTAATCCCAGGAGTTTGAGGCTGCTCTGAGCTATGATTATACATACCACTGTACTCAAGCCTGCAGGACAGAACACAACCCTGTCTCTAAAAATAAATAAATGAATAAAATAAATAAATATATATATATAATTAAAAATGAATATTTAATTATACAATATATAATAAGATCTAGATTAAAAACAGAATTGTGTGTCTTGCTTCAGACTTCTTCCTCAATTGCTTTTATTTTATTAAATAACATTACATTGTTTCCTTTATTCTCTTTCAGAGTATATTATTCCATATGTGCTATAGGTGATAAGAAAGTCTCAAATGCAATGTTGAAAGCACATCATACCATACTGAGGCCATCTCTTGTTCTGTCTATTGGCCAGATATAAAATAAATATCATTCACTTTGTTGGTCTTTACTTAATAAGTCAATTAAAATGAATTATTGTCTAATTACATGTAAATTATTTAAAAACTAATAAAGAATTCTCTAATTTTTATTATAATGTCACTAAATAACATAACAATTCAATCTCCTACGGAGACAAATTATGTAAATATCTTAAAAGAATGGATACATAAATATGTCCAGTTGAATATCACAAAAGAAGACTGACTTTGTCAATAAATTCAGTTACTTACAAAGCAATGACACCAGGAAAGAGTGTGGCACACTTTCTTTTACATTATCAATGTATGCTGGCAGTCCATAATTGACCCCTGATATGAAAAGATATTTATATTTATAATGTTATTACAAACTTTTGCATGTTTGATGGATCACCTGTACCATAATGCAACTTAAATAACATACCAACATGTAAAACTTAAAATATTCCACAAAGCCACTGTTTTCTAGAAAATCATATTTTGAAGTTTTTATTTTGAATGTAAATTCTCTATTTGTTTTACCTGCATAAATCATGAATTCACATTGTCTTTTTAGTCATACATTTGTAAAACCTACAATGTATTTAAACAGACTGATGAATATTAGAAAATATATTAGTCATGATCTTTCAAAAAAGTTGTTAGAATCTGTAATGTGTTTCATTTATTCATAAAATTCTGTCTTTTCTCTTGCTTTTTGTGTGTTTGGATAAAAATTAAATTTCATGTTTTCTTTTTAATAAAGAGAGTTAAGAATTCAATTATAATTCATTACTACAGAACATATTTTTCTATTCAGAGTTTTCCCTCTATAGTTCCTACTTGCAATATTTGTAGCTTCTGCAATTGTGATTTGGTTATTTCTAGTTGTAATAAAATGGTGTAATTATCTATCCATATGAAAAATTGTATTTCTAACCAGCTTACAATTAAATCAAAAATGTTCTTTTCTTTATTGTATTAGCCTCCAATATGAATAAGAAAAATTGTAAACCTATGTAGGCTGATTTCTTATTTTAAGTTTTATTTTATTTTTAATTGACATGAAGTTATTTGTGTAATACAATGTGATGTATGTGTGTATATGTTGTTTAATGATTAAATTAGAGTAAGTAGCAAATTCACCACCTCAAGCATTTATGTTATTGAGGTGAGAACCTTCAAAATCCCCTCTTCTAGCTATTTTGAAATATGCAATATATTATTGTTAACTGTAGTCACCCTACTATATAGTAGAATACCAGAACTTGTTCCTACTCATTATAACTTTGTACCCATTGACCAACCTGTTCCCCACTGCTCCTTCCAGTCTTTAGTAACCACTATTTTACTTTTTACTTCTATGAGATCATTTTTAGTTCCCACATATGAGTGAGATCGTGCAATATTTATCTTTCTGTGCCTGGCTTATTTTACTTAAGATAATATATCCCAGGATTATCCATGTTGTGACAAATGAAACATTTTATTTTTTAAAAGCTGAAAAATATTTCATTGTGTATATATATCACATTTTTCTAATCCACTAACCTGCTGATAAACATTTATGTTGATTCCATATATTCACAATATATTGGCTATTGTGAATAGTGCTGTAATAAACATGGGTGCACAGATACCACTGTGACATACTGATTTCATTTTCTTTGTATATATAGCCAGTAGTGGAATTGCTGGATCAGATGGTAGTTCTATTTTTAGTTTATTCAGGAACCTCTATACTGTTTTTCATAACCTCTGTACTGTTTTTCATAACAGTTGTACTAATTTACATATTTCCACCAAAAGTGTGAAAGGGCTCTCTTCTCCACATCCTTGCCAAAAATACCTTTTGTTTGCTTCATAAAAGCCATTTCAAGTGAAGTGAGGTCATATTTCATTGTGGTTTTCATTTCTCTGATGATTGGTGATGTTGAGCATTTTTTTCATATACTTGTTGGCCATTTGTGTGTCTTCTTTTGAGAAATATATATTCAGTTCTTCCCATTTTTTAAATAAGATTATTTGTTTTTGTTTTTGATTTTTGGTATTGAATTGCAGTTCCTTATAAACTCTGCATGTTAAGCCCTTGTCAGATGTACGGTTTGCAAATATTTTCTTCTATTCTTTAGGTTGTCTCTTCACTCTGTTTATTATTTTCTTTGCTGTTCAGAAGCTTTTGTATGCTGATTTCTGATTGTAGCTTTTTCAGTTAAGTGTTGTATTTATTCTTGCCAACCTCAACAAACAGAGAAGAAGCACCACAAAAAAATAAGATTACATCTGCTTTCTTTCCGTCCATTCAATTTATGAGGCATTGAAACATAGATATTTGAAAAGTACAGAACACTGTCATTTTACAAATGTCCATCTACAATTATGCTCAGCTTGTTCAGGCAGGTGAATGTGGAAATTTTGTTATAAAACACCAGATCAATCTCTCTCTTTCCCCTGATGAAATTTGAAATGGAATATTATAAGTAGTTCAATTTTATTATATCTTTTGCAAATATTAATTATATGTTCAGTGTCATATAATGTGGCAGGAGGTAATGAAGTTGTAACGTAATTATTAATCATCTTGAAGTATAAGAGGCATATTTTTCAGCTGTTATACTCATTGATAGAGATGATGGAAATAATTTCCCTCTTTCTGTTCACCTATATTGCAGCAATTTAAATAGACTGAAGTCCCCCACCTTCACCCAGAGATGCTTAAAATTATTTTCCAGTTTTTCTTAGTATCTTTATTAGGCAAGGCTGGATTTCTTTTCAATTTTGCTCCATATGTTGAAGCATTGCTGACCTTCATTTATAGGTTGTAAGCAGCAATTGCAAAAGGTACCTGTAAAATTAATCAATCTGTCAATCAATACTCATCAAATAATTGTTTTTAGAACTCTGCTAAAATACCATTAAAAACATCCTGTTATATCAATCATCATTAGGGATAATCATTATGCAAAAGATACAGCTAGGCCCTTTTTGTTACCAATGAGCGTGTCCTAAAACATAAAAGAGAAAATCATTGCTATTTGCATTTTTTGAGATCCCTGTGAAAAAGCATCTAATTATTCTTCACCTAACAACTAAATTCACATACATAATTGTAGCAAGACAGAATTGAACTGATTAAATGTTTAATTAAATAAGGTGAAATCAGAGTGTAAATGCAAGGTAGGTTCTATCATATACACAGTATTAATAATTGCGCATAGAACATGGCCACTTTTGGCTTATGGCATAATTATCTACTGCTGTGAAACAAATCAACTAAACCCTTGTTGGTTTAAAAATATATTAATTTTGCACACAAATCTGCAATTTGGACAAAGTCCACCTGGGTAGCTCTTCATTTCTCCACATAGTGTCAGCTGGAGCAGCTCAAAAGGAGCTAGAGAATTCACTCCCAAGATGGCTCACTCACATGGAAGGCAAATCATTGGTGGTAGCCTTTTTTCCCCATATGGACTTCTCCATGGGGCCAATTGGTCTTCCTTGTACCTGGGTTTTAAGTGCAAACATCTAAAGGGACGTAACATTAAAGATGCCAGCTTCTTAAGGTCTGAACTTGTAAAGTATCTAGTGTCACTCTTGATTTTACAAAACATTACAAAGTCCAGATTTGAGGATTCAAGGCAAGGCATCATAGATTCTACTCATGATGAGTTGGGAATAAAGAAAAGGGCAGCCATCTTTTTAAACTGCCGCTTAAATTTGTCATCAACATACTTGTCTTAACAACTGCATTAAGTTCCAGGATACTAGCTGTGATCTTTTGTTAACAAATGTATTATCAAAGATATTGCTGAGGCTTTCTCCAATTTGTAGGTATAGAGTCCTAATGCTTAGGTTGGTGATGTGATTTTACTCGTTTGATCAGTTACTTTGCCAGTGGACAAGTACTGACCTAGAATAAATTAATCAGAGCCTGTCTTCTAAGAATTTGGAATAGGGTCTGAGAAACCGTTAATCATCTCTGAAAGTGGATTGATTTTGAATTATGTAAACTCAGGAATTTTGAGTTTATATCAGTTTATGTTTTAGCCTACATCAAATATGTGCATACAGTAAAAGGAGAATCAACTTAAAGAAAAAGAAAGAAGTGAATCAAACACTGCCTATGGTAGAAAAAATGAATGAGAAAGAGATAAGCTTCCCAGAGACTTGAGTGTTGATCATATTTAGGTTCCATTTTCTCAGTCATTTATGCATTACTTTATACCTACTTAATCTTCCTCCAGGCCAGACACTGGAGACACCATAGTGAACAAAAAAGACAATGTTCCTGCTTCCAGGGAGTCTACTAAAAACAACAGAAATAATAAACAAAACAGCAAGATTAATATATAAAGAAATATGATACTTTCATATAAGGATAAGTCTCAGGTTTGGAGATAAGTTTTTCAGCTAGAGTATTTAGGGATGGCCATTAATTTCATGGTTAGCAGCATATTCTACATGAATGTCATGCTCACTAAATAATCATAATTTTTATTATAGCTTCTTGATAAAATCTGTCATCAACTCTGCAATGCAGATCAGCAGTAATTATACTGATTCAATGGTAAATTTTCAAGCTAAGGACTGAAATGATTAAAAAGAACTTTAGTTTCAAAGTTCTGCTAATGTGTATAAGAATATAATTTTTCATTTTTCTTTTTTTTTTTTTTACTTTAAAAAAAATTTCAACTTTTATATTAGATTCAGGAGGTATGTGTACAGGTTTGTTACATGGGTATATTGCCTGATGCTGAGGTTTGGGGTATGATTGATCCTATCACCCAGGTAGCGAGCATAGTACCCAACAGGTAGTTTTTCAGTCCTTTCCCCCTACCTCCCTCCTCCCTGTAGTAGTCCCCAGTATCTATTGTTCCCAACTTTATGTCCATGATTACCCAATGTTTAGCTCCCACTTATAAGTGAGAACATGTGGTATTTGGTTTTCTGTTCCTGTGTTAGTTTGCTTAGGATAATGGCTTCCAGCTGCATCCATGTTGCTGCAAAGGACACGATTTTGTTCTTTTTTATGGCTGCAGAGTATTCCGTGGTGTATATTATAATATATACATTATAATATATTATAATATATTATTATAATAATATATATTTATAATTTATTAATTTAGTCATAGATATTTAAAATCATGTAAAATATCAATTTAGAAATTTTTGTCACCCTCACATTTCATAAAGGTTTTCTTCTAATTCTTAATATATGGCATTGACATTAGTGTCACCTGACAGTCTTCACAAATCATCTTCATTTTCACATGGGTTGTTTAATGCTGTCATCAGAAATTTTATCCTCTTGGAGAAAGAAAATGTGGTACATAATTTTTCATTTTTCTATGCTTTTTTTTTTTAATTTAAAAGATACTATGCAAGCAAAAAGTATAGTTAAGAGATTGGATAGGAGGATCATAGACCACCTATATTTGCTAATTGGCCTTATCCAAAGGAAAGCAAATATTAGTAAGTTCCTGACAGGAGATAGTTTCACAATTTGAAGAAAGGTGCCTGAAATCAGGCTTCTACCCTCCCATAGAAATTGGGAGACAGAGGTACTGTATTAGTCAGTTTCATGATGCTAATAAAGACATACCTGAGAGTGGGTGATTTATAAAGAAAAGAGGTTTAAAGGACTCGCAATTCCACATGTCTGGGGAGGCCTAACAATCATGGCAGAAGACAAAAGAAGAAAAAAGGGATGTCTAATATGGCAGCAGGCAAGAGAGCTTGGGCAGGGGAAATCCCCATTATAAAACCACCAGATCTCATGAGACTATTCACTATCATGAGAACAGCATGGGAAAGACCTTCCCCCACGATTCAATTACCTCCCACCAGGTCCCTTCCACAATGCATGGGAATTATGGAAGCGACAATTCAAGACGAGATTTGGGTGTGGACATAGCAAAACCATATCAGGCACTATCCTATTTGATGGTTACATTTCAAAGGGATTACTCTCAGGTCCTTGAGAAAGACATTCCTGAATTGTAAAATTGTCAAGAACTTTTTTAAAAGACTTGCCTCTGAAAGGAGCAGAGAAAGAATTTCTAAAGTAAATGCTGTATGGAATCAGAGATCAGTAGCCTGTCTGTTTACGTCATCTCGATTCTGTAAGGTTGGAGGTGATAGTAAAGTCAGGGGCCTAGAGGCAGGAAAAAACCTGACTGAAGTTAGGCCAAACTGAGGGAAATGTCAAGGCCACCATTGTCGATAGGTTATCATAAAATAAGAATAGTTAGGGTTTCATGAATGGGATAGTTAGACAGATTGACAATTACAGCATTATAAATATTTATTATAAATACACATATTTGACATAAATGCATATATAATATAGTAGTTTATATATATAGTACAGAGTATAATATATTATAGTGTTATCCATATAATCTAACATACATATATGAGCATCATTAAGTGTACATAGTTGTATTAGTCCTTTTGTGTTGCTGTAAAGCAATACCTGAGGCTGGGTAATTGATAAAGAAATTAGGTTTATTTGGCTCTCAATTCTGCTGTACAAGAAGTATGCCACCAGCATTTGCATCTTATGAGGACCTGCAACTGCTGCCTTTCATGGTAGAAGGCAAAGGGGAGCTGGTAATTCCAGAGGTGAGGTGGTGAGAAAGCCAGCAGGAGACAGTGCGAGGCAGTCAGTCTCTTTTTTAAAAACGAGCTCTCACAGGAACTAATGTAGCAAAAACTCACTCCCTTACTCTCAGGAAGGGCATTAACCTATTCATAAGGGGTCAACCCCCTAATCCCATTAGGTCCTAACTTCACTATTGGGGAATCACATTTCAACATGGGATTTGGAGGGGAATTTGAACAATAGCAACAATGCATTTTATGCTACAAATAAATATATATATGTATATAATATTAAAGAAAGTTTAATAAAATTTTACTTCATTTTCCAGTTCTTGACTTACATATTTTACAGAGTTTAATTCCTGTCACACTTAACATTACCTTATAAAGAGCAATCATCCATCAGTATCCATGGGGGATTAGTTGCAGGACTCTGCATGGATACCAAAATTCATGGATGCTCAAGTTCCTTATATAAAATAGTGTAGTATTTGCATATAACCTATGCACATCCTCTTGTATATTTCTAATCATCTTTAGATTACTTATAATACCTAATGCAATGTCAACGCTATGAAAAGAGTTGTTTTGCTGTATTGTTTAAAGAATAATGAGAAGAAATGAAGAAATCTGTGCATGTTCAGTACAGTCCTAACCATCCACTTTTAAAAACAATGTTTTTGTCTATGGCTGAGTCCATGGAAGCAGAACCCATGAATACATAGGGCTACCTTGTAAATATTATTACACTTACTTTAAAGAGAGAAAACTGTGGATTAGAATAGTTAATGTAATACCCATGGACAAGTAGTGTATAAATGATAGAAACAGGTAATCATAATAGAAGTATCTTACTCTTACTCTGAAATACTCTGAAGTAGATTACTCAGATGTATCTTACTCTTAACTACTCTGAAGTAGATTACTCAGAAGTATCTTACTCTTAACAACTATAACAAAGGTAAATTTTACTTATGTTAAATATAGAAGCAAAACAATAAATTCAGATATTTGAGAATAAAAATCTAAAAATTTTTTTAAAAATATAAAAAAATTACAGGGCTTTTTTATAATACAGACATAGTTTATAATGTGGACTTGGTTTGCTGATCAGATCCCAGATTCAAGTGTCACAGTGATGAGGGGTCCAGGCTACCTGACCCATTTTTTTTTTTTTTTTTTTTTTTTTTACACAGTAACACCTTAGTTAGCAGTTAAGGTTTGTTGTGGGAAGTCAGGGACCCTAAATGGAGGGACTGGCTAGAGCCGTGGCAGAGGAACATAAATTGTGAAGATTTCATGGATGTTTATCAGTTCCCAAATAATACTTTTATAATTTCTTATGCCTGTCTTTACTTTAGTCTCTTAATCCTGTTACCTTTTTAAGCTGAGGATGTAGGTCACCTCAGGACCACTGTCATAATTGTGTTAATTGTACAAATTGATTGTAAAACATGTGTGTTTGGACAATATGAAATCAGTGCACCTTGAAAAAGAACAGAATAACAGTAATTTTTAGGGAACAAGGGAAGACAACCATAAGGTCTGACTGCCTGCGGGGTTGGGCAAAAAGAACCATATTTTTCTTCTTGCAGTGAGCCTATAAACGGACTTGCAAGTAGGAAAGATATCGCTAAATTCTTTTCCTAGCAAGGAATATTAATATTAATACCCTGGGGAAGTAATGCATTCCTTGGGGGAGGTCTATAAATGGCCACTCTGGGAGTGTCTGTCTTATGCAGTTAAGATAAGGACTGAGATACGCCCTGGTCCCCTGCAGTACCCTCAGCCTTACTAGGGTGGGGAAAAACTCCACCCTGGTAAAGTTGAGGTCAGACCAATTCTCTGCTCTCGAACCCTGTTTTCTGTTATTTAAGATGTTTATCAAGACAATACGTGCACTGCTGAACATAGACCCTTATCAGTAGTTCTGCTTTTGCCCTTTGCCTTGTGAACTTTGTTGGGCCCTTATTAGTAGTTCTGCTTTTGCCCTTTGTCCTGTTTCCTCAGAAGCATGTGATCTTTGTTAGACTCTTACTAGTAGTTCTGCTTTTTGCCCTTTGAAGCATGTGATCTTTGTACCTATTCCCTGTTCTTACACCCCTCCCCTTTTGAAACCCTTAATAAAAACTTGCTGGTCTGAGACTCAGGCGGGCATCACAGTCCTACCAATATGTGATGTCACCCCTGGCAGCCCAGCTGTAAAATTCCTCTCTTTGTACTGTCTCTCTTTATTTCTCAGCCGGCCAACACTTATGGAAAATAGAAAGAACCTATGTTGAAATATTGGGAGTGGGTTCCCCCAATAAAGGTTCTCCTTAAATGTCTCATCCTCAGAAAAATATCCACACACTCTACTCTCTGTTCAGAACATCAAAGACTATTGAGACACAGGAAGACACCTGAAGACATTTCCACCCAAAGTCACTTCTACTCTCTTCTCGGGTCTTCTTCAGGAAGGAGTTTTCTCTTTCTACTTAAAGGACTTGCGTCTCTCTGTCACTGTATGTGCTTTTCCACCTTCTTTTTCCTCTATACCCATCACCATTTTTTCTAGTTTCTAAGTAGGGAAACAAGTGGCCCTGAAAGTATGAAAAGCCTGAAAGCCGTTAATCCTTTAAGTTTTAACATACATTGAATATGTTAAACAAAATTTTAGGAGTCTGTTGTTGTGAACTTTATCATTAGGCCCCAAGAGACCAAACTAAACCAAATTGGAGTCATTCATGCTAAATGCCACATAATCAAACGGAAATATTGAGGAAGGAGATCAATCCCAAAACATACCAGTGTTTTTTTATTTTATTTATTTATTTATTTTTTTATTTACTGAAAACAGAAGATTCCAGTTGTTAACATTTGAAAACACAAACACAATATTTTACAAATTTGGAAAGGAGGAAAGGAGACCTTATTTTTTCTAAAGAGTTACAGCCTGCCAGGCGGTCATCCCCCAGGCTGAGAAGCATACCTCCAGCCAAGTCAATAGACATCTACTTCAAAAGAGGAGGGGTCAGAGTAGGAGTTTTATGCTGAACAGTTTAATTAAACATATTCAACAGGTTACGGGAAGAGCTATGATTACTCATCAGGGTGGTCCCGATTCATGCATATTAAACAAAAACACATGCATTATATGACCCGTATTCACTTTGGGGTGGAGACTTAACATTTAAATGTATTACAATTAGGCATTAACATCAAAATATCTTTTCCAAATACTAAGGCACACAAGTGCACAATCTCTGTAAACCAGCCAGAAGTAGTCCGTGGTCTGTGGTCTTCTTATCTGAAGAAAGTTGTTAGAAAGTTATTGAAATCAGTCTCTTGCCCAAAGAAAGCTGTCTTTTTGGCTGGTGGAACAGGAGCTGGGGGTAAGTAAATTAGTCAGCAACTAGTGGAGCTACAAATTGTTTTAATATTATCTCAAGGCCAGTGCTTATTTAACACTAAGGAAAAAATAAAACAAAAACAAAAACAAACCTTGTGGCAGTTAGAACATGGTTTATTCTTTAAGTGTAGGGGTGCGTAAGTGTAAATTAACCCTTGCCTGGCATAGACTTAGGTCCTGTTTATAACGTGGTGTCTTATTGCCACAAAGAGTCTGCTCTGTTAGTCTTGTGATTTCTATTTTAACGTTAATTCTGGTCAGTTGTGTGTAAACCACAAAAGGGAGGAGGTTTTACCAAGGCATGTCTAACCTCCCATCCCATCATGACCAGGAACTCAGTATTAAGGTTTTCCTGGGGTCCCTTTGGCCAAAGGGGAGTCCATCCAGTCACAGGGTTTTAGGATTTTATTTTTAGTTTATGCATTCTACCTGAGTCAGCATAATAGGAAACTCCCCTCTGCTTTACCACCTACAAAAATAGTAACCTGAAGTAACATGATGTTAACTAATCTTTTTTTTCCTAGTTTTTCTATTGTTTCCTTTCCTCGATTCCATCTTACAAAACCCACTGTTCTGCTGTTGTGCAGTGGGAACTGAGACCAAAGAAGTCCATTTACAATGGTGACAAAGAATAACCTCAATGCTCAAACGTTTGGTCAATCTCTGAAAATTGAGAGGCTAACCAAAAGGGGAGGAGGTGTTAATTTTAGAAATCTCCATAGGAAACCTACATAACAAACTGCAACCTAACTTAGTATTTAAACAAACTGAAAACCTAACTTAGGAATTTGCCATTGTAGCAAAGAGCTCAGCCAATCACAGCAGTTGAGCTTCGGTCAATAGTGGCGGGAGGCCAACTGTTCAAACCAGGTTATTTAAGGCAAAATTAAAAATTAACCAACTCAGCTCTCTCTGTACCTCACTTGTATTTTCTGTATGTCATTTCCTTTTTCTGGCTATAAATATAATCCATGCATGTGTTGGGGTAGAGCATTCTGAACCATTTTTGGTCTAGACTACTGTCTGATTGTAGAATTGCCAGTAAAAGCCAGTTAAGTCCGCAAAACTAGATTTGCCATAATTTTGTCTTTTAACAAATATTTCTCATGCAGAATGGACACTAGAAATAAAAAATTTAATTTTTTTGTACAAATGGGTTAGAAATAAGAGAAGGAAACATATTATAAAAATCAGCTATTGTTCTGATCTGTAACTTAGCCACAAAGGTATGCTTTTGTTGGGTTTTGTTTGCTTGTTTGTTTGTTTCTGTTTGAAGCAGAAACTTTTTTGGCTTGCATGGAGTAAATCCTAATTTTCCCATTGTAAATGGTGTGCCCTGTTGGCAAGCTATGTGTCCAAAAAGACACATTAACTTTTTCAAGGCACTAGGTTACCATTCATTATATGGAAGCTCTAATAACTTAAGTAAATGACCTGTTTGTTAAGCAGCTTTAATGGGTCTTATTATATTTAGTTAATGGTTGAAAATATCATATAATGGTCAAAATATATGAGTTTCATGCTCACGCTCTGTAGACTACAGTATGACTTTACTACAGAAAAAAATAATTTCTTTTGCATTCTGGCCTTTAAGAACTATACCAGAAGTTAAGAAATAAGATTAATTTATGGATGAGTTACAGATATTATAAAGAAAATCATCTATGTTGACAGAAAAATAATATATATATAATTTAACAAAAGTCTTGTGTCTTTGAAAATAATGGGAAATATTATAGATGATTTATTTAATGCAATAAGATATCAGTTTTATTCAGAACCACTAATAAATGACTCATTAAACTAAAGAGCCACCATTTCTTTTATTCCATGAAAACATTATTAAAACATAATGGATTCAATCAAGAATAAAGTGGTTTTTTTATCTTTAGAATACATGTCCTGAGAATATGCATCATTTTACTATTTTTATAATAATAACTACCATTTATCAAATATATTATTTGTAGTCACACTACTGAGTGCTTCAAATACATATTTTTAAACATTCTTACAACTATCAATGATTTTCATGTATGAAACTAGTTGTCTAAAAATGGTTGAATAACTGCCCCTAAGTTAAAAATAGTAACTGGTAAAGCTGGAATTTACAAGTAGGTTTAATTTTAAAACACATGATATGGAAGGATGATTGTTGTTTAATATAAATTAACATTGCTCAAACTGCATATTTAAATACATAGAGCTAAACTGGATAAATAACATTGAATTCCAAATTTATTATATGAGTTTGTTGAATATTTGATTGTTCACCATTACTTTTTGATGTTGTAGCCCCTTCAGTACTATTGTGTATGCTTTGAACAAAAACATTACTACCTGTATAAAAGTATTATTCCTCTACTATTGCTGCCAACCAATTACCCAGAAATTTAGTGTCTTAAAACAATAATTTTATTGTTTTATTGCCCTAGGTTTCAGAATAACTCAGTAGGCAGTTCTGGCTTGGAGTCTCTAACTTACTTGCCATAGATGGTGATTTAGTCTGCAGACATCCCAAATGCTCACTCATCTGGCTGGGCATTGATACTGTCTGCTGAGTGGTCATATGGGGCTGTCAATCCGAGTGTCAAAATGTGTGTGGCCTTTCCAGCATGACAGTCTCAAAGTGAGCAGACTTCTGGTCCTAGAATAAATAGCTCAAGAGTGTGCTCAGAAGTCAGAGTATAACTTCTGCTGAAAACTAGTTACTAAAAGTGAAAGGGGATATAAGCCTCCTCCCCTAATGAATGTTGTGTCAAGAAATTTTCAGACATATTTTGCAACCACCACACTGCAGATATACATATAACAGAAAATGATTATCAATCAAGGTATAATGGAAACATCTATAGCTTCAATATGCAACTCATTTCAAACATATACAGAGTTATTTTCAAAATTTATTTTACCTTTTTCCACGTGAAAGTGTTATATATTTATCAACATTTGAAAAATACTGAAAATAATAATAAAATTTGTAAAAGCACCCAAAGTCTCAAATCCAAGGATAACTACTATATTATTTTATGATTTTATAGTCTTACTAAGAGCTGAACGATGTCTTACTAAGATTGAATTATATAAAATCATTATTAACTATGTTTCTCAATTTAGGCACTAGACTATCTACTATATCAGTTTAATAATATTTATCTAGTCCAGAATGACTTTTTTGTAACCATTGATCATTAAATGACAAAAACAGTTTTATAGAGAATATAAAACTCTCTGTGTGGATTGAGAACTAAATGTATTTTATTATATAACATAATTATGTAGAAATAAATTTAATGAATAAATAGTAGGCTTCTGATGAATACGTTCAGCTTTTCTTCATTATAATGTGTAGAAATGTTTACTGGCGAGCCCAAGAGAATAGTTTCTATTCCAGTAGATTCTTCTGATCCAATTTTCCCCCACAAATCCTTTGTGCTTCATGCCATTTAATTTTCTAATTTTAGGGCCCTTATCTCTATTGTTTGCAAGTTATTCTCAATCTCTTGTAAGTCAATTGCTCCCAGTACACATTAAGTAGAGTATTTATCAACTAATTTCTATGGAGACTTTTTACCTTCCTAAATATTTTTCAAAACGGTGACATTCTGATTTACTAAAATAAGTCTTGATTCCACAGCATCTTATTGTAACTCAACCTTTCAATGTAAAGATTATCAGTAGAGTTTTCCACAAATATCAGAATTTTATGATCTTTCATTGCAAATATATTAAAATGGTTACACTCTGCTTCTTTTAGTGACTTCCTAAATCTTGTGTATTTGATGAAATCATGGACATCATGACAATCCATCTGCTATCTCATCACACACTATTTTGTGCAAGTAAATGTTCAAATGTTATACTTTTTTAAAGGTGAATGCACAAGCATATTATAAAAAGATATCTACATTTTGCTGCATTTGGAATATCTTCAGTCGGCCTCCTATCTTCCTAAAAAATGCAGTTGTAACATATTTGTAATAGACATTTTTTTTTCTGTCTCTCTAACCGCTTGTATTCACTGTTTAGATTCTAACACTGTAGATATTTCATAGATTGTCTTTTTATGTCTCTGCCCTTTATGCATTAAGCCGGGTTCTATCCAGGGACTTTTGGCCCAAATTTTCAGCCTGGCTTCAAGACTCAGAAGGGAAGAAGAGATTAGATATTTAGACCCATTATCCTGATGCTTATTTATTAAAGTTTTTCTTGACTTCTGTAATACATTCTAGTATAGTTTATATTTAAACTAATTTTTGTTGTTGTTGTTGTTGTTGTTTTATTTGAGATGGAGTTTCCCTCTGTCGCCCAGGTTGAAGTGCACTGTCACCATCTCAATTCACTGCAACCTGCGCCTCTCAGGTTCAAGCAATTCTCCTGCCTCAGCCTCCCAGCTGAGACTACAGGCCCATACCACCACACCCAGCTAATTTTTTTTGTATTTTCAGCAGAGATGGGATTTTGCCATGTTGGCCAGGCTGGTCTCAATCTCATGACCTCGTGATCTGCCCACCTCGGCCTCCCAAAGTGCTGGGATTACAGGCATGAGCCACCGCGCCAGTCCTTAAACTAATGTTTTTCAACTTTGGGTTCTTTCATATTATTTTCAACTGTAGTGTTCTTAATGTTGCCAACTTTTATTTACTCAGCCTAGCACTACTCACTCACTCACTCACTCACTCCATTTATCTGAGAAGAGTTTGCCCAATCACCACCCATTTCCCCAACCAATCACTTTTTGGGAGTATAAACTTTGCTACTACAGTAACTCTGTGTGTGTGTGTGTGTGTGTGTGTGTGTGTGTGTGTGTGTGTGTCTATAAAATTCAACTGTTTTCCATCAAGCTGAGCCCGCTAACGTAGCTATTAGAGATAAATTCGTAGGCTGGGCACGGTGGCTCACACTTGTAATCCCAGCATTTTGGGAGGCCGAGGCGGGCAGATCACGAGGTCAAGAGATCGAGACCACGGTGAAACCCCGTCTCTACTAAAAATACAAAAAAAAAAAATTAGCCGGGCGTGGTGGCGGGCGCCTGTAGTCCCAGCTACTCGGAGAGGCTGAGGCAGGAGAATGGCGTGAACCTGGGAGGCGGAGCTTGCAGTGAGCCAAAATCGCGCCACTGCACTCCAGCCTGGGCGACAGAGCGAGACTCTGTCTCAAAAAAAAAAAAAAAAAGAGATAAATTCGTATAGTATAATGAGGTTTGATATTCAATTATTAATTTTTCTAGATTGGTGAATAATATATAGCTTCATATAGTATGCAGGCAAAATTTTGTATCATGGTTTAATTGGTTGTTATGCCTCTTTTGATGATTTTCTGTTATATCTTTGCTTGTTCCGTAAGTGGAAACATAATGTTGCAGTACACTGATTTATCTGAATTCTTTACACATTAAAGTTATTGCTAATTTATCCTATATGTCTGTCCTAATTTTGTATCAGTTTGCTTGTTTTAACTTCTCATTTCATTATAATTGGGGTATTTTTAACATTTAAGGATAGTCAAATATGTTATTATTGTTCTTTAGAATTTTTCTAAGTCTTTGAGGTTTAAACATGTATTGCCCTTCAATATTTCTGTAAAGTAGCAAAAATATATAACATGAGAGCTACCCTCTTAAATATTCTCTTTATATCCATTTGACAATACCCGTTTCCCTTTCTGCTAGCACCTGGTAACTACTATTTTCCGTTTTGATGATTTTGATTATTTTAGATAAGTCATATATGTGGAATCATGCAGTGTTTGTCCTACTGTGACTGGCCTATTTCACATAGCAAAATGTTCACAAGGTGCTTCCATATAATAACATTACAGTTTTGTGGCTGAATAGTATTCAGTTGTATGTATGAACCACAGTTTCATCATCCTTTCATTCATCCACAAGCCCTTCAACCTCTTGACTATTGTGAATAATGGTGTGATTGCTGTGAATGCAATATATCCTCAAAAACTTGATTTTAATTCTTTTGCATACTCA
The DNA here is from genome assembly GCF_009828535.3 of Hylobates moloch. Lineage (NCBI taxonomy): Eukaryota > Metazoa > Chordata > Mammalia > Primates > Hylobatidae > Hylobates > Hylobates moloch. The sequence continues at coordinate 126,536,297 of NW_026652279.1, forward strand.
GAAATTGAATTTTTTTAATAACATGGTATTTCTATTTTTTTTATAAAGATATCCATACCATTTCACATTTTCACCAACAGTGCACAGGGTTGCATTTTTTCCACATTCTTGTCAATACTTGTTTTTTCTTTTCTTTTTTTTTTGTTTTGTGTTTCTTTATGTTGGCCATCCTAACAGGTATGAAGTGACATTTTATTGCAGTTTTAATTTACATTTACCTGAAGAATAGTGATGTTGAGAGGATCTATTCATATCCCGATTGGCCATTTGTAACTTTTATTTGAATAAATTATTGAAGTTCTTTGCCCATTTTTGATCAGTTTTTTTGGTTACAAAATTATAGGATTTCCTTATACATTTTGAACAGTAACTCCTTATCAGATATATTGTTTGCAAATACATTCTCTCATGCTGCAGGTTGCCTTTTGACTTATGATTGTTACCTTTGCTCTGCAGAAGCTTTTTAGTTTAATATAGTCCCAATTTGCCTATGTTTACATTTTTTGCCTGTGCTTTTGGGGTTCTATCTAAGAAATCACTGGCAGAACCAATGTTATTAAAAAAAACACCCTGTTTTCTTCTAGGAGCTTTACAGCTTTGTGTCTTAATTTTAAGCCCCCAGTGGGAATTTTTGTGTGTGGCTTAAGATAAAAGTCCAGTTTCATTCTTTTGCATGTATATATTTAGTCCTTCTAACACCATTGTTGAGAACAGTATCCATTCCTCATTGGATAATTCTTGGCACCCCTTTTCAAAGATTTGCTGAGATAGATAGATAGATGATAGATAGATAGATAGATAGATAGATAGATAGATAGATAGATAGACAGACAGATAGATAATTTTGGGGCCCTCTATTCCATTCAGCAGGTTTACATCTGTCTTTATGCCAGTAACATACTCTGTTGATTTCTGTAGTTTTATACAACTTGAATATCTTAACTCAAAATGCTTGAGACCAGAAGTGTTTTGTGTTTTGTTTTTTTTTTAATTTGGGAACATTCACATGCATATAATGAGATATGTTGGAGATGGGAACCAAGTTTAAAAACAAAACTAACTATATTTCATATATACCTTATACAAATAGTCTGAAGTTAATTTAATATAATTTTTAAATAAATATAAATTTTAAATAATTTTGCACATTAAGCAACATTTGGATGCATTTTGACTGTGACGCATCACATGAGGCCAGGTGTAAAATTCTCTACTTGTGGGGTCAACATGGCACTCAGAGAGTTTTAGATTTTGGAGCATGTTGCATTTTGGATTTTCAGTTAGAGATGCTCAGATTGCATTATAATATGTTTTGAAATCCAAAAAAGTGATGTTTCTAGTTTTGTTCTTTTTTCTCATGATCAACTTGGTCATTCAGGGTCCTCTGTGGTTCCCTATGAATTCAAAAAAATTTTTTCTCTTCCTGTAAAAAGATGTCATTGAGATTTTTATTTATATTGCCTTGACTCTCTAGATTGCTTTGTGTAGTATAAACATTTTAACAATATTAAGTCTTCTAATTCACTAATATAGAATTTTCATTCATTTATGTCTTAATTACTTTCATTTTTTTTTTTTAAATACGGTGTATAGTATTTCACCTCCTTGGTTAAGTTTATTCCTAAGTATATTATTTTTTTGATTATATTCTTAAATTCTTTTTCAGAGTTTGATATTAGTGTATAGTAGTGTAACTCAACTTATTATATTGATATTGTATGCTGAAACTTACTGAATTTATTAATTCTAACTGGTTTTTGTGTGTTTTGGCAAAAAAGATCTTTAGTGTTTTCTACGTGTAAGATTATGTCTTCTGTGAGCAGAGATAACTCTACTTCTTCCTTTTCAATATGGTTAATTTTCATTTACTTTTCTTACCTAATTGCTCTAATACACCCTCAGGTATTATGTTGTACAGAAATGGTGAGAGTGGGCCAGACGCTGTGGCTTATGCCTGTAATCCCAGCACTCTGGGAGGCCGAGGAGGGTGAATCACTTGGGATCAGGAGTTTGAGACCAGCCTGGCCAACATGGAGAAACACCATCTCTAGTAAAAGTACAAAAATTAGCCGGGTGTGGTGGCACATACCTCTAATCCCAGCTACTTGGGAGGCTGAAGCAGGGCAATCGCTTGAACCCAGGAGGCGGAAGCTGCAGTGAGCTGAGATTGCACTGCTGCACTCCAGCCTGGGTGTTAGAGCAAGACTCTATCTCAAAAAAAAAAAAAAAAAAAAAAAAAAGTGAGTGAGAGTGAGAGTGGACATTCTTGTATTGTTCTGATTTTAGAGAAAATATTTCATATTATCACCACTAAGTATGATGTTAGCTATGAGCTTTTCATTTGTGATGTTTCAGATAAAGTTGTTTTCTTCTATTCTCTTAATTTAACTGTTTTTATCATGAAAGTGTATTAAATTTTGCAATTTTTTTTCTGCAACTATTGAGACAATCACGCGATTTTCATTATTTTTTTTCTGGTAATGTTGTGTATTATATTGTTTGCATTATGCATGTTGAATCACCATTGCATCCCAAGGATAAAACTTACTTGCTCATTCATGGTGTATTATACTTTTAATATGTGGTTAAACTCAGTTTGCTAGTATTTTGTTGAAAACTTTTGCATCATTTGTCATTTATTTCTTTGGCTCTGGTATCATGGTAATGCTAGTCTCATAAAATGAATGTGCAAGTGGTCCTTCCACTTGAAGTTTTTAGGAAGAGTTTGAGGATTTGCATTGATTATCTAAATATTTTATAGAATTAAACAATGATAATATCTAGTCTGAGGCTTTTCTTTTTGGGAAATTTTTCTATTGCTGATTCAGTTTTCTTATTAGTGATTCATCTCTTCAGATTTTCAATTTCTACCTAATGCAATTTTGGTACATTACATGTTTCCAGAAATTTATCCATTTCTGCTATGTGACCCAACCTGTTAATGTTTAATTGTTAACGGTATCTGTTTCAATACTTTTTATTCCTATTGCATCAGTTTTAATGTATCCATTTCATTTTTTATTGTGTTTATTTGAGCTTTTTTACTTACTGTAGGTAAAGTTTGGTTAATTTTGTTGATCTTTACGAAAACTTACTTGGTTTTATTGATTTTTTGTATTGCTTTCTATCCTCTATTTTGTTTCTTTATGATCTAATCTTTATTATTTACTTACTTCTTCTAATTTTATTCTTGTCTTTCTGCTTCCTTAAGGTGTAAGATCAGGTCTTTATGTAAAGTCTTTTTTTTCAAATATAAGCATTTACAAGTATATAATTTCCTCTTAGAAATTATTTGCCACATCCTATAAGTTTTGATATGTTGTGTTTTTGTTTTCATCACTCTCATATTTCCTAATTTCCAACTTTATATCTTCTTTGATGTATTTATTTTTCAGGAGTGTGTTAATTTCCAAGTGTCATAAAATTTCCAGTTTCCCTTCTGCTATTGATTCCCTATTTCATTTCACTGTGGTCAGAAAAGATATTTGAGATACTTGTTGTGTTTCCAATCACCTTAAAGTTGTTGAAAGTTGTTTTGTAGAACAAAAAATGGGATTACCATTTAATGTTAATCTCACTGCTGAGTATATATATGAAAGGAAGGAGATCAGTATGTACAAGCTATATCTGCACTCCCATGTTTATTGCAAAATGATTCCCAGTAGCTAAAGTATGGAATCAACCTAAGGTGTTCTCACTTACATGTGGGAGGTTGAAAAAAAAAGTTGAACTTATGGATGTAGAGAGTACAATGGTGGTTACCAAAGACTAGGAAGAGTAAGGGGGAAAAAAGGATAAGAGAGGTTGGCTAGTGGCTGAAAAAATACAGTTAGATAGATAATGTAAGTTTAAGTGTTCAATAGCACAGTAGAGTGACTATAGTTATTAATAATTTATTGTATATTTCAAAATAGATAGAAAATAAGATTTAGATTATTCAAAACACAAATAATACATGTTTGAGATGATAGCTATTCCAATTACTCTGTTATACCTTGTAAGGATGTATCAAATATCACCTGTACCCCACAAATATGTACAGTTGTCAGTTGTACATATTTGTCAATTGTCAGTGTGTCAATTAAAATAAAATAAAAGCAAAACCTAAGCATATTCTTTCAAAAATAAAAAAAAAATCTTGTTTTGTGATTTAACATGTGATCTAACCTTGAGAATATTCCCTGAGCACTTGAGAAGTGTGTATATTCTGTAGCTGTTGAGTGGAATGTTGTGTACCTGTCTGTTAGGTTCTTTTGGTCTATAATATTGTTCAAGTCTTTTATTTCCTTATTGACTCTCTGTCTAGTTTGTGTGGCAATTATTGAAATGGGGTTTTAAAATATTCTACTACTATGCTGTTTCTATTAATTTGTCCATTAATTACTGACAATGTTTGCTTCATATATTTATATACTCTAATGTTGGGTATATACATATCATTGTAATATCTTCCTGGTGAATTGTCCCTTTTATCATAATATAATGTCCCTCTTTGACTTTTATGACACTTTTTGACTTAAAGTCTATTTGTCTGATATTAAGTATGATGACTTCTGTTCTCATTGAGGTACCAGTTTCATGGAATATATATTTTAATCCTTCCACTTTCACTCTGTGTTGCCTTAAACCTAAAATAAGTCTCCTGTAGACAGCACATATTTGAATCTTGTGGCTTTTTTGTTTGTTTGTTTGTTTTTTTTTTTGTTTTTTTTTGGTCCATTCAGCCACTCTATGTCTTTGAGGAGTTGAAACCACTCACATTTATAGAAATTATTGATAGGGAAAGATTCACTATTCACATTTTCCTTGTCTTATTATTATTTTGTTCCTCTTTTTCTTTCTTGCCTTCATCCTCTGTTTTATTGAGTTTGTTTAGTTATATGTTCGGATTTCTCTCTCATTTTCTTTTAGCATCTTATAGGTATTTTTGTGGTTACTATGGAGCTTACTTAAAACATTTTCTAGTTACAATTTAAAATTAAGTTGATAACTATTTAACTTTAATCACATACAGTAACTCTCCACTTTTATATCCCTCCTACACTTCATGGTATCAATATCACAAGTTACATCTTTTTATATTATTTATCTATGGAAATATTTTTATTTTTTATATTTTGGTTATTTTTATATGTTTTAATTAAACTTTTAAAACAGAATTGAAAGTTATTTATACAATATCATTATAATATTACAATATTTTGTATTTTTACATATATTTATTTTCATCAGTGAGTTTTATACTTTCATATACTTCTGTGTTGTTATTCATTATTTCTGCCCCTTCCCCACTCTTCTGATTGGATAATATGAAATGTTATATTTTGAAGTTGGCTGTTATATTCTCCTACTTGATAACTTCTGCTGTTCAACTCTTGGAGTAAATATTTTATTTCAGCTGTCAGTTTTAAAATGTTTGTGTTTATTTATTAATATATATTTTCATTCTCTTTGTTGACATTCTCATTTGTTTATCCATTGTTTTCCTGGGCTTATTGAATATCTTTATGGGAGTTATTCTGAATTATTTGTTGGGAAACTAATATAGTAATGTTTCATTGGAGTGGATATCTTGAGATTTATTTCATTCCTTTGATATGGCCATTTTTCTATTTTTTTTCTTGTTTCATGTAACTTTACATTGACATTGACATATTTGAAAAACAGCTACCTGTCTTTCATGTTTTATGAACATGCTTCAAATATGAAAGTACCTTCACCAATTAGCCCTTCTAGAGTTTCTGGGGACCTTTCAAACATTTTATGTGTATATGTCTTTTCTTTGTGCATGTATATCCCTAATTAGAGTCACCAGTTTCTTATCCAGTACTTTGTAATCTCATAGTCTCTCTAGTGTCTGTTTGCTATACAACAGTTCCTGTAGAAGCATAGTACACCACCCAGCTCTTTTTTTAAATTTATTTTTAGTGTCTCCCAGGAATCTAGAATATGCTGGGGTCATCGACACCCTGAGAGGCAAAATGGAAACCAGTCTCTTGGACAGGCCCCTAAAACCCATAATGTAGCATACATGCTCCACTCTTTCCTTTGCCTCTGAGAAAGAGGCCACTAATCTGAATCCCCCTTTGCCTGCTCTGGAGCAACAGCATGCCACCCAGCTTTTTGTTCTTGTTGGTGTTTTCTGTGGCCCCAGACATCTAGAGTATTCTACGTCTCATAAGCATTTCATTTTCTTTTATATGTTAATCTTTAATAGACACTTAGGTTGATTCCATATTTTGGCTATTGTGAATAGTGCTGCAATAAATGTGGGTGTCCAGATATCTCTTTGGCATACTAATTTCATTTTCTTTGGAGATATATATATATATATATATATATATATATATATATCCAGTAGTGGAATTGCTGGATCATATGATAGCTCTATTTTTAATTTTTTGAGGAAACTCCATATTTTTTTTTATAATGACTATACTAATTTCCATTCCCACAAGCAGTATGTAGGGTCTCCTTTTCTTCACATCGTCACAAACACTTGGTATCTTTTGATTTTTTGATAGTAGTCATTGTAACTAGAGTGAGGTGATGTCTTATTGTAGTTTTGATTTTCATATCCCTGATGATTAGTGACGTTGAACATTTTTTAATACATCTGTTGGTCACGTGTATGTCTTCTTTTGAGAAATATCTATTGGACACAAACTATTGTGCATTATATATGGGCAAAATATAGTGGAAAACCTTTTTAACAATAAATAATTCAAGCTCCAAACTCATGTAGATTGCATAAAAATAAGAAGTTTATCTTTTTTTATGCTAGCAATACATGCTCTTCCTCATAGAAAAACATCAGATAATCTATTACATCTTCATATTAAAAATAACCATTTAGGTCTTTAAACCAATGTTCTCATCATAGAGCTAAAACAAAGAACAAAAACTGATTGATAAAAGCCCATTAATTAAGGGTGTCATATATCTCCGGATATAAAAATTTTGAAATTACACTCCTAAATGCATTTAAGACTGAGAACTTTGTAAAATTCATTAAATTATACTCTTCATCACATGCATTGTTCGATGTATTAATTATTCATTTCGATATGACCATTACTTAAATAGTAGTTCCCATATTAAACATATTACATATTTAAAAATTCAAACAAGCTTTTCTTACTGATGTTCAATTTATTTTCACATATTTTAATTAGTACTTTGGTAGAATGCTTAAAATAATATGTTTTGTTCATTTTTTCCTAAATTGATTTATTTTTTAATTGGCAAAAATTATATATCATTTTTATGTATAAAATAATATTGTGAAACATGTATATATACATAGTAGAATGGCTTGAGCTAATTAACATATGCATTGAAAGTAATGGCAAAAAATGCTATTGATTTTGTACCAATCTAATAATTTCTTAGTAAGTTTCAAAAATAAATACATTGTTATTAGCTACAGTTACCAAGTTGTTGAATAGATCTCCTGTATTTATTCTTCTAAGCTAACTAAAATTGTGTGTGTGTGTGTGTGTGTGTGTGTGTGTTTTAGACAGAGTCTCTTTCTGTGTCCAGGCTGAAGTGCAGTGGCATGATCTCATAGCTCACTGCAGCCTTGAATCCCTGGGCTCAAACAATCCTCCTACCTCAAACTCCCAAGTAGCTAGGACTATAGGCATATGCCACAGAAACCACCAGGCCTGACTAATTTTCTTATGTTTCGTAAAGACAGGGTGTTGCTTAGGCTGGTCTTGAACTCCTGGCCTCAAGCAGTCTGCCCATTTCAGCTTCGCAAAATGCTAGGATTACAGGCATGAACCCCCACGCCTGGCCTCAAAAAAATTTTTAATGAAAACATAAAATAGTAAAATTTAACCAAGAGGTATTATACCTTAATTAAAGTATATGGTTTAAAAAAATTACTAAAGATAAGGCAAAGATCAGCGGTTAACAGAACATTCTACTTCCAAGTAATAAAATAAATGTCTCACATCCTTTCACAAAAATGGCAGAACAAAACAGCGTACAGAAAATGTCTGCAGCCAACAGAGTAGCAGAATCGTTGTTGATCTTAAGGTCAGTGCATTGTACATCAAGTACTGAAATTTATGAAACGTTGTTGAAAAAACGGTGCCTCTACTTTTCCCTTGCTTTATCTGTTTTATTTTCCTGCTTGCTTCCTACAGTGTCTGCACTGCATGAATGATTGTAATGTCACTAACCACACATTCTTGATTTTCTTTAGGCTGTCATTTTATTGAAATGTTTCCCCAAAGAGAAGAATGACCTCCTCAATGATAATTTATGTGAATAAGTTGCTGTTCATTCTACAAACTATAGTACAGTAACTGGTGAATAATGGGTGCTCAATTAGTACTTGTATTACTTAAATGGGTGAGAAGTAACATCATTTACATTCATATGGTAGTGATATGCTTATACTTATACTCATGTGTATTATAGACTCTGATGTACTGCACTTTATTCCTTTTAAGATGCATATTTTTTCACATTTTAGCAACCTTTAAATAATTTTAAATCTCACAATGTTATTAAAAGACATTGGATAACATTCTAATTAAAATAATTTTCAGTGGAGTCTCCTTAATATGGTATGAATAATGGCGCATTTTACAATTTATGTCATCTTTCTTTTTCTGGCAGTTTCCTTTTTATAGAAAATAACCTGTTTATATTTTCACATGTGTGTTTATGCTGGTAAATAATGAACAAAATATAGGTGATTTATGTGAGCAAACTTGATACACTGGACCTGCCTGAGGGCAGTGTCAAGGAATGACAAGTAGTTGCCTGGGCCACTTTGTGCTTACAAGCTCCATGTATGTGTCAATCATGGAATATTTCCTAGAAGAGTGGAAGAAGGAACTCCAACCCCTATTGACTCTATTTTTTTGGCATTCTTCTGTAGTAGTTAAAATTCTGTTCTTTTTCACAGTCATCTGTAAATGAAAGATCAAACTGAGCATGGATCTCAGTTAATCAGGTAATAATTAAAAAGTAGTAATTAGATGGGATGATGGTTATGTATCTATCTATCTGTGACGTGGGAAACGAAGAGGCTAATGCATCTTTTCTTATGAGGGGTCTTGGTTTATCTGGAAAGAAAATCTTTCCTCATAAGGAGAAACACTAGGAAAGGGACTTTCAGCCATCTCCTTACTGTCTTACCCTTGCCTCCACAAGGGAGTGGATAGTGCAGAGTCGGACAGCCATTGGGCCATGACTTATTAGAGTAAAAGAGGGTTTTTTACTTATTATTTTTTAAGACAGGTTCTGGATTTGTCACCCAGGCTGAAGTGCAGTGGCGCAATCTCATCTCACTGCAACCTCGGCCTCCCAGCATCAAGCAATCCTCCCAGCTCAGCCTCTCAAGTAGCTGGGACTACAGGCATGCACCAACATGCCCAGCTAATTTTTGTATTTTCTGTAGATAGTGTTTCACCTTGTTGCCCAGACTAGTCTCAAACTCCTGAGCTCAAACAATTTGCCACAACACTATTTCTCTCCCTATTCTACTAGCTCTTCTTCCTTAATATACTGATAAGAATCAGGACCCAAGCTGGGGTCATGTGATATCTGTTTTTTCTCCCACAGGCACAGACTACTGCCCCAGTCATAAATTAGGCAATTATTTTTAGGTAGGAGTTAAGCATGAGGACAGAGCATTCATCTCCGCCTCTTGGGTCAATGCCTGAGTGAGAGAGTCCAACCCACTGCCTTATCCTAGGGTCATGAGAACAAACTCAGGATTTGTTCTGGGGACCAATTATCTCACTCTTTTTCCCTGTAGTTGCAGTTGAAGGTACAGATCTTAAGCCTAAGATTTTCATGGAATTTTGAAAGTATAGTTTGGGCTGAGCGTGGTGGCTCACGCCTGTAATCCCAGCACCTTGGGAGGCCAAGGCGGGCAGATCACGAAGTCAGGAGCTACAGACCATCCTGGCTAACACGGTGAAACTTCGTCTCTACTAAAAATACAAAAAAATTAGCCAGGCATGGTGGTGGGCACCTGTATTCCCAGCTACTCGGGAGGCTAAGGCAGGAGAATGGCAGGAACCCGGGAGGCGGAGCTTGCAGTGAGAGCTAAACTTCAAAAAAAAAAAAAGAAGGAAGGAAGGAAGAATTGTTCGGCATTTCCCCTAAATCCCATTGTCCAATATATTTGGCTCCTTATTTTTTTCTGTATACTCAGATGTGGAAAAAAAGAGAAGGGTTGAAGGGGTGAGCACAACACAAAATATTAGCATATATTATTACAAATAGTTATAATTTCATTTCTGCACTATGATAGCCCTTTAAATACATAATCACATTTAATCCACTCAACATCTGTATATATGATGCTGTACCTTTACCCTCATTTATTGCATGAGATAAAGGAGCCTCAATAATTTACTAAGATCTGAAAGGCTGTAAATGGCAAAGTCAGGTTTCAAATCATGGTCAGTCTGACTCTACAACTTGAGTTCTTACCCTATATTGAACAAAGGCCAGTGATTTTGACTGAGAGACTCCAAGAAAACAGCTGCTAAGTGAAGATCATAGAAGTTTCATACTGTGATTCAAAAAAGGCAACTACTGCTCCTGCTGTTGTTTCCATGCCTGCATGTGGGGCCACAGACACTACCACTGATCTGAAAAAGTTTTCTTTTTATTGTAACCATCATCTCCATGGGTGGAGTGTGGGAATGGGTGGTGATGCAGTAGATAACAGACATGCTAGGGGCACAGGTGTGTTTCCAGATCGGTCAGGAGGCTTCACAGGCACAAAGAAGCCCTGACTGAAAGAGATAGATAGCAGATTGCTTCCTTACATCCCAGACAGCGGGGCTCCTCCTGTCTTATCTTTAGGTCCTGGCAACCCAGACTGGTTTCCCTGGATACAAGAGCTTCCCTGCTTGGAGGGACTGAGTCATCAAATGTGTTTGAATTTGTTCAGCCTCAGAAAGGATGAATGTTCCCTGAAAAATATGAGAGGTTCTATTTTTAGAAAAATGAGCATACATATGTTGGTTTATAAAACATATATGATCAGATTTTATCCAGTTTTAGTTATTTTACAGTGATCATTAGGGATTTGTAGTAATACCTCTTTCAGCTATAAAAAGTATTTGAAACAGCTCTTGTTAAATAAATTGTTTTAAGATATTGCTTACTATCTATAAGAAGTCATCCAAGAATATCAACACATTCTATTTATCTGTCTTTGTAATAAGTGAATATAAGTCTGGACCTAAAGGAGTGTTATAATTGCTATGTTCAGGGTATCACAGTGAGAATCATGTCTTTTCATTCTTTCTATCATTCATAGCACCTATAACAGTTTCTTACAAATAATTTTTATGTTCTTTCAGGTGAAGCTCCTTTGTCCAGATCCTAAATTAAGCAAATTAAAAAGTGAACTGAGTATCATCTTTACCATAGCAACTTAGGTACCTACTCAGTAATTCTACATCTTGAGATATTTTAATATTTACTGCCATATATCAAAAGTATTTTCAAGCTTGCAAATGTAAAAATACTTCACTAAGAGTATATTAATCTGGAAGTTCCCAGGTAGGACCAGCTAAAAATGTAGAAAGAATAGAGAAAATGTCAGAGGCAGAGAAATTGGTTGTGGTCATAAATCTGGCTTCTGAGCGAAGTGATCGACATCCTAAATTAGTGTGTAAAATGTCATAGAAAAAGTAAGCTTGACCTGATTTGCTGTAATGTCTTTCTAGGGAATCTGAACTTTAGGGGCTGAGTGGAGGTGAGATCAACAGAGACTTCTAAGAAAAGACAACACTTAGGTGGTTGACAATACTGTTGACACTTAAGGTGGTGGTGTCAACCACCTTCTTAGCAGTTCTTTGTTAAGAACTGTGAATCAGACCACACTTGCTGGGGAGAGTGTCCAGGAACTAATGTTCACTTTTTGAGGAAAGATGATAAATAAAGCAGTTCATGTTATTGCGATACCAAGCACTAGTTTGGTTTAGAAATGGTTTGAGCTCCAGTGAGGGAAATGAGAGACAATTTGAAAATTTTAGTGATTGCAGTTAGGATAGTGCGGCTTGGTTGACACTGCAGGACACCAAGTCCCTACTCAAGCACACAGAATACAGGGTGTTTATAATCATCTTGCTGTGGGTGAACCTGGAAATGTCACATGAGCTAAGTGCTTTACTACATCTGAAATATACCATGAAAATATTTCAGAACCTTAATGTATAAAAAAACACATCAATCTCACATAGAGACTTTATCTCTTATCTGAGAGAGACGAGACAGAGTGTGTCTATGAAAAAAAAAATGGACCTAGGGAACCACATTGTTTATCTCCACATCTCCTGCTTTGCCTCTGACCTTTGGTTGTAAGTATTTTTGTAATTATGAGTAAAGCTTGATATTCTGGAAAGATGCCTGATTTCTGAGATTCTAACTTGACAATTTGATGCATTATGTTAGTTCAAGATAACATACTGGCTACCAGCTGAAATAAAAGCTTGTAAGTCACTCACACAACGAAGCATACATAGCTTTTTAATTTCCTTATAATCATTCTGTGGCTTATTTTTACCTTTATCTCCAATATCATTACTGGGCAAGTTGGATTTCCCATGTCCTACCTCTATTATAATAGCAAAGAAGTATTATATCATATTTTTATATTATGAAGTAAGGTTTTTAATCAATTATGTAATGTAAAAATTGCAGTCATTTGGCTTTATAGAATGAAAAGAAATATTACATATGTCTAAGTTCTAAATAGAAGCATAAAACATATTTAACATCTATGAAATCCAAGATGGACTGTCCCCTACCTACCTCTTCATTATTCTTCCTCATGCTTGGTGCTATGTTCTTGGAGTGCACTGGTCTCATTGCACTTCTCATGGTCATGTTCCTTCCATCCACAAATTCTTTGCAAATGAAATATTCTCCATCTGTAATGTCTCCTTTTCTTATACTGTTTATTTTTTCAGACTAGTTCAAGCATTATTACATAAGCAAAACCTTGGACCACCCAAATTAATTTTGAACATCAACTATTCCTGTTATGCACTCTCATGGGACTGTGCAACATGATTTCATAGCCCATATTGTAGTTTTGCTTACTAATTTATTCAGTACATATTATTGAAAACTTTCTATGTATCACATACTGTTCTAAGCTTTGGGGATACACTAGTAGGCAAATTAAACACAGTAATTTTATGTATATATTTATGATTATTTAATTCATCCTTGCCTTTCTCATTAGATTGTTTCCTAAGATTCATTGGTCTTTATTTAAAAGGAAAGATTGCATCAGCTTTTGGTCACCCTTGTTACCAGCCTAAATTAATATGTGTTTAACAAATCAATATATTAATTTAATTATATATAAATATATGTAATAGAAATGACCTCATAATCAACTCCATTATCTTGTTTAGTGTTACTCAAGCCTGCCAGAGCAAATTTTTTCTCTTGACAAATTAAATGTGACCATGTATCTTAGTGTTTTCAAGTTGATTTGAACAATCCAGTTGGCTAGAGCAAGAGATCACAAAATATTCTACTCTTTCACTTTTCAGAGAGCAAAACTATGAATTGAAAGAAGACAAAATAAAAACCAAAGTAAGCAGAACAAAATAAATAATAGTAATTAGAGAAGAAATCAAGAAACTAAAAACTACAATATTAGTGAAAGCAAAAATTTGCTCATTTAAAATATCTTTCAAGGCTGAGTGTGGTGGCACATGCCTGTAATCCCAGCACTTTGGGAGGCTGAGGCAGGTAGGTCATTTGAGGTCGGGAGTTTGAGACCAGACTGACCAACATAGTGAAACCCCATCTCTACTAAAAATATAAAAATTAGCCGGATGTAGTGGTGCATGCCTGTAATCTCAGCTACTCAGGATGCTGAGGCAGGAAAAATCACTTGATCCTGGGAGGCAGAGGTTGCACTGAGCTGAGATTGTGCCATGGCACTCCAGGGCGACATGGTGACACTCCGTCTCAAAAATAAATAAATTATATATATATATGTGTGTATATATATATGTGTATATATAAAGATATATACATATGTATATATATATATTTCAAGTGGATAAGCCTCTAGACTGACTAAATAAGAAAACAAGAGAGAAGACACAAATTACTAATACAAGAAATGAAAGTGGGACCATCACTATTATATCTCAAAAATAATAAAAACCTAACAGAATATTATGAACAACTCTGCGTTCACAAATTTGATAAAATTATTCAATTCCCTGAAAAACACAATTCACTAAAACTCAAACTAAAAGAAATAGAGTCTGAATACTCTTATATTTATTTTAAAAACTGAATCAGTAATTCAATGCAAAATTGAAACCTTTTAAAACTGAAAGCACCAGGCCCAGATAGGTTCACTAATCAAGGCTAATCGAACACTTAAGGAAAAAATGATGCCCATTCTCTACAATCTCCTGCAAAAGGTGGTAGAAGCAGGGGCAATACTTCCTGACTCATTCTATGAGGTGAGCATTCCCTTAATAGCAAAACTAGAAAAAGACATTACAATAAAACTGCAAACCAATATCCCTCATAAACATAGATGTAACAATCCTCAACAAAATATCAAATAAATTCAAAAGTATATAGCAAATAATTATGCACTATCACCAACTGGAATTTATTTCAAGTATTCAAAGCTGGTTCAACTTTAAAAAAAATCAATTAATGTAATCCATCGCATTATCAGGCTAAAGAAAAAAAATCACATGATCATGTCAATAGACGCAGAAAAGCATATGGCAATATACAACAAACACCCTTTTATGATAGAAACTTCCATTAAAATAGGAATAAAGGGGAACCTATTCAACTTCATAAAGAACATCTACAAAGAACCTACAGCTAACACCATATGAAAGTGAGAAACTAGAAGTTTTTTGCTAAGACCAGGAACAAAGCAAGAATATCCCCTTTACCAATCCTTTTCAACATCATAGTGGAAGTCCTCACTAGTGTGGTAAGTCAAGAAAAAGAAATAAAAGGTATGTAGTTTGGAAAGGAAAAAAATAAAACTGTTTTTGTTTGTGCATGACATATTTATGTATGTAGAAAATCTAGAAACCAACAAAAAATATTCCTATCACAAATAAGAAATTATAGCAAATTTGAATGATACAAAGTTAACACACAAAATCAGTTGTTTTGCTATATACCAGCAATGAAAAATTAAACTAGAAATTTAAAACACAACACCATTTATATTAGCTACCCATAAAAATACTTAGGTATAAATCTAATAAAATGTGTACAAGATTTATAGCAGAAAACTACAAAACTCTGATGAAAGAAATCAAATAAGAACTAAATAAATAGAGAGATATTTCGTGTTCCTGGACAAGAAGACTAAACATTTTTAAGATATCAAGTCTACACAACTTGATCTATGCATTCATTGAGAACCCAATCAAAACCCCAGAAGATTATTTTGTGGATATTAATAAACTGATTCAAACATGTATAAAGAGAGGAAAAAGACTTAGAATAGTCAACACAATATTAAAGAAGCATAAAGTTAGAGCACTGACATTACTGGACTTCAAGACCCACTGTAAAGCTACAATAATCAAGAGAGTAGAAATAGTGAAAGAATAGAAGAAATACATCAATGGAACAGAATCGAGAATCTAGAAGCAGATCTATACAAATATAGTCAACTGATCATTGGCAAAGTATCAAAGGCAATTCAGTGGAGAAAATATATTTTTTTCAACAAGTATTTCTGACCATTGACAGGCAAAAAAAATGATTTCCAACATAAACCTTACATCCTTCACAAACATTATGACAACGGTGATCAAAATTTATATTTGATAAAAGATTATTCTTTAAAATAGTCCCAAACCTTTTTGGCATCAGGGATCAGTTTGGAGGAAGACAATTTTTCCGTATATGGAGAAGAGAGATGGTTTGGGGATGAAATTGTTCCATCTCAGATCATCAGGCATTAGTTAGATTCTAATAAGGAGCATGCAGCCTCGGTCCCTCCCATGTGCAGTTCACAACAGGTTTGCACTCCTATGAGAATCGAATGCTACTGCTGATCTGGCAGGAGGTGGAGCTCAAGTGGTAATGCTCACTGGCCCACTGCTCACCTCCCATTGTGCTGCCGCCCAGTTCCTAACAGGTCTTAGAGAGGTGCCCGTCCATGGCCCAGGGGTTGAAGAACCCTGCTTTAAAATATAAAGGAGTCTTAATATCACTTCTTTATATCACTAAATAGCCTTAGTGATACTGGTATGTCAATGTTGGTTCATCTACTATAACAAATGTTCCATCTTGGTATAGAATGTTAATGTTGGGGAGACTGTAGGGAGAGAGAGCATATGTGAACTCAATTTTACCATGAACCTAAACAGGCCAAAAAATCATCTGTTAAAAATATAAACTGATATATTTTAACTGTCATGATACAAAATTTAATGAAATCTAGTTTAGAAATAAGTAGTATGTATTACTCTCATATTTAAGCTACAATAAACACATGCCTTAATATTCACATATTAGATAATTTTAAAGACAAAACATCACTGATGCAACCATGTATTATCATACTTGATAATTTTTGCCATAAAGCCATCAACAATATAAACATATACTGATAAGACAAAATCCATAATATTTCTATGTTACTCAGTGTATTAGCCTGTTAAAGATCCCAATGCATTAAAACAAGAAATTGCATTGTAGTAGTATTTTGAACTTAAATGGAACCACCTTTTCTCTTTATAAGTTCCAAAGTTTAGTTCTTGCTTCTTCCATACAGTTGTAATGCCTCAGAGATTTCCAGAAATGTAAACAGGAACATCAGAAGGAAGTTTATGGAGCATCCTTCCCTTAATCAATTCAACAGCACTACATGGAAGCTTCTCCTGGTGTGTTTGCACAAAGAAATCCATCGTTTTCAAAACCCTGTCCCTGATGCGCACAGTTACATAACTCCACTCTTCTTACCCAGTTCTTCTTAACTCCACTCTTCTTACCAATTTCCAAAATAACTTACTTGTGTTATTTTTAGTTTTACTTTTTAAATGTTTGTTACAATCCCATATGTCTAGTTTACTTGTTTTTTTTTTTTACTTTTATCCCTTACACGGAATTCATTAAAAATACCCACATATTCAGATGGAAATGAATTAGAACCTCTAGCACCAACCTCCAGCAAGTCATTCAAATTATCAAAGCCTTAGTTTTGTCATCTGAAAATGGATCTAATGAGGATTGTATGGATTAAATGAGGTTTTATATAATAAACATTTATCACCATATCAAACACTTACTTGTTCTGCTAGGGCTGTCTATTGCTGGGAATGTTCACAATTTGTTACTTAAATATTGCAGCAAACATATAGCTCGTAGGCAGATGTGCAACTCCAAACAATGCAGGGAATTTTCTTAAAAAAATGTGTGTGTCCAGTATCTCCATAAGAATGATGTATACAGTGCTTCTAGTATATGAAATAAGCATAAGGATTTTGGAAAAATAAAACAAAACCTGATATTCTGAAATGCATGCCTTTTTTTGCTTAAACTTTTATTTTATGTTCTGGGGTACATGTACAGGATGTGCAGGTTTGTTACAAAGGCAAATGTGTGCCATGGTGGTTTGCTGCACAGATCAGCCCATCACCTAGGTAGTAAGCCCAGCATCCACTAGCTATTCTTCCTTAATGCATGCCTTTTTAATAGTCATGAAATAAAAATGACAACTTTAAATAAATACATAAATTAAAACATTGACTTTATACAAAGAAATATCAAAACATTTGATATTATACAAAATATTAGATGTATGTTTTTTTGTTCACATAGGAGTATTATTAAAATTCCACTTTTCATCTCCCCTCAAAAATATGCAATATTTTAAAATCACAAAATATATAATTGATAGATAAGAAAGTATGATTTCGGTAACCTTGAAGGTGAGTCAGTTGTTCACCAATTAACATATGAACATGGACTCAACAGTTTTTAAAATAAGCTGAAGAATCTGAGATTAACAAAATTTAAATTCCATTATACTAACATTTTACAAATATGATTTTGTGTCTGACTAAAATTGATATTGCAGGAATAAATAATGACCTTTTACCTTTTCAGTGCTTAACAGTAAACAATGTGACTATATGTTATTTTACATTAAATCAATTTCTGAGCCAGTTTACATCTGCCTCATTTTTAGAGAAACAGGTTGAAGGGTTTTACTGCTTGCTCATAAGGAAGTGGCTGAGACAGTGGTTAACACCAAGTCTTAGAATTATATTACCAAAGATTCTTCTACTGCATCACACAGATTGTGAAATCCAACAGTGGACTTTAAATTATCTTTAATTTTCCCTCCTCCAAACTCAGGAAGTATCTAACTAATTGAACCTTAAAATCAAAATTTTAAAGAATTGGCTAACAGAGATATTCAAATATATATGCTGAATATAATTTAATAATTATTTTAAGGCTAGTCCTAAATCTTAAAAATATTTTTTCTAAATAAAATACATCTATTAAATTAGTTTAATAAATTCCTTACATATAGGACTTGTGTGTCATTTATATCTTCATAATATTTAAAAATCTTGCATATTTTATCCTTTAATTTGAAAAGTAAACATAAAATCTATCTGTAATATAGTATAGAATAAAATATAAACCTAAGTACTATTGTTTTTTCGTGTTTTATTTTCATATTATTTAATAATTGGAAAAATTTGATGAAGTCATTTTATAAAATGTTCATTTCTCTAAAACCATGCTAAAACCATTACATATACTTATTGATAATATTTGTATATAAATATTATAATTATTTATACGTACACTCACATATGACGTTTGAACACTTTTGACCTACGAAAATGCAATTTGTGTGTTTTATAAGTGTTTGTATGTGCATTTATATTGCCAACCAAAAAAGCAAAAATGAGAGAAAAACCCTCCAAATATGCTGAATGTATTTGGGAATTAGAAAAGAGGATTATGGCCTGACATGCACAGCTATGGCAAGACGCATATGCAGTTAAACAGGGGAGGATAAAGGGAAACTTACTGGCAAAAGAGGAAATTCATATAAGCTGCTTGCAAACAGAGTTCGTTGGTTCCAGAGACCCAAGTCGAAGTTGGCATCAGTTCATTGGTGGAGTTACATTATTGGGCAGATGCCCCTTTGAGAATATCTTATATGAATTGCTGTAGTCCTAAAGAAAAAAAATGTCTTGTAAGATTATTTTAGAAAGTCCTGGAGACAGTATTTATCTCAGAATTGCAAGAATGAGCCTTCCTACTTTAGGATCTCCCAGCAATAGCTTCTTTGGGTCTGACAAAAAAATGATTTCATATTGGTATCCACAACTTTCACAATATATCACATAAGCTTTTTACATGGGCAGTCTTACAAAAATGAAAATAAAAATTATATAAACAATTTTATTAGTGTCCATTTCCAAATGTAGCACTCTATTGTACATTTTAGTAAATAAAAATTGAGAATTTTGAAGAATGTTATGCAACATGAATATCAAATTATATTATAAGCTCTATTGTAGATATCATCATATGTTTCAAAAATGCTCATCAAAATCTGATGATCACTTCATAGTTTATATTTCTGAGAAGGCAGCTTCTCTTTGAATTCTTGCAACCCTTCATGATAAAACATGAAGTTATGTTTAAGTTTTCTTCCAAATGACAACAGCTGCTTTTAAAGTGTACCCTTGTTAGGATGAAAACTCCCAGTTACTTTGTTTGGGATGCATAATTCTAAATTGAAGCTATGTTGAGAAGAAAAATTAAATTTCAATTATTTACGAGTAAATCTGCATAGATAGCCTTGATAAACAATAGCATGCTCTGAAAATGTTCAGAATAAGCTCCTTAAATTTCCATGCCAAGCTCTTGGCAGATGTTTCTATGAAACTCTTTTCTCTATGGTAAATTTCATTTCATTTATTATCTGACACAGTTGCATAACTTTCTCATAAAACTTATAAGGAATTTGGGATTTAAATGTGTTCATTTAAATATTTTATATATTATATATATATATATATATATATATATATATATCTCCTGTGAAGTCTTCAAATGCCATAAACCTAAAATTCGTAACTCTGATGGAACATATTGAACAAATTGTAACAATGGAGTATGATTTTTTGATGAAATAGACTGCAAAGAAAAAATCATAATCAGTCACATTGCAGAAAAAAATGCAAGCCGACTTAATTGTAATTCTTGCTATAAATTCATTCTTTCTCATTTTTGTCTGTGAATATAAATAGCTTACTTAATTTTTAAATTCAACATGTAGATGTAAATAATAGTTCCCATTTTGATGATGATTGTGAACATGCTGAAGATTATGATGATTGTTGTGCAAATAATTTATAAATTTTGTGTGAAATGATTCATTTTAAACTGAAAAAGAGTAAAGGAATAATGTAAATTCATATTGCCACCTATAGTCACAACATTCTAAAATCAGAAATTTAAAATTTATCTAAGATCAAACTTGTCACATCTTAGTGAAATTAAAAAAAAAAAAACAAAACAGCCTAGAGTGATTAAGTGACATGCTTATGTTCTTACAGGTATTTATTATTGTTTACATATCACTTAGGATAACATTCAGTGAAGACATAGATTTACTGGGTTCATAAGCATAGGAAGTTAAGTCCCTGTATCTCAAACTCATTGTGGACATTAAATACTTTGACAGCACTCTATTCTTTCTATCTAGTGCTTATTGACAACTTAATAAGACTAAAAAAGAACACATTCAGCTGGCCAATAGGGGTCTAGTGTTGAATAAAATATATGTGGTTCATTAAGAATGTGGGCTCTGGAATCAGACCACTTGCCTTCAAATCTCAGCTCTCCTACTTTCTAGCATAAGATTGTATATATGTGGTTAAAAGCAGTTGTCAGAGCCAGACTGCCTCCATGTGAATATCAACTTCAAAATGTATTGGCTATGTGTCCTTAAGCAAGTTACAAAATTTTCTGGACATCAGTTTTCTTCTTTGACAAAATCGAAAATATAGTAATACCAACTCTAATATGGTTTGCTGTTCAGATAAAATGAGTGAATTATCCAAAGCCCTTACAGCATTATCTATTTCTGTCTCGCTTTGTCTTGCTTTGTGTGTGCATATGTGTGTGTGTGTGTGTGTGTGTGTGTGTGTGTGTGTGAGAGAGAGAGAGAGAGACAGAGAGAGAGAGAGAGACAGGCAGACAGAGACACAGTGAGTCAGAGAGACAGAGAGAGATACAATAATATCTATAAGACCTGCAAGGTACTTAGTACTGTACTGTGTCTGACAAATATTAAGTGCTCAGTAAACATTACATCTTATTATTTCATTTAGTTTAAAAAAATAAGTGCCTACTCCGTATCAGGAAATATTGTAGGCCCTTGGGATATATTAGTAAACCAAATATCCTTGCTTCTTTGATAACACGTATTAGGGAATACAAAAATTACAGAAGTAACTTACAATGTAAAAACAAATAATAAGTAAGTTAGAAGATGATAAGGCCTATGGGAAAAAAAAACTATGTAGAACTGGACAGAAAAAGTTCAGAGGTTCAGGGATGGCACAGGTAGGTTGTAATTTTAAACACTAAAGGAGGCTTAGTGACATAGTGACATTTGTGCAATGCTCAGATGTGAGCCGTTTGAGACAAAGGGACCCATCTGCAGAAAAGCTTTATGGCAGAGACACCTGACACTTTCATGGCCTGGAAAGAAGGCTATTGTGTTTGGTGTAGAGTGAATGGAATGGAAACGATCAGGAAATTGATTAAAGACATAACTGGGGGAAATTAAGTAGGCTCTCAAAGGGCATGGTCAAGCTTTACGATTTAGCTTTTGTGAAATGGTAAACACTGCATAGTGTTCAGTAGAGTAGTGATATGATCTGAATTTTATTTTAAATTAACCCCTCTAACTGCTATATGAAGAACAGATTCTAGAGAGTTCAGAGTAGAAGTAGAGAAACCTGTTAGAAGGCTGTTGCAAAAATCCAGGCTAAAGACATTGTTGGTTCAGCCACTGCTTGTGATAGGAGATTTGGAGGTTATGGGTCAGATTCTTTATATATTTTGAAGGTAAACACCACAGAATTTTAAACAAGTATAGGGATAAAGAAAAGTGGGTTGTCTAGAATAATTTCACTATTTTTTTTTTATTTAGGGCAACTATATTGGTGTAGATGCAACTGGTTGAGAAAGAAAAAGTTGTGAAGACAGTAGGTTTGAGGGGGGAGACCAGAAATTCAATTTTAGACTTGTAGAGCTTCAAATCCCTGTTAGACATTCAAATAGAAATGTCAAGCAGGCAGTGTGATATACATATGAGTCTGGAGGCCAGAAACTAATTCTGAGCAACAAACTATAACAGATAGAAAGACAGAAAAATAGACAAGATCAGATGGAAAATATTATAGCTATTGAAAAGAAGGAAATCAAAGCCTGAGCCCTGGAACTCTTCAAATTGAAACAAAAAAGGGGAAAAATGAACTATGAAAAAAGATGGAGAATGAGTGGTTAGTAAAACAGAAAGGAAACTGAGTTCTTGGTTTCATGAAAGCCAAAGAAGGAATGTGTTCTGAGGGGTTAGAGGGATTGATTGTATCATATCCTGCTGATAAAAGTTGCATATTCATTATATTGAACACTGAAAATTGAAAATATGTTTAGAAATATGTTGCATGTAAGTTGAATTTAACAAAAGCAATTTCAGTGGAGTGGTTTTAAATGGAATATAGACAGTGAATACAGACAACACTTTTGAGATGCTTGCTATAAAGAAGAGTAAAGAGGTGGAGTAGCATCTGTGAAGACAAGTGTCAAAGATGGGATTTCAAGATGGAAGAAATAATTGGTTGTTTATGCTGAGAGGAATGGTAGAGGAGAATGCATGATACAGGAAAGAGAGGGAAAAATTGCTAACAAATGACATGAAATAGGTGGGAGGAGATAGTATCTGCTGTGCAAATGGAAGGATTGTCTTTAGAGAGGAGCAGGTGCAAAGATAGAGCTTATGAATAAAGATATTTGTAGGTGGATGAATGTAGTTTAATAGGTTTTTTTTCAAATTACTGAAAATTTCCCAGTTTATTAGAAAATAAGGTCATCCTCTGAGCACGCAGATCAGCTAAGGAGGTGTCGGAGGTTTCAGGGAAAAGAAAAATGTATACAACTGTCATCTGAGGGAATAAGCAAATAAATAAAGAGTATCGAGTATGACTATCTAACAGGAGTAAAGCCTCATTTGTTTCTCATATTCATCTGAATGAGTGCTTGAACAGGAGATAGAGAGTTACATCTAACCATCTCTGCAATTTCACCAAATGCAAGAGTGAGATACGGGCAAGGGAATCCAATTGCTACAGGACAGAGTGATGATCATGATCATCAAAAAGAAGATATAAAATAGGTAAGAAGGAAATCTAGACTTGAGAGATTTAGAGGATGAAAACATCAGTGGTACAGGTGAAGTTAAAGAATTGTAGGCGCCTGTGATCCCAACTACTTGGGAAGCTGAGGCAGGAGAATCGCATGAACCAGGGAGACAGAGGTTGCAGTGAGCCGAGATTGCACCATTGCACTCCAGCCTGGGCGACACAGCAAGACTCCATCTCAAGAAAAGAAAAAGAATTGCTAGATTTGAGTCACCTGAAGATTAGAGCTAAAAGGACAATAATTTGTCAGAGAATGTAACACATGATAATATAGTGTATGTATGAAATTCTTGATAACATGAAGACCTTTGTAATGACCATAAGAGCTAGATACTAAAATATAGTGGAAAAGAGTATTATTGGAGAAAACTAATTGTAATAAACTAAAAGAACCAGAAGTTGGAAGGATAATCTACATTTCCTTTAGAAACTTCAGAACTTAAAAAAAAAGTCACATTGAGGAGAGCCAGAAACTAAAATCTTCTTAGCAGTACTGTGTTACTCTTTACTATCTCAACAGTTTTCTCTGAAATTTGCATATAAAAGTGATTATAATTTGTGATTTATTATTATTTTATCCAACAATAGTAATCAGATTAGAATAAAGTAAAAGTATTAAGAATGGGCATACTGAACACACATCACAAATATTTTGTTGGTTAATGGAAATGCTAAGGGAATTGTGACCAGAAAGAAAAATCTATTAAAGTCAATGTGTGCTGAAAAAAAATGGAAACATACTTTATTTTAATTTTAAAGTATGATTATTAAGAATATTTTTTCTTTGAAGTTTCAAAAACAAACAGTAACATATGTGGTAGCTAGCTGAGCACTAAAAAACAGTAACAAATGTGGTAGTTAGCTGAGCACTTTTGTGTCATATCATTTATTGTCGTGCTTTTGTGTGATTATTGTAGACTTTGCAAATTTTTACTTGACAATCATTTGTATTTATTTTCCACACCGTTTATTCTTGGCCTGGGGTGGCTAGAGACTGTCCTGGCATCTCATGGATAAGGTGGAAACCAGCCTTCCAGCCCTAGACAGGACATTATCCCATCACAGGGTACACAAATACACCCACACACACTCACTCCTACTGGGACCATGTAGGCACACCAGTTACCCTAATGTGTCCATCTTTGGGATATAGGAGGAAACCAGAGTACCTGGAGAAAACAAAGGCAGACATAGGGAGAATGTACAAACTTCATTCAGACAGTGGCCCTCTGGGAATCAACTTTTTTATCTCATCAACATTGTAATAAACAATGTCAAATGAAATCATATTATTTGAGGATCTACTCTTTAGAATTAACTAAATCTTCCTTGGATATTGCACATCAGCTAATCGGGATACTCTGAGGCATAAATTTCACAAGCCCAGCTTGCTTGGCATTTGTGCTTTTCATTTTAGAGATGAAAACATTTGTGGTATGGCAAGTGAATCAAGGGCCATGACAGCAATGTCTGGAACATGTATTTTACTTTTGGTAAATCTTTTGAACTCTGTAATGCTATTGCAACATTTTGACCAAAAGCAGTTTAAAAGTCACTGTCCTTAATTGAGTATTTATAAAATGTCACATATAAATTCCATTTTATTGTTTTTTGGGCATTATAAACAGCAGGAAATTTTAGCAACACAACTCATTGTTGACACATGGATTGTAATGAAATGTCATTCCCCGCTGTCCAGTTTCTGCTGCTTTCTTGTGAGTGAGCACAGGGTTGAACTTGTTGCTGAAGGAGAAAGAAGGACTCTTCTCAGTCCATTTATTTCTGATAGGCTTTCCTCAAGATTTAAATTGTTACCATAAACCTCTTAATGGCCTATAAGGACTTTCAAAGATCTGGTCCTCCTTACTTCTCGATACCATCACCTACATGATAATGTCTCTTTCTGTCTGCTCTATGGACACTAATCTCTTAAACTTACCATGACATTCCTAATATTTGTTCTCATATCACCTCATGAAAGGGCTTCTTTGGCCACATACTATTTCAAAATCTCTCTCCAGCATTTCTTGATATCTTTTTATAGTTTGTTTTTGTACTTAGTGTCTTTTATTAGCAACTTATTATACATTTTACTTATTCCTGTTGCCTGCATTAGAATGTATGTTCCATGAGATAAAAAGTCTTTGTCTTTTATGATCAGTAATTGCAGATTTTAGATCCATGCCTATCATGTAATATGAAATGTTGAATTATTAAAATATTAAAATTCTCAGAAGCTAAGTTTTCAGAATCATATTCTCTTGAGAAATCTCAGAAGCTTCTTAATCTTATCTTTAAATTTTTAAAAATGAAGTTCCCTAAGTCCAGGGAATTGAAGAAATTGTCCATGGTCAACCAAAAAGTTGAAGACAGAGAAAATACTAAATATCAATTCCATTCTCCTTGGATGAAACTGATTTTATACCCCTTTCCTGCTTTTATTGGTAAACATTGGTAGGCTTTGGCCATTTAACAAAATTCATTCTGGGTACAGCTGTTGTTTCAGGTGAGGGTGGGAGCCAAAAAGAATTTTAGAATGCCTGCTGGGGAAGTATAGACAAATGTATTCTCTCCCACTAGATATAAGGCAGCATATAGGCTTGACTGCTACTGGCTGCTGTCTGATAACTCAGAGTAATTGCTCTGACACCTCAGATGGTAGAGCACAGAGATAAAGATACTGAGTTCCTTGAGATATCAATGAGCCAGTGGATCACCAAATCTTGAATTGTGTCCTATACCTGTGCTTCTACTTATATTAACTAATTTCTTTATTAAGAGAAAAGAAATATTTTTCATATACTCTTGGCACATTTTTGTCCTCCCTCAGATTTTGGAAGTGTCAGAAACAATGGAGCTTGCTGGTGGCTAATACACAGTAGAATAAACTGGGGAAGAACATTTATTTCTAACTAAATCTGTGTGTGTGCATGCATGTATATGTACATACATGTGTATACATGTTGATTTATTTCCTTGATGTAGACTTATTAATTATTGATGTGAGATTCTTATATTACTTAACAGTAATTACATAACTCATAAGACCTTTTTAGATTTCCAGCCAAGGGCACAAGCAGGGATTGAAATAACAAAACCCAAGGTCTATTACTGTGCTTTCTCGCTGCTAATAAAGGTATACCTGAGACTGGGCAATTTACAAAAGAAAGAAGTTTAATGGACTTACAGTTCCACATGGCTAGAGAGGCCTCACAATCATGGTGGAAGGCAAGAAGGAGCAAATCACATCTTACATGGATGGCAGCAGGCAAAAAGCTTGTGCAGGGAAACTCCCGTTTTTAAAACCATCCTATCTAGTGAGGTTTATTCACTAACACTAGAACAGCATGGGAAAGATCCACCCCATGATTCAATTACCTCCCACCAGGCCACTCCCATAACACATGGGAATTCAAGATGAGATTTGGGTGCGGACACAGCCAAACCATATCACAAGGCTATAGAAGCAATACATTTATTTATTTATTAACTGTTTACACATGATTTAGTGTTTTCATTTTAGTGTGTGATTATGGGCTTCATTTTCTGAATTCAGGTCCTTGTTTTGTGTGTGTGTGTGTGTGTGTGTGTGTGTGAGAATTATGATTCTTTATTCTGACTGGTGCCTATGGAAGCAATAGGGAAACCTATTTAGTAATTAGTTTTGTCTTTTTCCAGAGAGAAAGCTTGGACTATGTTTCTGGAAGGTACCCACTGTGGGGTGCTGCTTGTTCTCTGGTGTTGCCATGTAGCAACTGGGAGGAGCAGAGGGCTGCAGGAGACCCTCTAAGATTCTGCTTTGTGCACATGCTCTGCCTTCAGGGCATGGGGTTCTCCAGCCCATAAAGCAAGACTCCTCAGGCCCTGTGACTAGCATCCCCCACACCCATATCAGCCACTAGCATTTTAAAGATGGTTTTAGGTGGGCACATAAGGGCCCAGAAAAATAGTTTTACAATTATTTTAGGATCCTTAACCTTCATGTCATAGCTAGTCAGTGAATGAAGTTACCTTTTAATCAAAGAGCCTCATCCTTGTTGTCTTGGTACTAAAAACTTTTACCAATCTGAATCCTAGTATCGTACTCTAAACACTAACCCCACCTATTCCTCTGTCACCAGATGGAGAATTTAAACTTGCAGGCTTCTAACAGGGATTCTCCTGATAAGTGTGCATATCAGTGCAGCTGGACACACTTGGGAACAGCAGGCTGGCCTTCAACACCTGGCTTCAGCGGTAGGGTGGGACTCCAGGGCTTGTGCAGGTGGTTGGCAAAATCCACCTGGGCCTGGGACAGGACCTGGTTGATGATGCTGTTGGGCAGCCACCCCTTGAGGTCGATGCTGAGCAGTCACGTAAGTTTGGTCTTGGAGGGACTTCCAGTCACCAGGTGAAGCACCATGCTAGTGGGACCATGCTCCCCCCAATGACACCCTTCTGCTCCGGCATGTTCCCGAAGTCTGTGGCCATGCCAGCCAGCACACAGGTGGAGCCTTGACACTTGGCACAGCACATGCTCACACAAAGTCACAGGGCCCCACTTGGTTTCCTGCTGCCTCTGCAGCCAGCTCCTGGGCAATGAATGTATCTTTTCTGATCATCTTCTGCGAGACCTTGATCTCGTTGATATTGGGGTTCCACTCCCCCATTGCCTCCATGCACTCCATGAGCTCTTTCTAGAGCCTTTCCATGGGCTGGTCCACCACGACTTCCAGCCAGAACACCTTGCCCCATCTGGAACCACTTTACTCATCACTTTGTCCCCATTGTCAACTGGCTCTCCTTCTTCCAGCCCTCCGGGTTGCTGAGGGCTAAGGATGCCCAAGGCCTTCTGCATGGCCTCCTCCCCGCCTGCCGGAGATAGGTCAGCTCCTGGTCACTGTAGTTTTCCCCCCGCCCCCACCCAGGTTCAAGCGATTCTCGTGCCTCAGCCTCCTGAGTAGTTGGGATTACACGTCCAGCTAATTTTTGTATTTTTAGTAGAGATGGGGTTTCACCGTGTTGGTCAGGCTGCTCTCAAACTCCTAACCTCATGATCTGTCCGCCTCGGCCCCCCAACGTCCTGGTATTACAGGCGTGAGCCACCGCACCCGGCCAGAGAGTCTCTTCCAGCAGAGAACCAAGCAGAGAGCTCCGCCGCTGAACCTGGTTAATCCACGCGCTCAGAGTGGGGCCCACAGGGCCCTCCAGTTCAGCTCCTGGCCGATGCCCCTCACAGCCTGTTGCCTAAGCCCCTTCATGTTGCGCATGTGTATGTAGGAGCTCCCGGAGCACAGTTTGAATGTTGCTAGCAGCATTCTTTCCTGGCAAATGTGGCAGTGGTGGGGCCGCCAACGCCGGTGGGGCTGCCTCTTCTCTCAAGGGTGGCTCTTCGTCCTTCCTGAGCCACTCAAGCTTTGCCTCTGAGTCCCGCAGCTGCAGCCTGGACCCGGTGTTCCGCATATTAAATGTCCCCTGCTGAAGGCTGTGCATCATCATCAGGAGATATAAACGCCATCACTCGCTGGATTCTTCCCAGCAGTGCTCAGCTCCCCGCGTGGCGCCTGCTGCCATCCGTCCCGTGCATGCCTTCGCCGCTCCAGAGATGCTTGAAGTGAGGCCTGCCCTTGGAGGCTGTCCTCTGTGCCCCTCCTCACTCTGCTCTTTAATTAGAATCCAATATTTTGGCTGGGCTCGGTGGCTCAGGTCCTTCTTACAGACTCATTAAATATCGAAATCGGTAGGACATCCCTTTTTGCTTATTTATTGTCCTCATTTGGTGCTTCTCTCTGGTCTTTCCTGTCCTTTTGGAGTCACCAAAATTTGACAACAGAAACTTTGACTTCTATTTCTGATCCCATGTGATCTTCCCAGTAAGTCTAACCCTAGGATGTGATTTGTGTATCTGTTACTCTCTCACTCATATACTCCCTACTAAGATAACCTGAAGCATAACTGAGTTGTCCATTCTATGACTTAGCAAAACATATTGTTTTATTCCTCTAAATAAATTTCTCAAGGAGTTAATTATAATGCAAAGCCAGTTTACTCATTCTGGCAATGTGCAAATTCAGAAATATACAGAAAATATACAACAACCCAAATTAATCTTAATATACACATTATGTCATTAAAATCAAGGTAGATATGAATTTCTATAATCTTCATATGTAAAGCTCAATATCTTTAAGAAATATTTAGGTAATGTTGCAGTTTTAATTTGTGTCTATGTAGTTTGGTCCCCTTTGTTCCATTTTGATTTATTTCCACTCTTTGTATTGCTCCCTTGTGTTCATTTGTTTTGCTACTATTTCCTCTTTATTATTATTATTTTGATATTTACAGAATAGTTGCAAAGTTTTATAGTGAGTTCTTACCATTTACTCATGTTTCTCTAAGGTTTACATTGTAGGCAACCATGAAACACTTATCACAACTTAGAAATTCACATTCGTATGATGCTGTGAATCAAATTGCAGACTTCACTCTGATTTTATCAGTTTTTCCATTAATATCCTTTTTTTTCTGTTTCAGTATTTAATCTATGATACCATGTTGCATTTTTTTCTAGTGTTCTCCAGTTATGAGTTCTCACTGTTTATATTTGTTTTTTGTAAGCTTGATACTTTTGAATTATACTGATCAAACATTTTGTAGAATATCCTTCAGTTTGGGTTTTTCTGCTGTTTTCTCATGATTAACTGGAGTGAATAAATTTTCAGAAAAAAATACCACAGAAGTAAAATGTGCTTCTCATCACATCCTGCCTACCCCTCTTTAAATCATAACTTTCCTTCTGTTTCACTCTCACAGCTCTGATTTCTGAGCTTTCTCTTATTACAAGAATATCATCATTTTCCACCTCACATGAGTTTGTTTTCTATAAAAAAGATCTGTACCTGGAATTAAAATATTCTGCTATTCAGCATCATGATGCTTAATAGACCAGCATACTTTGAGATAATTTATAATGAACCAGTGATTTCCTACTGTATTTTTTAAGGATGCATGCTAATCACCAATGTAATGTATCTAAGATCTAGTTTCTTTTTTCCCCCATGACAGAAAACTGCAGATTTTATATAAAAATCTCAAAAAGAGAATCAAACTTAATTATAAAGCCAAATGATTGACACAAATTGGTAAATTCCCTTGACAACCTAGACAATTATTAGTTAATATAAAAGTTTTATAATAAAAACAGGCTTAATGCCACGTATTTTAATAATTACTTTTCAAAAAATGTAGTGCTAAAGAAGAAATTCTATTATCAAGGGGATAAGTTACAAATGGGCTATGATTCTAGTTTTAAAAGATTCCTCTACACGTTATTTTTAATATTAATGAAATATTGAAGTTGGTTCAAAGTTAAGAATATTTCTCATTAAGTTAAATTAGATATAATGGGGAACCACTTATTCATTTATTACTTATGCCTTTTTCTCTCATTTTTTTAAGCTCTTACACTTTTTTTTTTTTGAGTTATAGGAAGGGCATTCTGAAAAGTGTTAGGGTTAATAAGGATGGCTGACTAGCAACACCTGGGATGCACCTTTTCAACAAGAGGAACCAAAATACTGAGTAAATCTTCACATATCCAACAGATCTTTTGAGAGAGAACACTGAAATTTAATAGAGAGGCAACAGAAGATGCTTTGATTGAAGAGGGAGGTAGGAGACTTCCTGCTTGGCATTACTGGGTGCCAAGACTGACCCCCAGACCTAGATCAAACCCAAGGAAGGGGTGAGTAATGGAACCTCATGGCACCACATTCCTACTCTGGGCCACTGAGATCCTAGCTAAAGGAGTTCCCACAACCCCTACAAACCTTGGACTGTCTGGGGGCTGCCTGGAGAACACACAGAGGCACTGCCTAATCTCACCGGGAGCCCAAAAGATTTCAGTGTGTTGGGCAGCTGCAGTAGAACATGACTCACCACCCACTCCTCAAGTTTCTGTGTCCTGCCCTAAACAACTGTAGCTCATGTTGTCTGCTGCACAAGGAAAGAGTGGGGACTGTGCACATTCAGGTGCCCAAGATAGGCCACAGCACCATTGCTCTGGGACTGAGGTGCATCTGAACCACAAACTCCCATGGCTGCTGGTACCTCCCATTACTGCCTACCTGGATTTTCTTGCAGGGGCAGCCCACAGTATAGGCTTCGTTGCCCCACCTGAGTGGTTTGTTGGGCAACCTGGGAGCAGTTCACTTCCCCACCAAAGCTAGTGCTTGACCCCAAAAGGCCAAAGGACAAGTCCGCTGGCCTAGTCCCAGTTCCCCAGTAGTCAAGCACACTACCTATGGGTATAGAGATGAGAATTGTGGTCTGATCTCATGCTGGAGAGGGCCCCCCTGTGTTAGAACACAGAGAAGAGCATGACACATGCTTACATGATGGTGCGGGAGCTGTGTGCCCCTTCTTTCATGAAACCAGACTGCCAAGACTGAGGCCTGATAGTCTCAGTTTCTTCTATAGGGAGTCTTGCCATTTGTAACACCTGGGACAGCGTGGTGATCTGGGTGTGAATGCTTGAGATGAGGTTAGCTGGTCGGGTCTGTTGTTCAGATTGGACATTGGAGGGAGATCCCTGCGGGGTCAGGGGAGTAGTAAATGGGTAGTCCCCATGGCCTTTGGCTAGGCTAAAAGCCCCAGACTATCCCCTCTTTCCCTGATTAGGCACTGTGGTAAGAGGATGTACCTCCCCCATTCCCTAGAGAGTTGCCCGAGTGGCCTGAGAGCTGCCTCTACAACCCCACCAAGGTCAGGACTTGCACCCAAACCAACCCCATCTATTCCTGCCATATTGGTGGGAGAACACTGGGCAATAATATTGAACCCCATTCTTCATCCATTGCCATGGACACTCTGGTACTTCCCCCCATCAACTAAAGCCATGTAAAATTCCACTGCCATCACCACATATGCTTGTCAATTGCAAGTGCCAACTACTGATCAGGAGGTCAAACTAAATGGCCAATTACAACTTCTGCTGACATCAGTGTACAAGGCTCAGCTGGCTCTTACCCACAGGCACCACCTACTAGCGTATGGTATGGATGTACAACCAAATATAATTACTGCTGACAAAAGTATACAGTACTGGGGAACAAAATAAGCCTCTCAAGCCTCCACCTCCCCATATCTGTTGAAGACAGTGAGCCTCACCACACACAGAGCTTATTGTAGACTGCTACCACAGTCTACAAAAACAGACAAGAAACAAAAAAACTAGCATTTGAGAAATCCATTACATTAAGGCTATCTATTAGCACAAAATTTTTATACGGAGAGTTGACCCTATAAAAACACATGGAAGCAAAGCCAAAGGACCATGCCAACATATGCAATAGTCACACCCTCAAAGGAGGAAAAAAATCTCACCCAAACAAAAGCAAATTGAAAAATAAGAGGTAATAGCTTCTACAGATAAAAACCAGTCAGCACAAGAACTCAGGTACTATGATGAAACAATGTAATAACACATCCAGAGGTCACACTGGCTTTCTAGAAAGGGATTTTAACCAAAACGAAAACTTTGAAATGATAAAAGATTTAAGATACATATTGTAAGGAAGTTCAATGAGATCCAAGAGAAATTTGAAAGCCAACAAAAGAAACCAGAAAAACAATTTAGGAGATGAAAGAAGTGATAGATATAATTTTTAGAAAAACAAACAAAACCTCTGGAAACAAACAAAAAAAATCACTGAAGAAATTTCAATAATGCTGTTGAAAGCTTTAACAATGAACTAGACCAGGCAGAAGAAAGACTTTCAGAGCCTGAAGACCAGTCTTTTGAATTAATCAAGTCAAATACAAACAAAGAAAAAAAGAACTTTAAAAAATGAGCAGAGCTTTCAAATATATGGGATTATGGAAAACAACCAAACCTGCAACTTGTAGGCATTCCTAAGGGAAGGAAGAAAGAGAAAGTAAGAAGTGTGGAACTTATATTTGAGGAAATATTTTTTTTAATTTCTCAACCTTGCTAGAGACATAGATGCCCATATACAAGAAATTTAGAGAACACCTGGAAGATACTATGTAAGGTAAACATCACCAACCAACATAGTCATTAGACTATTTAAGGTCAATGTGAAACTCTGTGTCTTAAAGGCAGCTAGAGAGAAGTGTCAAATCACCTATAAATAATATCCCATTAGACTAACGACTGACTTCTCAGTTGAAACTTTCCAAGCCAGAAGAGATTGGGACCTATTTTTAGCTTTCTTTTAGAAAATGCCAGCCAAAAGAATTTTATATTCTGCCCAACTAAGTTTCATAAATGAAGAAGAAATTAAATATTTCCTTAGACAAGCAAACACTAAGGACATTTGTCACCATTGGACTAGTACTACACAAATTGCTCAAAAGAAATCTAAACATGGATATGAAAGTAAAATACTCACCTCATAACATCACACATAAGTAGAAACCTTACAAATCCTGTAAAGCAATTACACAATTGAGACTCCAAAGAACCTAGCTAGCAAACTATGACAGGAAAAAAACCTTACATATAAATATTAACATTGAACATAAATGGCATATATGCTCCACTTCCTGACCAGATATAGACCGGCAAATTAGATTTTAAAAAAAGAAGACTCAACCATCTGCTGCCTACAAGAGATCTCTCTAATGGCTAAAGACATCTACAGGCTCGAAGTAAAGAGATTGTAAACAATATATCACACAAATGAAAAGCAAAAGTGAGCAAGAGCAGCCATTCTTATATCAGATAAAACAGACGTTAAACCAACAACAGTAAAAAAGGACAAAGAAGGGCATTATATCATTAAAATGAGTTCAATAAAACCAGAAGATTTAGCTATCCTAAATATAAATGCACCCAACACAATAGCACCCATGTTCATAAAACAAGTACTATCTGACATAAGAAAATAGACTGATGGCAATACAATAATAGAGGAGATGTCAACATCTCATTGACAACACTAAACACGTCATTAAGGCAGAATAGTCAACATAGAAACTCTGGACTTAAACTGAACTCTAGAACAAATGGACCTATTGCGCACTTACAGAACATTCTACCCAACAGCCACAATATTCCTGTTGAACATAGGTGCAAAAATCCTCAAGAAAATACCAGGAAACTGAATCCAACAGCACTTTAAAAAGGCAAATCATTCAAGTGGATTTTATTCCAGAGATGCAAGGATGATACATTTGCAAATTCATAAATATGATTTGCCACATAGACAATTAAAAACAAAAAATTATATGATTACCTCAATATATGCAGGAAAGGCTTTTGATAAAATCCAACATCCCTTAATGATAAAAGCCCTCAACAAACTAGGCATTGAAGAAACACACTTCAAAATATTAAGAGTCATGTATGACAAACGCACAGTGAACATCACACCACTTGGGAAAACGTTGAAAGCATTACCCATAAGAACTGGAACTTGACAAAGAGAAATTTCACACTTCACAAAGCAAGTAACAATGTTAACAGTATACTTGTTTACCATTTTAAGTTTTACAAAAGAAAGGTTACTTTTTTTTTTGTTTTGTTGCAATGTTTGTCACTAATATTTATATTATCTTTTTTTACTTTTTTCATCTTTCGTTATTTATTGTACTGTAAGTTTCAGTGTCATTATCAAATACAAACTATTAGTTATCTTATCAGCATGGTCAATGAAAACCCATAATTTGGGTTAATGGAAATATCTTAGTATTGCATACTGAATGGTTGCCGAATGTTCCTAAATTGTTACAATTTAATACAACACTTTTCTTCATTTCCTCAGTGGAATACTAACTAATAGAAGGATAGTGAAAAGTAGTACTAATTAATCCAAGATCTTCTTATGTCAGACAACATGAAAATGAAAATGAAAATGAAAGTATGAATGGCTTACTTGAATAAATTTTTAAAAATATGACTACACATGATTTTAGCAAGCATATAATTATTTAGGCAGTCTATTCAGGAAGTCTTCACAGCTCATTGAAGAGTTCAAATGAAAACAAAACAAAACTTTGGGAAATATATCTGTCTGTTTCTGCACAGAGCCACTTTATTCCAGACGTATACCTAATAAAAGCAAATATATATGTATATATACATATATACATATGTATACATATATACATGCATACATATGTATACATATATACATGCATACATATATACACACATGTATACATATGTATATATACACATATACATACGTATACATATATACATATGTATATATACACATATGTATATATACACATATATATACACATATGTATATATACACATATATGCATATATACACATATATGCATATATACACATATATGCATATATACATATGTGTATATACACATATACACATATACGCATATATACATACATACACATATGTATATACATACACATATGTATATATACATATGTATATACACATATGTATATACATACACAAATGTATATAAATACATATGTATATACATACACATATGTATACGTATATATATTTCTCCCACATCAAATAGTTTATTCTAAATACCATAAAAATTATAGTTGACCAACTTAGTTTTAAAGAAATTTGTTCTCTTTCTTTTGAAAATAAAATAGTAACTATCACTGAAATAATACTACTTTTATCAATCTGAATATTATTAGCAGTTTTGCTTCAGTCCATAGGATCAATTTATTTGACTCTTTTCAACATTTACTAAATTAACTTTTACAACATTTACTAAATTTTACTAAATTTATCTTGGAATCCTTAGAAGACCCAATAATGAAAGTAAATACAATTATCTAACAAAACTATTCAATGTTCTTAAATGCTTATTATATTTCTCCATCTCTCTGTATAAAGTTTATTGATTAATTGCTGAAATTGTGTTTTGCTTTCTCTTACAGATAGAACATAACCATTGTCAGAAAGTTCTTATATTGCTTAGTTTTATATGTTAGCTGAAGATAGGATTCTATTTCATCAAATATTTAATACTGTACAACAGGCTTTATAATTGATTGATACTGTAACAGAAATAAATACTGGCTTACTAATAAAAAAAAGCAGAACAGTAAATCAGTATAACTAAATAAATCTAAATGATGCCACATTAGTGAAATTACAGTGACAAGTTCCTTTCTGTAACCAAGTACTTACAATACAGAATATATAAAATCTAAGTATTAGGCCCTTGACTTTGCCATTGTTATTTTTGTCTGAGCATGAGAAACAAGAGATACATTTGGCAAATGTAATCAATATGTCCCATGGTTGTTTCAATTCTATTTACTTATCGGTCTCTGAGAAAACAGTAATTTTTGTGTGTATAATCACTAAGTCTTTAAATAATTTAGCACAGTAAAATATAATGTATATGATTTAGATTAAACTAAATGAAGACACTCTTGCAGTCATATATTGGAAAAGATTAAATGCTTTTTTTCAGTCGTCACTCGGATACTTCTTAAACTAGAAAGCCTAGGTTCATTATAGTTGAAGATAACGATTCTCTGTTTGATATGGAAAATAAAAGTTTTCTCCTTAAATATATAGGACATAGAAAAACTCTTAGGAGCATAGTAAAAACAGAAGAATCTTAAACATTTTAGGAGATTTGGACCCTGAAAAAAAAATAGTCTTTAAAATCCTTCCTGTATTTGTTTCTACAATTTATTATTTCTCAACTGCAGCCCTTGCTAATTCTACTGCACTGCTTATAACACATGTTTTCAGACAAATGACTCTTTCTTTTGGCCAATATTACAGTGATTCACAAGTGCCTTTCATTTTTAAGTGCTTTACTATTATAAATCAATCTTCTCAGCAACCAGGAGAGGATAATTAACATTATCTCCATTTTACAGACAGGAAAACTACTGGAAAAAAAAAAAAAAAAGCTGAGAGCTGACGCCAAGGCACAAGGTACAGAAATATATTAGAAAGGCAGAGTTTTTCCAAGATATTTAAAGAACATTCAATTTCCTAAAGCATCAGAATGTTCTGAGTGGCAAGGAACTGGTTCTGGCAGGGTCATATAGGCGTCTCTGATGTGTCTGTACAACGATATATATCATATATTAACATACAGCAATCATAAACTACATGCCTTATATGCACCCTTCATGTATGCCTCCAGAAAATCTTCCATAATTAGGGTCTGAATATTTATTTAACCTATGTTTGGGCACACAAATATTTTATGACAAATTAATGCATATCAGTACACACTGTGTTACATGATGTGCATATTTTCTGTTTATCATATTTTTCTATGTAGTTATGTATCTTCTTTTATACTCCTAGACTTTTTTAGGGAAAAAGCTATCTTCCATTATATTATTCTAGTGCAGTCTATGTAGGAGAATAGGCCTTAACAATGGGCACTTACAATAGACAAAGGTTGGAGATGGCCACTATAATTTAATAACTTGGTATTGAATGGAATGAAAAGCAAGGTGTCAATTCAGCTTCAAGAATCTTCGCACATGTTACATAGCTTTGCTATTCCTTATGTTTTTCATGTATGAATCTGAAGAAAACAGAATAGAGTCTGGTGACGCAATGTGTGAGACAATAAAATGATATTAGCTTATGAGGAATGTGGCATAAACATCATGAAACATTTGGTGTGTCTCCTAGCTCAACACAAATACTACCTGATCAGAAATACATTTATCCTTCTCATTCTATTCAATTCTAGAAATTCCTTAAAGCATTGCCTAGTAAAACAAGTTAGGATGTTGTTCCAAAAACATCTCCCTTACACTTTATTCTCACTAGAGATAGATTCTGTTTCAAGTGAAGAAACTTGCATATGAACTGTTTTGAAGATGGTGCTTTTATTTCTCTTTTACACTAATTTATCTCCAATTAACAGATATTCTATGGGTTCCATCCAATTATAAGGGTCTAGAATATCCTGAAATTCTCTAGAGCAAGAGTTAGCCATCAACTAACCAAGGGTTAAATCTAGCCCACAGAATGTTTTTGTATGGATCAAGAACTAATTTTTTATGTGTATTTTAGGGTGTAATAACAAAAAATGTATGACAGACTATATATTGCTTTCAAAGCTTAGAATGTTACCATTGTATCTTCGAGAATGAAGCCTACCTAGCCCCTTATAAAAAAGTTTGTCAGCTTGCTAATTAAACCATCTCATCAAGTACAGTGTACATCAAAATCATATTCTATGATGTGACTTTCATGAAGACCATAATTCTGCCTGCCAAGTTTCCTGCAGTAGACTTAAAATTCACTGGGCTGTGGGTCTGGGGATGTGAGCCAGCCATTACCAAAGAACATAGATTCATGCAATGTTGAAACCATTAATGGCATCTTGCTTAAACTCTATCTTTTCTAGTTAAACAACTGAAACTGGATGAGGTGAAGTGGCTTTGCCCCATATCAAATAATAGCTTTCAGCAGAGTCAGATCATGCTGGTTCTCTTGATGCCTAGTTCAGCAATATTTTGTTGTGCTTTGGGCCACTAGGATGTAAGCAACCAAGGACAGAGACTTAAATTGTCCTTTTCACTATAATACAGACCTCAAAAAATTGCCATTTCCCTGTATCATATAAATATTTGTTAAATTAATGAATGAGAGAATGAAATACTTTGACACTCAAGGAAACTGACAGCAAGCCACAGATGGAAGTAAAGTAATATGCCAATGTTTTACTGGGTTCCATAGGACCAAATATGGTGATAATTCTTGCCATTCTTATTCACAAAGACATCTAGATTTAAGCTGAGGGTATTAGGCAGAAATCTCAATAAGGTAGTTTGTATATTTCTGGATATGAGATGAGAATCTGTTATTTTAATGTGGCACATGCCAATCCATATATTTATTTAATCCTATTTATAATTTAGTCTAATTCAGAGATTTGCAAACGGGCCCGCAAGCCAAATGGAGCCCATACCCTTTTTTAAGAAATAAAGTATTATTGAGAGTCAGTGATGTCCATTCAATTACTTATTGTCTACAGCTACTTTAGCATTGCAGTGGCAGACTGTGTACTTACAACAGATATTATAATAAATTACCTGAAAAGCATAAAATATTTTTTACCTGGCCTTTACACACAAAAAAAATCAATAAGAATAAATAAAAAATCAGTCGACATGGTTAACTGCAAGTGGTAGAGAATGGGGTGAAAGAGATATGAAGGAAATAAGGGCCAGGTGCAGTGGCTCACACCTGTAATCCCAGCACTTTGAGTGGCCGAGGCAGGCTAACCACTTGAGGTCAGCAGTTTGAGGACAGCCTGGCCAACATTGTGAAACTCTGTCTCTACTAAAAATACAAAAATTAGCCGGGTGAGTGCCTGTAATCCCAGCTACTTGGAAGGCTGAGGCAGGAGAAATGCTTGAACCTGGGAGGCAGAGTTTGCAGTGAGCCAAGATCGTGCCACTGCACTCCAGCCTGGGTGACACCGCAAGATTACGTCTCAAAAAAAAAAAAAGGAAATGACACTTCTCTGAGAATATCATTTTGTATATTGTTCTTCATATTTAAAAAAAATTAATTTTAAATAACAGGGGAGACCAAAAAATGTAAAAATAAAAATAAATTGAAACAAATGAGCCTTTTACAAATGAACACTAAGACCCCACTGATGAAAGAAGAAAAGAGAGAAAGAAACAAAAATAATCCAAATATTAATGAATATAATAGTCAACCATATTCCTTTAATTTGGGGCAGAATAAAATACTTGACAACTGCAAATAAGCCCCGAATTCTTTTTCAGTAGTTTTGTGTACAGTTTTATAGATTAAGTTATACTGGATTTATTTTGTATATATTACAAGATTGAGAAAATAAGGAAATGTGCTAATGTTGTTGGGGGTCAGGGCTCTCAGTTTGGAAAAACAGAGTTACAGATGTGTATAGGGAAAGTGCAAGAAAAACTCGGATTAGAATTGGAATCCTTGATATTAACTTGAGATTTCTAAAGTATGTATTTGTGAAAGTATATATACCTATACACACACATAGTCAATACTTATTATTCATAGAAGGCATGTTACAAAAAGTTGGCATACTGAATTTCCAGTTTCCTAGATGGAAAGCAGGGTTAGGTTCCTCCAAGTCTGTAGTCTCAATAGTTCTATCAATAGATCAATACATAAACTAGTTTTATATGTGTTTCTATTTAAATATACATTATTAAGCATGTAATGTTGATTGATTAACATTGAACTTCTGGTCAATAGCACTCTAAGCTTATTTTGCCTAGAGAAACACTAGACATCGCTTCAGCACTACCCTTATGGGCTGTTTCAAACAGTGAAATCAACAACAAAAGGCACAAAAATGAAAAAAAAAAATGTGACACTACATAGACCCTCAGACACTTGTTTACGGTATGAGCTCTGAAACAAGAAGGCAGGGTCAAACCTTGTTTGACCTCACTTGGGAACCTGTGTGTCAGTAACTCAAAATGCTTGTCTCTCTGCTGCTCCGTGAATTTCTGCAAATAGTACCTTAAGTATTGACTTTGGGGTTACAGATACATTTTGGTGAGCAGACAAACTGGCAAACATTAAATCCATAAATAATGAGAATTGACTGTTTATGTGCATGTGTATATATGTGTATGCATGTCTCTATATGTATGTTTGTATATATGTATGTATGCATATATATGGATGACTAGACATATATATATATTTTTGAGCTGTGTGGACTAAAAAGGCTTAGAAGAAAGAACTCTCTAATAGTGAAGAATATATCTAACACTCCTTTTTTTTTTTTTTGAGACGGAGTCTCGTCTGTCACCTGGGCTGGAGTGCAGTGGCATGATCTCGGCTCACTGCAATCTCCACTTTCCTATTCATGCCATTCTCGTACCTCAGCTTCCCGAGTAGCTGGGACTACAGGCGACCGCCACCACGCCCGGCTAATTTTTTGTATTTTTAGTAGAGATGGGGTTTCACCGTGTTAGTCAGGATGGTCTCCATCTCCTGATCTCGTGATCTGCCCGCCTCGGCTTCCCAGAGTGTTGGAATTACAGGCATGAGCCACAGCATCTGGCCCCAAATTTGTGTTTCTAATAACCATTTCTCATTAAAGAAACCAAAGCTCCTGTGAGAAATGACTGAGTTCAGGGTGAGACCTAAAGATAAGCTTGGAACAGTTCGTTATGCCAGGATATAAAGACGTGCTCAATAGAATAATACAGCATGTCACAAGCACAGCTGTATTATTTTACAGGGCCAGCTAGAGCAACTTGCTCTGGCCACTTCTGGGACAATCTGAGCATTAAAACAATGTTTTTTTTTTTTATCAATGCAGTTAATAAAAATGTTTGCAGAAATAAAAATATAACTCTTCTCACTACATGTTTATT
The DNA here is from genome assembly GCF_009828535.3 of Hylobates moloch. Classification (NCBI taxonomy): domain Eukaryota; kingdom Metazoa; phylum Chordata; class Mammalia; order Primates; family Hylobatidae; genus Hylobates; species Hylobates moloch. Next base: position 126,578,102 of record NW_026652279.1, read on the forward strand.
TTAGCGAGTTCAGCTTTTTAACAAAAACTATGAAAAATTTATTTATTTGAACATGTAGTGCATGTAGTAAGTTTATTATTGATACTTTAAAATAAATATATATATAATCAATTTCTATATTTCTGGAAAAAATTGATAGACCTTATTCACATAAACAAAAATTCTTTGAAGTCCATAGTGTTTTTTAAAGTGGAAAATGTTCTGCATTTTTTTTTAAAAATGAGAGCTACTAGTTTTGGTCATAGAAAAAAATTGGTAAATGCTATTGCTATTATTATTATAGTTGCAAGATATGAAGGGAGTTACCATTTCTCAGAGTGAAGAGATAAGTTGTTCTTTTAGAGAAGAGTTTATTCTTCATCTCAGCTGTTCTTAAAAGATGAGCAAGTAGGAAAAAGATAGGAAGAATTTTCTTGAAGGAAGAGCAAAAAAGGATGTATGTTTGATATATTTGAAATAATGTGGCATTTATCTAATAATTTGAAGTACTATAGCTTTTTACTGCTTAGGTGGGTTATTTTTGCTTTAATAAGGACTCTAAGTAGTGAGGTAAGTATTCCTTTTAATATTAATTTTAATAAGAAAAATTACTTTTTTAAAAATAGGAGATCCTAATATAAAAGAAAAATATGAAGCCTGAATTTCCACTTAGAAATTTCCAGTGCACATTAGCTTCTCAAGCTGGGAAATAATCCAGTAAAGAAATGTGCTCTACTTTGTTTACTCAGCATTAATCACTCATTTAACCCTTAAAGGAGTATTTTGACACCAACTTCTTTTAATGTTTGGGAATACAAATGCATGGTATTATAGCATGCATATTCTTATTGTATAGTAAATGGGAAGTAATTTTTAAAATTTTGGCCATGGACTGTGATTAATTTTGCATTTATAAGTATCTGTCTACTACCAATAAATGCACTGGATTTGAAACATCATATCTAGAGGTGTGTCTCCCAAGCTAAAACAATGAGAGTTTAGATAGAGAAGGAAATAGCACGATAAAGAAGATAGAACATATCTAAGGGTTTTTAAGGCAGTAGATATATTGAGTTCCTGACAACAACTGGATGGAAAGATGTGAATGAAAGGGAGATGAGAATGATTAGATTTATATTGAGAATAAGACAAATTGTATAATTCACCAAAATAGGGAACCCAAAGTAGAGTGAGGGAAAAAAGTTGTTTAGACATATTCATTTGAGATACAAATAAACAAAAAAGTTTAAAGTTTAACTTTTAACTTTAAAAGTTAAACTAATCTCAGAAACATCAAATTCAGGAAAAAAAGTAACTTGTAGAAAATGCATGCAGTATGAAAACATATATGTAAATGTTTACTACAAAACATTAATATACATTGTTTAAAGATACATGTGGAGTAGAGTAGAGAGATAGGAATGGCAGTAAATAATCAAATAGTGGTTATGATTGATGGGAAGAAAGATATGATTGGAAAGAATACAGGAAGGTTCAAATACATTTATAACATTTTATGTCTTAGGTTGATAGAGACTAGGTGCTTAATACATATATGCACACATGCACGCACATACACATCCACATATATGAGCACATATTTATTTTTTGTAACTGAAATAAAACAAAAAAATCAGAAACTAAAACAAAAATTAAGCAGGAACTCTAGAATCAGGCTGCTTATGTGATATCTTCATGCTATATTTAGTAGTTTTACAACCTTGAGAAATGTACATAATCCCTCTAGGCATTGGGTTTCTTACTTTTAACATGGAGAAAACAGTAGAAAATACTTAATTGGCTTGCAGTGAGTGTTCATAGAGTCACTTTGTGTCAGATACTGAGATCAGTATCCAGCATATAGTAAAGTGAACTCTTTGTTTAATGAAAAAAGAAATCCAATGGGAAGCAAGATGCTTGATGATGAATATGGTTTGCTTACTTGGGGAAAAGAGAGCTCAGACTCTAAGTAAGGGGATATGAAATGTATTAAAAATTACCTTCCCACACCAAATATATATTCAGTGATTAAGATGAGCACCAAATGTGAAATGATCAATCAAATAGTCTATTGTCAATAAACTAATATCTTTTTAGCAGAGTGTTCAGCCCTTGATTGAGATTCAGGGATCTTTGGTACCATATTCTGTATAGAAAAAAAAAATGCATCATGTGTCATAGGAAAATGTTCAGAATCTAAATCAGTGATCCAAAAAAACTTTATATACTCAAATTATTTTCATCTAAGTATTTGCTTAGGTGTATCACCACTCTACATTATTTTTAGTATAGCATCTATCATATTATGATATTATCATATTATGATAGATGCTATACTAAAAATAATATGAAGTGGTAATACAGAGAAGGATGATCATCTGGTTCCTGTGAGTCTTAAGAGGACTCCACAATGGAAATCATATTAGCATTGAGATCTGCAGTTCTCCCATACAACACTATTGAAGAAAAAACACTCAGGAGGAAAGAAATAAGATCTGCAAATTTTATTTAAAGAAATTCTATTAGTTTGTTAGAGTTGGAGTATAATGTACAGGTCAGGCATTGGAAGGAGTCTGGAATGTAGATTGTGGTCTGGTTATGATGTGCCATGTACTAGCTACTATCGATTCTCTGTCTGGATCTCTTTAAATCTCTTTTACCTTGGAAGGAAGGTGCTAAACCAATTGGTCTATGATTCACTCACTCTGGGACATCCTGAGGTAAAGGAACAAAAGCAGGTGACCTAATCTACTTTCATGTCAACTAGCCTTCCAGGTAAATAAGCTAAAGATATTTCCTAGCATGAAAAGAGCTTATCTATTGAATGACCTCAGATAAAATGCCATTCATGGTATATTAGCCCATAATCAATAGGGCATAGTTTCCTGATGGATATCACATAAGCTACTTGACTTTCTGAGGTACAACATTAATATTTTTAGTGTCATTTAAAAATTTATTTTGCTATGTGAGGTAACTCCAGAAACCTCACTTAAATACCTATTATTCTAGACCAGAGGTGAATGCCTTATAGGTATCAAGGGGAGATGTTGACAACATCTCAGACTTCTCTCTGCTTGGTTGAGGCCTCTTGATGTTCTGTATCATTAACATTACTACTAAAACTTTAAACTGGGTAAGATCTCTCATTAGTGTGCATCTAATTGACAACTGATCCTGTGTGTTATTCACAGTGATTCTCAGCACCCACCCCACAAGTCCAGCACCCTTGCCTACAGGGAGGACAAACACCGAGGTATACTTTACGCTACAGAGTTTCATGTGATCAAGCTGTGATGAAGGTTTTTGATTGAAATTGCATCCTCAGCTGGGAACAGTGGCTCATGCCTGTAATCCCAAAACATTGGGAGGCCGAGGCAGGCAGATCACGAGGTCAAGAGATCGAGACCATCCTGGCCAACATGGTGAAACCCTGTCTCTACTAAAAATACAAAAATTAGCTGGGCGTGCTGGCAGGCACCTGTAGTCCCATCTACTGGGGAGGCTGAGGCAGGAGAATCACTTAAACCCGGGAGGTGGAGTTTGCAGTGAGCCGAGATCATGCCACTGCACTGCAGTCTGGAGACAGAGCCAAACTCCGTCTCAAAACAAAACAAGAAATTGCATCTTCACTTGACTTCTCTTTCTCTGCTTTGCTTCCTCCATTCCCCTATCAATTTCTTTTGATACCACTCTCTCACCAAGTTACTTGCACATGAATCTTTGTCTCAGCATCTGTTTCTCAAATACTTGACTATATATAGTGAGACACTTAGACTTTAATATAACTTTAATATGTACAAATGTTGAAACCACTGAAGGGTGTGGAATAGAAAAAATAATGACTGAGAAAAAAAGGAGCGGAACTGAGCTGCGATACTCTTCATCAAAGAAAAAATTCTGCTTTCCATCTTATTACTGACTTGTTTTCTGTTTTTTCAGTTCTTCACTTATTGCAATTTTTCTGAAGTTCAATGATATAAGTACTGAATTTGAGGGACAATTCAGTTCTCACAAAAAGCAGCACTTTAAATCTGTTGGAGCCAAACAAGTAAACTATGTTATAATCAGTAAACATTTTTGTAGGTAGCATTGTGCAAATGCCAATATATAAATGAAAATTTAAATCTTTTAAGGAACCAATTGGGAAAGCAATTTTGCTTAGGAAAGTGTGAAGAGTATAGAACCAATAAAGTGCAATAAGGATTGTTAGGACATTGGTTCATTGCTCTGAACACTCGAGGGACATTTCAGGCTGAATCTATTCAAAATAACTTCCCAGTTCAAATTGACCCAATATCTCTTCATTATTTCTGATTAAATGACAACAGTAGACATAAAGAAGGAAAGAAAGAAGAGGAATAGGCATGAACAAAAAAGTTTTAGAAGTAATTCTGTATTAAGAAATTTTAAAATCTGATGTTTATTTATAACAAGTAAAATTAGACTATAAAATTCATTTCAATCCAAGTTATAAAAACTGATTAACTCTTCCCTATAAAGTAGATCAATAATAGCACTTTAAATCTTAGATAATAAATGCTTCACTAGAGTCTTCCGGGAAAAAATAAATTTTTATGTAATAACAGTTTTTTAATGTCATAAGTTAATACAATTAACTCTTGTGTTTCTATGATTAGAACTGACAAAAGGATATTTAGTTACATTTCTTTAAAGACTGTGAATTTTAAAGCATAAGAAAACATGTGCCCATCTGAAATAATAAAGAGGGAATTAAGTAAAACCCTTTGAATGAAATAAGATTTTCTTATATGAGCAAAAGCAATGTGGTTTATTGTTTAAGGGCATGGAAGCTAAATTCATTCTGCTCAGGTTTAAATCTCAGGTCTGATATTTATTAGAAGTATAATTTGGGGCAGAGAGTTTAAAATTCTGTCATTTTCCCATTCTCTAAATTAAAGATAATATTAGTACTTATAACACAGTGTTGTTGGGAATAATATTTATAAAGCATTTAGAATATTGTGAGGATTATATGTAAAGCACTTAAAATGAGGCTGTTGTAAGCATCATATAAATGCTATATTCTGTTATTATTATTAATGTTTATGCCTTAATAATAACAGGAATAAAACAAGTGCAAAACAGTACTTGTAGAATGTTACATTAAAAATGTTTAAATAACACATAGACAAAATAGGCGAATACTTAATTTAAGAAATTAAAAGTGTCAGACCTTAAATGCTGGTTTCCCATTAAGCAAATAAATGCACTTGTAAATATCTGAATTTTCTTCACTGGATCTGCTTTCTTTTTTATCACTGGCATTTCCAAATGCTTATGCAGAAATATTGCTTCAAATTTTTCATGGGATAATATGTCCACTTAGCAAATGAATTCATTAATATGTATGAGAAATACAAAAATTAAAGCATTTAATGTCTATTAATACATTAATTAAACACTAATAATTGAAATTCTATTATGTATTAGACATTAGAATGTTCAGAGGTATGAGGAAAATGAATATAATAAACTCCCTGCTATAATGCAAGCTCACAGTCTATTAGAGGAAATAGATACTTCATAGTTTCTATACATTCTGTGAAGTTTATGATAATGATTTCTGCAAATTGCAAGGAAGCAGAGAGTTGAGGCTCTCTACCTGGTCTGTGGAACCAAGTATGGCTTTCCAGACTGAACATTATTATACCTAATTTGAATTAAGATATTCGTATTAAGTGTTATTTTTCTGCTATAATATTAGACTATACAATATTTAAGATCCTCATAAACTACACCCATCATGCATGTCCTTATTTAGCAGCAGCAAGATAAGTTTATTTCAAATATAAAATATCTGACAGCAAATTGGTCTTGATTTAACACTAGGATTCATTCTACCCTACTTACTAAAATTAAAAGTTAAATACTCTGCCCTTGTTATGAAATATAAACTTATGAAAGGTATCTAACTTCTCTGAGTTTTCACATTTCTGAGATGAGAAGTTACATAAACTTAACTCCTTACTAAGACTTTAGCACAAGCTACAATGCTTGACACATGGTAGAGATTCAATACATGGTGGCTAATATCTTTATTGTCATATTTTTATTATTGTTAAGAGTGGATTAAATTTAAGCTAGTAGCAACGCCCATGAGAAAACATAACTTTCTCTCTTTTTTATTATATTCTTTTTTAGAATTAAGGTCAACCTAGCACAGATAAATGCCCATAGAAACGACCAATAAATCCGAATTGTTTGTGTCTGGTCAGAAATTTTAAAAATGTGATTCTTATCATTAGCATTTGAGTGTGCAAATGAATTCTCTGGAGAATACTAAGCATGTTATGTAAACTATTCTCAGATAAATAAATTCACATACATACAATCTTTAGAATAAGGTTAAGAAACCTTACATTAAAGCATAAGGTTTATACTATGGTATACAAAGTATACTAAGGTATAACCTTAGTATAAAGTTAAGAAACACATACTACATGTATACATATATATTTGTGTATGTGTGTGTATGTATATATGTGTGTGATCTTTTATATATAAATATATATATAATGCTTATGCTTAGATCATATGAGTTGATACAGATAGACATATAAACTTAACTTTTATGTACAATTATATATGAAACGGGAAAAGTTCCCTTGTCCCCCTCGCAGGGCGTGTGATGGGGGTAGGATTCGCTTCTTCAGTGGCCCGCTGCTCGGACCTCTAGGGGAGCATGCGGACAGGAGGCTGTGAGACTCCGACCCCACAGCTGTAACTAGGGGTGAATGTTTACATCTACTGAAGCCCCGGTGGCGTGTGTTTCAGGATGCCCTTTTAGTTTTGCTCTTTTAGTTTTGCCATCTATAGGCGGCTTGTGTTAACCAGCTCCATTAGACCTCCGTTATTGCAAAGACAGAGGGCTTTCTGTATCCCGGGTTCTCGCGTTGGTGTACCGGAAGAATCAGATCACACTTGGGCTTGGAGACTGAGTGCAAGGTTTTATTGAGTGGAAGTAGCTCTCAGTAGATGGGGGAGCAAGAAGCGAGATGGTCCTCCGCTGGTGTCAGGCCACTCAGTGCCCCGGGTTCTCCTCCGATAGCCCTGGCCAAACTCTGCGCTGTTCCTCCAATAGATGGCCAGTGTACTCCTATGCCAGTGCATACCTCTCTACCTCCAGCCGCCCGTGTGTTCCTGCGCTGATGTGCTCCTCTCCACATCCAGACACTTGTGTGCTTGCTTGTTATGGTCTTGGGGGTTTGTATAGGCAGAGGATGGGGGCATGGCAGGCCAGGGTGGTCTTGGAAAATGCAACATTTGTGCAGGAAATGCCTGTCCTCCACCTCGGTCCCTGGGGCTGGAGACCTAGCCAGGGACCAGGCCCTCCTCTACCCAGCACTTCCCTTCCCCGCTTCCGTATCTTTAAAGGGATCACATTCTTCCTTTTCCAGCAATTCCCTTCCATATCATATATATGATATATAACATACATAATATAATATGTAAATGATTTTATACACATACATGTACGTATAAAATCAACTCCTATGAACCAAAGGGAAGCATTACATATTATGTCAAAATTGTTAATTTGCTGAACTCTATCTGTTTTATTTCAACACTTAAAAGTTGCTTTATCTTTGTGTGGGTTATAACAGTTTTATGGTTACAGTATAGCAGATATTTTAGATTAAAAAAACGTAGAAGTTGATAAAGGAGGAATAGGTTTTACCATTGAATCTCTATTCTAAAATGTGTATGGTAATAAGAGAAAGTCTATTTTTAGAGGGTTCCTTAGCTGTGGGAAACATCCAAGCACCTTTGCACTTTATTAATGGCATGCTTTCTGGTAAATCTGCAAAAAACTGTAGAACATAAATATCTCTCTTATGAGGATATTTGGAACTGAATTTTTTAATGTTAAGTCATGTGGAGCATATCATTGGAAAGCTGTGATTTTACCATCTAGCATCATAGCATAATTAAAATACTGCTGTTATCATTTTAATGCCACCGATGTTGAACAAGAATAATATTCATAATTTAAAAAATGATAGTATGTCTTTCAATGTTGATGCTGGCCTTTGAGCAATGTGAACATAGTCATATTTCCCCTAGTGTGGAGAGAGGATATTTCAGAGCAATTGAAAAGTCAATCTGACTCAGACTTACTGGAGTGTGAATTGGTATAGCAAACTAAGATAACCAAAAATCAGCAGTGAAGTCGAATCCTTGAAATTAGAATTTTACTTTCTTGATTTCAACCCTCTCTGATGCTTAATATTTATCAATCTCTTTTCTCTAATCAGCTTTCATAGTAGCTCTCATTTTCTAGTTAAGAGTAAATTGTCTTAGATTTTGACTGATTTAATTGAGCAGTAATGTCTTTCTTTTCATCCTGGTACTTCCATGATGGAGAGAGGTTTTCAGGGCCATGCTGAAAACTATCTAAGTTAATATTTTAGTATCATAATAGTATACTGCTTTTGTATACCAGACACGGTAATTTGAGCCAGTTCATATATTTAGGTGCTAATAACTCAAAAAAACTCTCACTTATCAATGATCAAAGTTGTATTTATGGTAAAGAAAAACTATGTGATATGTGGAGTGAGGGATGGTCTAAAATAGATTTTTTAATCTATATTTCTACCCACCAGATTTATGAGGATTTCTCGATAAGAAAAATGTAAAAGACAAAAAAACCTAAAACATTAATTCTCTCTCTGTCTCTCTCTCTATCACAATCACACACACACACACACACACACACACACACACACACACAAATACACCAAAAAAAGAAAACCATTCAAGCACACTAGTAACAAAAATGCAAATTAAATAAAGCACAGGCTGGGCACGGTGGCTCATGCCTGTAATCCCAGCACTTTCAGAGGCAGAGACAGGCAGATTGCTTGAGCCCAGGAGTTCAAGATCAGCCTGTGCAACCTGACGAAACACTGTCTCTGCAAAAAAATATAAAAATTCGCTGGATGTGGTGGCATGCACCTGTAGCCCTAGCTACTTGGGAGGCTGAGGCTGGAGGATAACCTGATCCCAGGAATTTGAGGCTGCAGTGAGCCATGATCATTCCACTGTACTCCATCCTGGGTAACATGGTGAGATCTTGTCTCAAAAAATAAAAATAAATAAATAAATAAGGTACAATATTTTTCTATAAAAGTTGATTAAAAATGCACAAAATATAAAGAGACAGTGATTCATTTATTTCTCAATATGTATTGAGCACATGCTGTCTAACATTACTTTGAAATGTTTGAGCTACATATATAACCATAAAAAAATACATGCATTCATAGAGTCTGTCTTCTAGTGAGAGGCTACAGAAAACAAGCACCTGAATAAATGAGGAATAAAATAAATTCAGGAATAAATTTGATGAAGAAAATTAAACAGAGTAATATGCTTGAGAATGACTACTTTGCAAGGAAGTATTTTGATTGAGTACTTGGTGATAGCTTCTCTGATGAAAGCTTTTAGCTGAGGTTAATGATAAAAAGCCAGCCTTGCAAAGAACTGAGGAAAGTAGGGTTTTTGATAGCTTCTTTTTGTTGTTCTTTTGTTTTAGTTGTGTATTTTTATTTGTTTTTTTCCTAAGCACAGGAAATAACTAGAACTACAACACAGAATCTAAGCAAGGGTCAATTTAAGCATCCCCAGAAATGAGGCCAGTGTGAAACCAGCATGGAAGAGGGTTACAGAAAAATGGGAATTTTGTAGGTCCTGTTAGCTTTTACTTAAATGTGATGAAGAGTTTTGAAAATGAAAGGGATATGACCTAACTATATTTAAGGTTAGAAGGAGGGAAACCAGTAATACTGGCTTACGTAGGATGGGAACAATGAAGATAGAATGAAGTAAACAGATTTGGATGAAGGCAGAGGTAACAGGTGCTGTTGAAATTCAGGGTAAGGGGAGAGAAAACAAGTGCAAGGAATCTTAGAGACATTAAGTTTTAGCATAAGCAATGTTGTGCCATATAATACTGAGTATCACATGCTAAGATCCAGAAGACTCAGAAAGAACAGATTCAATAGAGACCTCTTGGATTCATTTTCTGTGAGTTGCCTAGAACTAGATTGCCAGTAAGAAGTCAAAAGGGGAGGAATAGCAAATAAAAGCAACTGCCAGATATTGGGTAAGTGGTAGCTGAGAGTTGTGTAGGGTCATATAAAGCAAGGTAAGAAAGAATTTTTTTTTTTTTTTAAAGTAGTAATCAATTAGGGCAAATGCTGCAGAGAAATCAAAGAAGAATATAAAGGTCATCTTTGTATTTAGCAACCTGAACACCCTTATTGATTTGAATAAGAAATCTCTGTTGCACTGCAGAAGCAGAACCACAGTTTGATAAGATTTTTTCAGAAATATGAGGTGTAGCCAATATTTTATTATTCTATCTTTATGAGAGAGCAAAATAAAGAAAAAGAAAGAAGGAAAGAGCAGATAAATGAGTCAGTAGACAAAAGTTTATTTAAGGTGAATAAATTATTTTTAAGATGAAGATGCTAGAGGATATTTGTATTCAGAAATAATTATTCTAAAAATAGTCTGAAACTAGGGATGGAAAAAGAGATAAAAGCAGTTGAACAATTATGATGGTAAGATAAATTTGTATAATTTTTGCCAAATGCAGTTAGATTTTTAAAAATGTTTATTCACTTTGAAAAGTTAATCTTGTTTCTGGGAATATATTTTAAATACTTAAGTAATGAAATATTATTGATGGCATGATTTTAAATACCAAAATGTGGTTAATATGGAAATGTTCTACAAAGTAGTCCATCTCTACAATAGCATATTATACAGTTATTTAAAAAATTATGTTAAGAAGTATATTCAAGAAAATTAAACATGAAATAATGTTATGTGATAAAGATTTAAATTAATATTGAAAATGGCTAATTATATATACGCATGTGTGAGTTTGAATATATTTGTATCTATAGATACATGAGGTATGTCTTATACATATGTGAATTTTTAAATATGTCTTCAGTTTATATTTCTGGTTGCTAAAGTAATTTTTACTTTTTCTAAAGCATCCATATATTCCAAAATGTTTTTCCAGAAATAGGTGTGCAAATTTTTATAATTAAAAATGATGCTTTAGAAATATATTAATATATTCTTTTGAGAGAACAGTGAAAGTCAGAAACAGGTGCAATAGTTGGAAAGGATTTAAACATAGAAGTTTGGAAACAGTTGTGAGGAATAGTCCATGAACAATGGACTCCTCAGTAGCACTAAACGTGGAAACCATTTTTTTCTCCACTTAAAGTTAGAACTTCTATAAATAACTTCAAACTCAATCTAAAATAGACCTTTCCTAGTGGGGAAAAAAAAAAAAAAATATATATATATATATATATATATGTGTGTGTGTGTATGTGTGTGTGTACAGATATAGATATATGTGTATATATATGTATAGATATAGGTGTATATATGTATATATGTGTGTGTACGTGTATATATATATATAGAGAGAGAGAGAGAGAAAGCATTTTGCAAGAGTAAGAGTGGGGAAAATTGCGTCTTCAGCAGTTACAGTATCTATATAGTTTCAGCAATCAAAACTTACTACATAGTAAATTTTAGTAAATATATAATTTTCTTAAAATGGTATTCAAGTAAGAAACTATGTAATTTAGAAATAAAACTTAAAAAATTAGAACAATTGTTGAAAGATTATTAAAGAAAGCCTTAAATACAAAGAAGTTTCTAATTAAATTTGTATTAATACAAGTAGACTGTAAACACAGAAGAGAAAAATAAGTTAGAAACTAGCATAGATATGTGATTTTAAAATTGAGATATTTCTTAAATCCACAATCCTATCCTAATCATGAGAAAAACATCATGTAAATCATCACTGAGGGTCATTCTACAAAACACCTCATCAGCACTCCTCAAAAGGGTCAAGTTCATCAAAAGCAAGGAATTCTGAGAAACTGGCTAAGGATTGTTTGGTTAATGTAGTGTGGTATCATGGATGTGATTCTGGAACACAAAAAGAGATTGGTCAAAAACTAAAAAAAAAAATCTGAATAAGTTATGGCATTTCATTACTAATAACATACTAATATTGGTTCACTAAATACAGCAAACGTATCATACCAATGTAAGATGTTAGAAATAGGATAAGCTAGGTATGGAAATTTTGTGCTATCTTCACATTCTTTTCTGTAAATCTAAAACTGTTCTCAAAAGGAAGTTAAGGAATAAAAGCAAAACAAAACAACACACAAAAAACTGGGATATGGGCAAGATGGCCAACTAGATGCAGCCAGGAAATAAATGCTGCTCCCATAGGGAGAGACCATGATTTCAACTACATTAACATAATTTGAGCAGATCTCCAGAGAGAAAACACCAAATATGTATAGAGAAAAGATTCAGATTCTGAGGCTGAAGAGAGGGGAAGCTGGGAAGCCTGATTGGGGTGGCTGAATGCTATAGACCTTTGAGATCCTAGCTGCAGAGGAACCCACACCCTCACAGAAGTGTGAGCTGCCAGGGGGATCTCCTTGGAGATTAAAGACAGAACTGCAGAGGGCGCAGAGCCAGGAACTTTTCAGAGGTTGGGGAGGGCGGTGTCAGCTGTGTCAGCTCCCACAGAGCCTGGTCATAAGACCCCAACGCTCAGGGCTGCCTATCTCCCTCTGACAGGCTCTGGTCCCAGCTAAATACTGGGGAGATAGCAGGGTCCACTTCCCCACAAGACTGGGGCACATTTGTCCTGCCATTTCCCTTGCCCGCCAGTCCTTCCTAGGGACCCTTTCAGGCCACCCCATAGGAGCATGTACACAGTGCAATCTTCACTGCCCAGCTGGGTACTTTGCTCCATCTGAGTGCGGTCCTACAACCTGAGAGCCCTTTGGATCCCCCACCACACCCAGAATACAATTGTAACATCTGGAGGATGAACCCCTAGCAGGTCCTGGCACCTGGGGCTGCATCCAGAGGCTCAGGAGTGTTGAGTGGAGATCAATGCATGACACTCCAATAGGGGAGTAGCCCACACCCTCAGAAAACTGAGAGTTTTGTGGGCTGGCCTGGGGTCTAGGGATGCCTCTCTGAAAAGGGCTGATCTGGTGAGGGTATGGTTTTTCTTCTTACCAGACCTCTCCCAGAGAGAGGCCTGAGGCTGGAAAGACCTAATAACAACAATAACAAAAATAAAGATCATGGGCACAGTACCAGTGATTGGAGATAGCTCCCCTAAGGCCCATGAGCTGACCTGGTGAGTGAGTCACCCCTTTCCCCTCACATCACACAACATAACTGCAAACACAGGATACACAAATGAACTGCATGGCTGAATAAGAGCCTGTGTACCGCTCACTGCTCTCAAATGCTATCTGCTGGATTGCAGCCCAAACGGCAACACCGAAAATCATGTTACTAATTTTCCCTGCTGTGAAACCAAGGGCAAGAATCCAACAACAAACAAAAACCCTGTACAGAGTATTAGCCCTCTGAAAACTTCCAGAAACAAAGCCAACTATCAATTTTCACCACAGTTAAAGAAATCCCAGTCCTCTCAGGTGAAAGAGAATCCATGCAAGAACTCTGTCAATTTAAAAAGCCAGAGTGTTCCCTTACCTCTAAATGAGCCCTCTAGCTCCCCAGCAATGGTGCTTACTAGTCTGAATTTCCTGGGATGACAGACACAGAATTCAGAATCTGGATGGCAAGAAAGTTCATTGAGATAGAGGAGAAAGTTGAAACTCAATCCAAGGAAGCCAAACAATCAGGTAAAATGATTCAAGAGCTGACAGATGAAATAGCCATATTAAGAAAGACCCAAACTGAGCCTGCTCAGCTGAAAAATTCACTACAAGATTTCAAAATACATTCAGAGATATTAACAGCAGAATGGACAAAGCTGAAGAAACCTCAGAGGTCAAATATGGGCTCTTTGAATCAACATAGTCAGACAAAAATAAAGAAAAATAATTAAGAAAAATGAAAAAAACCTCCAAAAAATGTGAAGTAATGTAAAGAGACCAAATCTATGACTCATTTGCATTCCTGTGAGAGAATGAGAGAGAACATGCAACTTGAAAAATGTATTTGAGGATATAGTCCATGAAAATTTTTCTAGTATCACTAGAGAGGTCAACATGGCAATTAAGAAATACAGAGAACTCTAGCCAGGTTTATTATACAAGGTGACCTTCCTAAGGCAAATAGTCATCAGATTCTCCAAGGTCAATCCAAAAGAAAAAACATCTTAAAGCCAGCTAACGGAAAAGAGCACTACTTGTTCAGTGACGTATATCCGTATTTGAAAACAAAAAAGAACCCCATCAGAGTAACAGCAGGCCTCTCAGCAGAAACTTTACCAACCAGAAGAGATTGGGGGCATTTTTTCAGTGTCCTTAAAGCAAAGAAATTTTAACACAAAATTTTATATCCTGCCAAAATAGCTTTGATACTTTCAATGAAAGAGAAATAACATCATCCTCATATAAGCAACTGCTGAAGGAAAAATATATTTCAACTAGACCAGGATTGCAAGAGGAACTTAAGGGAGTGCTAAACATGGATTCAAAAGATTGATACCTACTACAGCAAAAGGACTTAAGCACATAACCCAAAGGCACTATTAAGCAACTAAACAATCAAGTCTATGTAGTCACCAGTTGACAACATAATGACCCACATATATCAATACTATTCTTGAATGTAAATGGGCTAAACACCCCACTTAAAAGACACACAGTGGCAGGTTAAATAAAAGATAAGACTCAACCATCTGTTGTCTTCAAGAGACCCATTCACGTGTAAGGACACCCACAGGCTCTAAGTGAAAAGGATAAACATAAATACCTAACATGCAAATGGAAAACAAAAAAGACCAGTAGTATGTATTCTTATATCAGATAAAAAAGCCTTTAAACCAATAAAATTAAGAAAAATTAAGAGCATTATGTAATGATAAAGAGTACTACTAAACAAGAAGCCTTAACTATTCTCACTATATATGTGTGTGTGTATATACATACATATATGTATACATATATATGTGTGTGTATACATATACATATATGTGTGTATACATATACATATATATGTGTGTGTATACATATACATATACATATATGTATACATATATATGAAGTATTATGTAATGGAATTACATAATACTTCATATATGTGTGTATATATACATACATATATATGTATATACATACACATGTAATTCTTCATATATATATATGAAAAATTATGTAATGGAAATAAAGATAAAGATTATGAAATGCAGTGGGTCTTTAAGGGAGCAAGAGGAGTTTTTAAGTAACTATTATCTAAAATCCAAAAGCAAATATTAAAATCTTTGAGAATAATAAAAAACCTGGGATCATTATAATCCCAAAGAAACATATCAAAGTACCAGGAATAAGTATATGCACAGAATAAGATAATAATATAATATTCCTCTTTCAGATTTTCCAAAATATTTGTAAGAGGAAAATATCTATTTTGAATATATGCTGCCTTAAAAATGGGGACATCTGTTTGAAGATGGTGAGATGAGCATACATGGTTTATTTCCCCTCCAATAAGCCATTGAAATGAAAGTACAGAATTAGAAAGGCAAATATATTTACAAAAATACTGTTGATGGAGAACAGGAGTCTCTGTGAACTAAGTATTTTAATGAAACTCTCAGTAAAGGCAGCTGGAATCATACTGATATTCCAGGCAGATACCACCAATATGAAAGAGTCATAGCTCAGAAACACACAGACACATTTTTCATAGTGAGTCAGTGAGTCAGGGCTTATTGCAGAGCCCTTACTGCTTAGTTACTGAGAATTTCAGAGAAAGTAGGGTCAGAAAATAAAGTAATTGAAAAAAACAAGTCTTCAAAATATCTGCAGTATTTGGCCATTCTTATACTGCTTTCTTCATCACTACTTGTTCAGTGACATATATCCCTATCTGAAAACAAAAAAGAATCTTTTATGTAATCTTTCTTGGAGGGATTAGGGCTGCCACGCTGAAAAGTGGCACCACCAAAGATCCTCTATGTTTGGCTGTAGCTGACTTGGGATTGGGATGTGAGAGAGGAGCCTGTGTCCTTACTTCTCATCTATTCAACATAAGGTTAAAAATTTCAGCCCCAAATACAGAAACTTCATATTAAAAACTGCAATAAATTATCACTCGAAAGTGACGTTAGTAAAAGCAGAGAAGACCTGTCAATAAAAACCAACCTCTGATTTTTTTCATAAATAATCATGAGTAGAGGCAAGAAGAAATAGCTATAGGATGTAAAGAAAAATTTCAGTAAATATCAATTATGGAAAAAAATAAATAGCAAAAAAAAAACTTTGTAAAATTTATAAATATATTGTTGAAATAAAACAAAACAACAAAAAATTAAAAGAAATTGTGGCATTTTTAATTTTCCTGCGATAAATTTCTTTAAAAGAGGAAATAAATTGAAAATACAAGAGGAAGGTTATTATGTCCAAGTATATAAGAATATTGACATACAGCAAATAGGCATTTAGGAAAGAAAAATAAAGATAAAAAGCATAGAAAGAAGAAAATAATTAAAATATTAAGAAAATTTTATAATTTGAGAAAGTCAGAGCCATTCACATTTTAGAGAATACAGGTGTCATATAACATGTTGGAGTCTCAAAAAATAATAATAAACATGTTGGAGAATATGGGTGTTATGTTCTAACTAGACATGTTTACATGAATTTTTTGAACATGAGAGCTAAAGAGAAATCCCTGAAAATTTTTCTGAGAGTGTGACGACAGAGCTTAAAAACATAAAAAAGTCCTTGTCCCCCCAAAAACGAGACTAAACAGAAAGACTAATGGATCAATCTAAAAAAAAGTAATGTAAAGAAATAAATTGTTCTGTGGGACTAGATGATGAAGTTCAAATCAGTATAAAAAGTTCGTAAGCTAAAAGAAAAATATAACAAAAGAGGAAGTATATTTTTTGTAATAAGTAAGTTAAAAGTTGGATAATGTGAGAGAGCAAAGCGTATCAAAACAAGAAAACATATTGTAGTCTACTTATCCCTCCTTACATCCTGCTAAATTGTTTCTCTATATCCTATGTAACATCCTGTTTTTAGTGGCATAGACTATAGCACATTTCTTTTTACATATATCCTAATATATATTTTGATTATTCTGGAACTAATATTTATATAATCATGTAGTTATAAAATCAGTCCATTAATTTGCAATTTTCAAAGTATAATTTTCATTTATTATTAATTATTGGCATCAAATATTGAAATAATATAAAATTACAGGTGTAAAAACTCACTTACAGGTCTTGACTTGTATTCAAATTTAATAACATATCGAAAGTATTTTGAGATGAGAGGTGAAGGACAGGATATAAACAAAATTAAGGGGTACTAACTTCTTAATGTGTAAAGGAAACAAAGGGTTAATTTATATTGTTTAAAATCAGAAGGAACACTGACTGTAATATTTAGTAGCAGTTACTTCTGAATGCAGCTTGGATTCAGAAAAGTGACAACTTTCTCAGTTATTAACCAGGAGAACATAAGGTAAAAAAGTCCCCAGTGGCGGTTAATGATTAAAAGGAATACGTCAGAACAGACATTTTATGACTAAATTTTACATTTTTATTGATATCAAATATAAAACATTTTAATTCCAAGCAACTTTACTGCTTTGGGAGATGACCCTAGATCCAAATTTATGATGTTTTCCAGAAAACCACTGATCTATCTGCTTCTGGTCAAATGATTCAAATACCATATTGAAGGATCGTTATTAGTTTAAAAGTAGTCCATAGTAGTGTTACAGCAGCCCCTCAGTGTATTTGTGTAATCATTTGGCCATATACTGTCTTCCCTAGGTATCTGTGGGGGATTTGTTCCAAGACCTCATGCAGACATGAAAATTTGCAGATACTCAGATCCCTAATATAAAATTGTTTAGTATTTGCATATAACCTATGCACAGCCTCTCCTATACTTTAAGTCATCTCTAGATTACTTGCAATACCTAATACGGTGTAAAAGCTATGTAAATAATGGTTGTAATGTACTGTTTGGAGAATAATGATGAAAAAGGTCTGTACATGTTCACCATAGTACAATTTTTTGTGAATATTCTCAATCCCTGGTTGGTTGAATCTACAAATGCAAAACCCATGGATACTGAGGGTTGACTGTATATTCATATATACAAGTATTAAGACATTTAACAAAAATAGAGAATATATGTAGAAAATATGGTATAATATATAATATGAAATATATAGTATATGCAAATGAAAAGTTGTTTCCTCCACAGTGAATGCTTTATAACTTAATTAGGTTTATCCAGTTTTCTAATAATAAGCCCTTGCATAATATAGAATCTGTTTATAAAAGAAACAACACATTTGGCTCTAGTATTTGGGAGCACAATTACACTATGACCATAACACCTATAGCCATAGCTCTGAGTCAACTTACAGTAACAGGGCATAATTTTGTTGTAACAGTCTTTGAGGAATTTAAATATATATGAAAAGTTCTTTTTCTAGTTATTCAGCACAGATTTAAAAAATACATACACAAGCATATAAAAGATAGGTTTATACTCTTATCTTTCTGTATCCTAATTTTAAAATACCAAACTAAAACTGTGTGTAAAACTGACTTCATAATTACCACTTTGAAATATCAAATGAACTTATATCTTAGCTCTCTAAAACCTAAAAGTGATTTTGTTTTCATTTTTTTTTCCATTGACTCTAATCTATTTGTGCATCTAAACCTCACTTATAAAGCTGTTTCCTTGTAAGGTTAGGCTGAGGAAATATTTTTTTCTGGATTTAGTCACATTTTCACAGTAGCAAAGTAAACTGAAAACCAGTCTAGCACTTCCCTTAATTATGTCTGCAAACACTTTACTTCAATAAACACTCATTTTTATATGTAAAATGAAGACATGGTTTCTAAAAATGACTTGAAAAATTATTTTCAAGAGACATGTGTTTTTAACATCTGTTTTGTTTTTGTGTTTCTTTATGATCTCTGTTATCAACCCTGGTATACATATTTTGAATACATAGATATTCAAAATATCTATGGAGCAAAAAAATGTTTATTTTGATCTAATTAGTGCCATCCTTTGGAAACTCTTGCTAAGATAAACTTAGCAAAATCATTTTGGTTGTTGAGATTGATGATGCCTCATATACACCAAAAGGATATGAAGAAATGTATTACACAACCACGTTCTCTGGAGAGAATGTGGAAGCTCCCAAGCAGATCTGCAATGGCTTAAGAAAGCAGAGAAAGGAGTCTATCTTGACTTGTGTGAGGGTCCCACATGCATTGAGGGTGGCATGGGGTAAGGGGCTGCAAATTTTGAGCTTCCCAAACACCAGCAAAGGAAAAACTCAAACTTTCTTCTCAGCTTGCCCTTATCTGAAGCAGAAGAGGAACAGTAAGGGTTGAGGCTTGAAAGTTATTAGCCCTCAAACATCCAAAATGCAAATAGAACTGAAGGTCATTATGTTAAATGAAATAAGACAAGAATAGAAAGACAAACATCACAAGTTCCCACTCAAATGTGGGAGCTAAGAAAGTGAATCTCATGAAAATAGATAGTATTGGTGTTGCCACAGTCCCAAAGCATAGCGGGAAGAGAGGGATGAAGACAGGTTGATTAATGTATACAAAAATATAGTTAGATAAAAGAAATAAGACTTAATGTTTGATAAATCAGTAGAGTGAATATAATAACGAACAATCTGTTGTATATTTCAAAATAGCTGCTAGAGCTATTTTGAAATCTTAGGAACATAATGAAAAGATCAATGTTAAAGGTGAAGGATATTCCAATTACTCTGATTTGATTATTACACAGTATACAAATGCATCAAAAATCACATATACTCCCAAAATATGTACATCTATTATGTATCAATAAAAATGTAAATAGACTCTATTACAGTAGGAGATAAAAAATGTGCATACTTCCTAAAATTTGGACATGATGACTCTCTCTTATGATACTGATATAATTTGTATATTCTGAATATCCAGTGAAATATAGTGAAAAGTAGTAATTCACCTTACTACTCAAGAAAGCCAGATATTATGTTTATCTTATTATAGTCCACTGACCACCATCCATTTTGTTGTTTACTTTGTGATGGAATGCTTTCACCATACCAGAAAAGAATTCCTGACATAGATAAGCTCCCAGAATTGTTATTAATGGTTACATTTAGGCAGCATTTTATCCTTTACCTCTGTAAAGAGATAACTTTAACAATCTGGGAGCAGGCTACTGGGGACAAGTACTGAATTAATTATTGTATATCTTATATTACAAAATGAATATACACTCCTGTTAGCAATTACACTCACCAATAGACATTACATATTATTTTGTCATTATTTCAAATTCATATACCTATGTTTTTATGATTTAGCATGGACCTAGATTTATTATGGGTTTAATAAACAGCTAGAAAACATAAGCCTGACCATCCTTCATTAGTTTTACTGCTGCCTGATGCAACAGGGAGATAATATTAAATTACTTCACCTCAAAGTGAATGTATGAACGTGTTTTTCTCCTTCAATTTAGTTGGAACCAACCAGCAATGCAGAGTGGTGGAGGCTTGGAAGTAAAGAGTAAGGGGAAAAATAGTACATTTTTAAAGAAAAATAAATCAATTTATGTGTACTGCCTAGATTTCTTTGGACTCTAAATCAAAATATCCAAACATAGGCTGTTCAGTCGAAAGGATCTTAAACAACATTTTTCAAGCCCCATGTACATTGGGTCTAAAACAAGAAACAAATATTAGATGTGCTTAAGATAAATAATTTAAATATATGTTTGTCTTGATAACTTCTTTACACTTGCTTTTGAGATTTGCTCTTAACATTTGAATATCAGAAATAGTTTAACCTATTTGTTTTCTTATATACATTAAATAACTGAGAGACTATATTTCTAAATATGCCAATGAATGATAAATGACTGTATGCTACAATATCTCTTAGTGATAGATACAGATAATTTCACTTAATCTTCACAACAGTCTTATGTGAATGTTTTCATTACTTCCTCTAAACAATTGTAATCAAGCAAGTTAGGATAGAATTTGGTACCAGAAATTAGTACAATTTATAAAACCTACAATGTAGAGCTTACTGTATGTATAATAAAACAATGTTAGTGAATGGATAGCCATCCCCAGCTGAAAATTGGTATTTCATTTTATGTGGTGGCAAAACATTTCATCAAGCTATTACTGCTATACATTGGATCTCAGAATATAGGCTGAAGAAGCATGTAGTACTAGAATGTATCATAAGAAAAATAAATATAAAACATTGGAGTGTGTAAGTTATAAGTGATCAATCTGAAATCAAGGATTAAGGAAAATAAGATCTTATGAAATAGTCAATCTCTGCCTATAGCCTTGCAGGGTTGAAAAATTCAAGTTTTATAAAGCAAGCTGAACATAGTAAATGCCTCAGCAGAAAATAATCCTAAGCAAAAAGAACAAAGCTGGAGGCATTGCCCAACTTCAAACTATACTGTAAGACTACAGTAGCCAAAACAGTATAGTACTGATACAAAAACAGACACATAGACCAATGGAACAGGTTACAGAACCCAGAAATAAAGCTGCATACTTACATACTTACATAACTAATCTTTGACAAAGTTGACAAAAATAAGCAATTGAGAAAGGTCTCCCTATTCAATAAAAGGTGCTAGGATAGCTGGCTAGCTGTATGGAGTAGAATAAAACCGAATCCCTACCTTTCACCATACATAAGAAATGACTCAAGCTTGACTAAAGATTTAAATGTAAGACCACAAACTGTAAGAATTCTAGAAAAAAACCTAGGAAACACCATTCTGGACATCGATCATGGGAATTAACTTATGACTAAGTCCTCAAAAGCAATGGCAACTAAAACAAAAATTTGATAACTCAGATTCAATTAAACTAAAGAGTTTTAGCAAACAAAATAAATAATCAACAGAGAAAGCAGATAACCTGCAGAATAAGAGAAACTATTTTTAAACCATGCATCCAACAAAGGGCTAATATCCAGAATCTGTAAGGAACTTAAACAATACAACAAGCAAAAAACAAATAAAAGTGGGCAAAAGACAGGAACATTCAAGACATACAAGCAGCAAACACACATATGAAAAAAGTGCTCAACATCACTAATCATCAGAGAAATGCAAATGAGATACCATCAGAATGGCTTTCAGAATGGCTATCATTAACAATTTAAAAAAACAACAGATTTTGGAGAGATTGTGGAGAAAAGGGAGTACCTATACATTGTTGATTGGAATATAAATTAGTTCAGCCACTATGGGAAGCAGATTGGAGATTTCCAAAGGACTTAAAACAGAATTACCATATATATATATATATATATATATATATATACACACGCAGCAAGTGATGGGATTGCTGGGTCAATATATATCTACCAAAAAGAAACATGCACTCATATGTTTAACACAGCTCTAGTCACAATATCAAAGACATGAAATCAACCTAGTTGGCTATCAGTGATGGAGTGGATAAAGAAAATATAGTACATATACACCATGGAATACTATGCAGCCATAAAAAGAAATAAAATCATGTCCTTTGCCGCAACATGGATGCAGCTGGAGGTCATTATCCTAAGCAAATTAATCCAAGATCAGAAAACCAAATGCCACGTGTTCTCACTTATAAGTAGGAGTTAATGTTAGGTATTCAGGGACATAAAGATGGCAACAATACACTCTTGGACTGCTAGAAGCGGGAGAAAAGAGAGCAAGGGTTGAAAAACTATTAGGTACTATGCTCACTATATAGGTGATGAAATAAACCATACTCCAAACCTCAGCATCATGCAAAATACCCATGTAACAAACCTGCACGTGTACCCCTGAATCTAAAATAGAAGCTGAAATTATGATAAACAAAATTAATATAAAACAAAATTAGGTTAAGTACCTAACATTAAAAGATTTTTGTTCAGCATATGTCAAGTTAACTGTATTGCCTTCTGTCAAAAGGTTATTGTTTTGAAATACTTGAAGACAGTGTCCATTAAGCTAAGCTAAGACTAATGAAAAGGCAGAATGCAAAGGATGATAGATAAAATAACCAAACTGAACCAGCAACAAAACAAAAACTAATACCTCAGCATCAAAACTATGTCTACAAACTCACTGGCTATGGTTATAAAGTATTGGAAGGAATTTGATGGGCAAAATATAAAAACATTAATAAAGCACAACACACAAAAAAAACAAGACTGGTTAGACACATTTCTTAACTCTTCAACACTTAAAAGCATTTTCTGGATCCATGAATTTTCACCAGCATAAAATGGACTCTGAATGTTATATATTCCCTAAAATAAGTCCATCTCAGCTGTAGCCATGAAGAATAATAAACAGGAAAGATAATTTCAGAGGACAGAATCAAGAAAATAAGACCACTGACATAGCTCTGGGTTTTTGTAATTCTTGTCAATCAGGCTATTTGAATTGTACTTCTAGATGTTTTCTAAATTCCCCATTCTGAACAGGGGAGTTTACTGCAGTTACCATGTTCCATCTCTATAATTATATAGTAGAGATGTTTAGGGGAGATAGAATGCTTTTATGGCTATAGTGTGCCACACATGGAGCCACTTACAGACTTTGATGGAGTCAATTATCTCTAAAATTACTGGAACTCAAGCAAAAACTGAATAAGACTATTTATTGAGAAGGTGAATTGAAATCAATGCATTTCCCATACACTGTACATGTGGAATATAACATGTGTATGCATCTTGAGTAGACAAAAGGATAGACCCAAGCAAACACTATTAATTATCTATCCAATAAATGTTCACATCCTTCTTTACAGATAAAACTACAAGTTTGCTCATGGTGACACTAGCCCAAGTTGAGGAAATAGGTCACAAATTGGTATAACCTAATCGTGTCACTCCTATTAGCAAATCTCCTACTGATGCTCTGTTTTACATGTGTCAATATATCCAGTTATAGACAGTTAGACCTAAGTAGAAAGCTGGTGAGTTGAAATGGGGGCAATAGTGTTTATCAGAAAATGTTAATATTTCTGACGAAGAACAGGGCCCTTTATCGATTTTTTTTCTGCCTTCATTGAGTGTTGTGTTAATGTGAAAATCTTCCCTAAATGAGTGTTAACTTGTAGGATCTTCTGAAAGTTAAACAGATACAAGTATATTTGGGATATGAATACAGGTAAAATGACTCTAGAGCCTATTCTCTTACCACTGTATTCAACAGCTCCCTGACATGTGCATTTACCAAAAAGAATATATATGACACAAAGCATATATTTCACCAAATAAATAAAGAATGTTTGAGTGAATTTGTTAAACAATACCCCAATATGGCATTAAAAATATATGATTAATCTTTTGCCTAAATATTTGTAAAATATGTTTTACTTAACAACCTGCCCATTTAAATAATAAAGAAACTCCAAAGATTATCCTTAATTACCCAAAAGAGCTGATCTTGTCATGTTTTGGCCTGGTCATTTACATAGATGTATCAAGAAATGTTAACCGAAGAAACTCCTTCAACCATGTCATATTGAACAACTCCTGAGGCTTAGAGAATTAATGTCTATATAGAAATTGTGTATAATTACATAACTGGACTTTTTACATTCTGTATTCTTTTATCTTGACATTAGGAATAATTCTCCCCCAACCAAAGAAAACAAAACAAAGACATTTCTTCACCATGTTTCACCTGTTATATTTATAAAGTTTGGTAAATTTTGTTTTCTTTAAGGTTACCAGAATTGGTTAGGTGTGCTGACTTGCCAGAAAGTAATCTTTCTTATCTTCACTGAAGCTGTGATGCTGTGATTCTAGTAGATAACTGGTAACCCGACCCTTGTCAGTGGTGAGCTTAGCTGGGTTATAATGCAGGATTCTCAGTATTTCTTTAAGTGCTCTTTAAACATGACTGTATTGAGATTCTCTCCCCTTAGCCATCTCAAAGGAGTCAGACCTTACATATAGTAGCTAGTTTTCCCCAAAATGAGTAAGTCTAAGTGGTCAGGCTTTCTTAAGGTTTAGGTCACAATCAAACATAGTGCACCTCTGCTATTGATTAAATCAACTAACAGTTAAACCCATACTCAACAAGAGAAGACTAAACAAGGGTATGAATACCAGATTGTATGCCTCATGGCAAGCCACCAAAGTAACACTGTACCACTATTTTTGTATCATAAAAAATCTGAAGCCAAATAACCGACAAACATCTATTCAAATAATAATTAAATAAATGACAATAGAATGAATACTAAAACTCCAAGGTTATAAAACCTACTGATATGGTTCCTATTTAAGTGTAGTCATGTATTAAAGATGACCATCCAAAATAAATATGATTGAGATGTTAAAATGCATTTCAGAAAGTTTATTAATTTTAACAACAGAAGGTTTGTAATATATATGATTAATATCTGGAATTAAAAACTATAAATAACATGTATTTTCATAATAGAAAGCCTAATTATGATATCAAGCACTCACTATAGTATATCAGCTCTTATTCTACAGCTTTATGATAATAGGTTAAAAAGTCTAATCAATAGTTGCAAAAATAGATAAGTGAATTTTTGAATAAATGATATATTATGTGAATGACTTATGATAGGTAAAAATATAAGGTTATACAAGATTTAGAAGTTATAAATTATTCCCTGAATACATAATAATCAATGGTAAATAATTTTCCTGGTATAAACTGATCAGTACTTTATAAGTGTGGGCTATATTATTAGCTCCATGAATTCTGGAACCAGGTTGTTTCATCATTGAATACCCAGTGCCAGGCACATAGGAGGTTCTTAAAAGTAATGTAAATGCTTGTTGGGTAAATTAATAAATAACTAATGAAAAAATTCAGCTGAACTGAATATTTTGAAATGCAAATGATTTGTGGATGTTTCTTACTTCTTACTGTCACTCTATATCAGGCAGTAATGATTGAGGTTAAAAAGAAACCACAATGTAATACACCCTAATATGAAATACTAAGGATATGTGCTTAATGTGAAAAGAAATATGCTCAAATTATTTTTTATATTTTGAAAACTAATAAATAACAAGAAGTGTACTTACAGGCATGTATAAGATTTTAACTTTATCAAAATTTGGAATGATGAAATAAAGTAAAATATTTTAAAAAGCTAGCTTAACATGAATTTTTTTATATATAATTCCCATAAAACCTAAAAATAATTAATTTAGACATATTTGTATTAACATGAAATTAGTTAAATCAGTCAGGTTCTAAAATACATCTTCACCCTAATTAAAAATATTTGTTTCTACATTCTGACATATTTTAATTTTGATGTATTGCTCCCACACATTTTCAAGGAAATTATTAACATATCTTATACCACAGCTTGGAAAACATTTACTTATTTTACTTTCAAAACATTGATATATATATATATATATATATGTGTATATATATATGTGTGTGTGTGTATATGTAGACATATATATATATATGTCTTTCAAAAGCAACCTCAAAACCCCTAATTAAATAAATTATAATTTTGAAATCATTTTATCAAAGAATAGAAAGTTTAACTTTACATGATAAAGATTCTCAATGGCATATAGAGAGATTAAAGAAAATGGGTGATTCTTTAAATCCATTTCTTCCCCCAGAAAAATATTCAACACATTTTTCACCCTGCTCCTAATAAATTTTACTTTAAATAAAAAAATTACATAAAGCTATCCTATCAAATTCAATGCACACTAGAATCAAGAACAAACAACAAATATCTCTTCTTAATAAAGTGTTTAAAATATAACATCAGTTTTCTCCCAAACATTAAGAATCCTCATCATCTATTGTTCATTTACTGACGTGAGGAAGGGAAAAGGCCACCACTCTATCTTTAGTTAGTGTTTAATTTAATAAACATAATACACTCTTTTTGAAATTCTGCACAAAGCATCTTTTCTATTGCTCATTTTCAACTGAAGGAAAGCTCTAAGTTCTTTGCTTTTGGAAAGTACAACTGAGGGATTGTATTTTATTACTAAAAAGTCCTGTTCTTACTGCAAGCATCAACATGCTTTGTCCTTTTTTGGAAAAATAGAAACCATCATTGATTTCCACCTGTATAGAAAAGTTATTTAAAGTTTTTTAATATCTGTAGTGAAATGTTCCATTAGCATACTAAGTAATAGTGTGTACAGGACAGACATCAGTAATATGAAGGAATAGGCTTCCCAGCACTTGTCTCCCTACAGAAACATCAATTTGAATAACGCTACATAGACAAAAGTATTCACAAGAGCAAACCAGGTGAGAGTGTTACCAGAATGCAGTCCGAATCCAGACCCTATGAGAGGATTCTTGAATTTCGTGCAAGAAAAAAAAATCAAGGAGAGTTTGTAGAGTAAACTAAAAGTG
Source organism: Hylobates moloch (assembly GCF_009828535.3). Lineage (NCBI taxonomy): Eukaryota > Metazoa > Chordata > Mammalia > Primates > Hylobatidae > Hylobates > Hylobates moloch. The sequence continues at coordinate 126,605,573 of NW_026652279.1, forward strand.
AGTTTATTAAGAAAGCAAAGGAATACAAGAACGGCTACTCCATAGATAGAGCAGCCCTGAGGGCTGCTGGTTGCCCATTTTTATGGTTATCTCTTGATGATATGCTAAACAAAAGGTGGATTATTCATGCATCCCCTTTTTAGACCATATAGGGTAACTTCCTGACATTGTCTTGGCATTTGTAAAGTGTTATGGCGCTGGTGGGAGTGTAGCAGTGAGGACGACCAGAGGTCACTCTCTTCACCATCTTGGTTTTGGTGGGATTTGGCTGGCTTCTTTACTGCAACCTGTTTTGTTAGCAAGTTCTTTATGACTGCATCTTGTGCTGTCCTCCTATCTCATCCTGTGACTTAGAATGCCTTAACCATATGGGAATGCAGCCCAGTAGGTCCCAGCCTTATTTTACCCAGCTCCTCTTCAAGATGGAGTTGCTTTTGTTCAAACACTTCTGACAAGAGAAGCTGCAAACAGCACAGAAATAAGAAAAAAACTCAGAGAACAGTAGGAAGGACAGTTTTACGTGATGTATATCATCCCTCCCCCAATCCCAGGCAGTGCAATGTGGAGAGAGATAACTTCTGTATGAAAGAGGGAAGTGAGCACTGAACTTTGTCTCAGACCCCAACACTGGGTTTGCTCCAGGAAAAGCCAGTGTCTGACACGCCCTACTTTCCAAGACTCCTGGACCATACCTATGGATTGAGTCTCTAAGCCCACCTTTGTGGCAGGCTAACCATAGAGGCCCCAGGTTCTGGACTGGCCCCCAGATTCTCTGGGCTTTGGGCCTGCCCTAGCAACCAGTCAGCCCCAACAGACTCAGGTTCCAGGTTGGCCCCAGCAGCCAAGGACTCCACATTGAGTCCCGCACTGGGCTGGCCCTTATGGCCTCAGATTTTAGCCCCTGTCAGCACCAGGTCAGCTCCTTCAGTCATAGTTATCAAGCCAGCACCCACAAACCCAGCCTCCTGGCCAGCGTCTGCAACTCCAGGCACCAGGTCCACTCCAGGTGTCAGACCAGCCCAGAGTCAGGCTGGCCCACACAGCCCCAAGTTTCAGGCCCACCCCAGTGCCAGGTAGGTATACACTTGACCTTACACACTAGAATAACACTGGTGAACAGAGGCTCTTGGCCTGCCTAATGTTGGGCCAGTCCTGGCTGTTCTATTCTTTAGACCAGGCTCTGTTGTCCCAAGCTCCAGCAGATGCAGAGTTCAGGCATCCCCCAACAAACCTAGGCTCCAGGCACATTCCAGTAGACCCAAAACTGGACCTGCCCCCACAAACGTGCCAGGATCACTCCTGTGGACCTACTTTCGAAGCCAGCCTTCAAATGTATTGCCTCCAAGACATCACCTGCACACCCAACCTCCAGCCCAATCCCCACAGCCACAGGCACCAAGCAAGTACCCATAATCCCAGGATACAGAACTCCCATAGTCCCAAGATTCACATCTGTCTAAGCACCAGACCAGTCCCAGGCTTCAACCACTCCCCACGGCTCCAGGCTACAGAGAACCAGGTTCCAGGTCTGCTTCTGCAGACTTGGGGTCCCAGCCCACTCCAATAGACACTGGGAGCAGGCTGGCTTCCATGGACTAAGGGTCCAGAACCACTCCCTGAAGACCCAGGATCCAGGCCAGCCCCGAAGACCCCAGGTCTCAGCTTCAACCCCATGGACTGAAACTCAAGGCCCATCCAAGGGCTAAGGCACCACATGAATGCAGGCTCCGGGCCAGTCTCAGTGGATCCAGGCTCCAGGCTCATCCCAGCACCTGGGTGGTCCTTGCAGGCTGAAGTTCAGGACCCACCCCAGCATCAGATTAGGCTCTGTGTACCCAAGGTCAAAGCCCACCCCTCTGCATGCAAACTCCAAGCACACCCCCACAGACCCATTCAACAGGTCCACCCCAGAGAATCCAGGCTGTAAGCTTAACAATGCCTGGATTTTGCCTGGATAGGCACCAGGGCAGCCTGCCTGAGAGGACTCCAGTGGTAAGCTTACCTTCAGATCATATTAAACATCCTGCCCAGATTATCTGGATGAGGCAACTGGTGAAAGCCACTCCTAGACAGTAAGTTTGCAAAGACTAGAATAATTTCCTACTTCTTCAAACGTACAGACATCAGGCTGAGCATGGTGGCTCACACCTGTAATTCCAGCACTTTGAGAGGCTGAGGCAGACAGATCACTTGAGGTGAGGAGTTTGAAACCAACTGAGCCAACATGGTGAAACTCCATCTCTACAAAAAATACAAAAATTACCTGGGCATGGTGGCACATGCCTGAATCCCCAGGTACTCGGAAGGTTGGGGCAGGAGAATCTCTTAAACCCAGGAGCCAGAGGTTGCAGTGAGCCAAGATTGCACCACTGAACTCCAGACTGGGCAACAGAGTGAGATTCTGTCTCAAAACAAACAAACTAAAACACAGACACCATCTAGGGTAACAAGAAACATGAAAAAATGAAAAAGATAGAACAACATCAAAAGAACACAATAATTTCTGAGTACCTGATCCTAAGGAAATGAAGATGGATATACAAGCTGTCTGAGGAAGGAATCAAAATAAATGTTTTCAGGAAGCTCAGTGAACTTCAAGAAAATAGATAAACAATTCAATGAAATTAGGAAACCAATGAATGACCAAAATGAAAATTTTAACAGAGGGATTGAAATTACATATGTATGTATATATACACACATATATATATACATATATATATATTTAAAACTCAACAGAAAGCCTGTATCTAAAAATGCAATGAATAATGCAAAGAATAAAATAAATATTTCAATATAGAGTATCAGTTTTGATTGGTCAACATGAAGAAACAATCTGTAAACTCAAAGACAGGTTACTTGCAAATATTTTTAAAAGAAAAGAGTAAAAAGTGAAAAAGAATAAAAGGAGCTTATGAGATTTATGGGATAGCCTAGAAAGAGTGGTGCTTTGAGTGATAGGACTTCATAAAGAAGAGGAAGACAAAAGGATGGATAGCTTATTTAAGCAGATAGTAAAACAAAACTTTCTAAATCTGGGGAAAGATATAAGTATTCAGGTACAGGAAGGTCAAAGGCCCTCAAACAAATTCAATCCAAATAATATTATACCATGATATATTATAATTACATTTTCAAGTATCAAAGACAAAGAAAGAATCCTGAAATTTTTTAAAAAAGGAAGGAGAAAAGAGTAAAAATGAATGAGTTTCCATATGTCTAGCAGTGAACCTTTCAGCAGAAACCTTATAGTCCAGGAGGGAGTAAGATGATACATTTAAAATGTTGCAGGAAAAACCTGCCAACCAAAAACACTCTACCAGGAGAAGCTGTACTTCAGAAATGAAGGAGAGAAAAAGACTTTCCCACAGAAATAAAAGCTGAGAGAGTTCATCAACATTAGTCCTGTCTTACAAGAAATGAATTCTTGTGAATTCTAAAATGAATTCTTCAAGTCAAAAGAATAGGACACCAATTAGTGACACAAAAATATATGAAAGTACAGTCATCCCTCAGTATCCATGTGGGATTTGTTCTACAACCTGCCTTAGACACCAAAATCTGCAGATGCTCTGCTCTTTGATATAAAATGGTGTATTATTTGCATGTAACTTATGCACATATTCCCACATATTTTAACCCTTTCTCCATTAAAAAAGAGCAGATTGCTGCCAGCACTCATTTAATTTTAGAGAAACATGCTCTTTGAGGCTGAAGCAAATTTGACTGATTTTCAATGTGAAAATAAAATATAAATCTGTCTTTGGAGTTATATCTAAAGAGAACTAACATCAGAATCATCTGAATCATCAAAATCTTCTATTTCAAAAAAATAGAATTTATCAAGTGCATTTTCAGCCAACAACTGTTCAAGAATAATATTAACATCATATGTAAGAATGCTACATTTTCTAGAGGACTTGACATTTTCAGCAATTAAGAATTACTATATTTTGTAAATGGAAACACCATTACTAAAACAGAATGCTATAAATAGAATGAAGTCTTTTGTTTCCAAATTTGATACACCAGAACGATTTGAAAATAATAATAAAAGTGAGATATTTCATGGCAAAGTTATGTTGTGTTAAATACTGCAGCTACAAGCACTGCCTGTGCGTACTCTCAGGGCAAATGAGAAAAAGGTTAAATCATCTCTAGATTACTTACAATATCTAATATAACATAAATGGTATGTAAATAGCTGTTGTATAGTTTAGGGTATAATGATGAGAAAAAATGATGTACATGTTCAGTACAGATGCAATTATTGTTTTTAATATTTTTCAACTGAGTTTGGCTGAATTTACAGATACATAACACACAGATACAGAGGGCTGACTAGATAAAACATATTGAATGAAGTAAGTACACAATAACATTTGGGATACTCTACTACTATAATGAGTTATTTAAATAACATATCTTTAATATAAATGTTAAGAACCCAAATTATTAAAAACAATAAATGCTACAATAATTTGATGAAGGACACAATATAAAATGATGTGAACTCACACAAAAAATTTAAAACATTGGAGAGGTGTGGTGTAAAAGTGTAGGTTTTTTAATGTGATCAAAGTTAAATTGATGCCAGCATGAAATCACTTATTTTAACTATAAACTATTTTAGGTAAGCCTCATGTTTACCACAATGCAAAAGAATATAGTGGATACACGAAGATAATAAATATACAAGGAATCAAAACATACCTAGAGAAAAAACAGCTCACCAAAAAGGAAAACAGCAAGAGAGAAGAAAAGAACAAAGATTTCATAAAATAAACAGAAACATATTAACAAAATGATGATAGTAAGTTCTTGCCTATTCATAATTACCTTGACTAGAAATGCATTAAATTATCAAATCCAAAGACATAGTATAGATAGAGGAATTTAAAAAAGTAAGATTCTACAATATGCTGCCTACAAGAGACTTACTTCACTCATAAGGACACACAGATGTTAAATGAAAGAATGGAAAAAGATGTTCTATGCAAATGGAAACCCAAAGAGAGCAAGGGTAGCTACATTTATGTCAGAAAAAAAAAAAGACTTTAAGTCAAAACTGTCACAGGAGACAAAAAAGGTCATTATATAATGATGAATGTGTCAATTCATCAAGAGAATACAACAATTATAAACATATATGCACCCAACATTGGAGCACCTAAATATATAAAGCACATATTTAGAGATCTGAAGGAAAGATAAATGATAATACAATAATAGTAGGGCACTTCAGTACTCCATTTTCAGCAATGGACAGACAATCTAGGCAGAAAATCAATAAAGAAACAGCAGATTTAAACTAAGCTTCAGACCAAATGTACCTAATAGTAATATACAGAACATTTTTGTCTGTTTGTTTTTGTTTTTGAGACGGAGTCTCACTCTGTCACCCAGGCTGGAGTGCAGTGGCGCGATCTCGGCTCACTGCAAGCTCTGCCTCCTGGGTTCACGCCATTCTCCTGCCTCAGCCTCCCGAGTAGCTGGGACTACAGGCACCCATCACTATGCCCAACTAATTTTTTTTTGTATTTTTTTATTAGAGATGGGATTTCACCATGTTAGCCAGGATGGTCTTGATCTCTTGACTTCGTGATCGGCCCACCTCGGCCTCCCAAAGTGCTGGGATTACAGGCGTGAGCCATCACTCCCAGCCAATATACAGAACATTTAACAGCAACAGAATACACAAACTTCTCAAAATCACATGGAACGTTTTTCAGGATATATTATATATTACACTATGAGATGAGTTTTAACAAATTTGCAAGAAGATTGAAATTATATAAAGTATCTTTTCTGTCTACAATGGTATGAAACTTGAAATCAATAAAAGGAAAAATTTTGGAAAATTCACAAATACATGGAAAAAAGAAATGTGCCCCTAAACAACCAATGGGTCAAAATAAAATTAGAAAAGAAATTTTAAAATATCTTGAAGCAAATCAAAATTGAAATACAACATATACCAAATGTATGAGATGCATTAAATGCAGTTCTGAAAGGAACATTTATAGCAATAAAGGCCTACACCATAAAAGAAGAAAGATCTCAAATAACCTAACAATGGACATCAATAAACTAGAAAAAGAACAAACTAAAACTCAGATTTGCAGAAGCAAGAAAATAAAGATCAGAGCAGAAACAAATGAAGTAGAAACAAGAAAATTAATAGAACAGATCGATAAAAGTAAGAGTCAAATTTGAAAAAGATAAACAAAATCAACTTTTATCTAGACTAAAAATAAAAGAGAGCAGAGTAAAAAAAATAAAATCAGAAATGAAGGAGATAATACAAATGACACAACAGAAATATAAAGCACCATAACAGGCTACTATGAATAATTATATGAAAGATAATTGGATAGCCTGAAGAAATGAATATTTTTTTTTTTTTTTTTGAGATGGAGTTTCACTCTTGTTGCCCAGGCTGGAATGCAATGGCATGATCTTGGCTCACTGCAACCTCTGCCTCCCAGGTTCAAGCGATTCTGCTGCCTCAGCCTCCTGAGTAGCTGGGATTACAGGCACCTGCCACCACGCCCAGCTAATTTTTATATTTTTAGCAGAGATGGCATTTCACCATGTTAGCCATTAGGTCCTGAACTTTTCTTTGATGGGATATTTGCTATTAGCAATTCAAATGCATTAGTCTTCTTTGTTCTGTTCAGATCTTCTGATTGACATTATTCACCCTTTGTAGGTTGTAACTTGAAGAGTAATATGTTTGAATTGGTAATAGCAAATATCCCATCAAAGAAAAGCTCAGAACATGATAGCCTTACTGCTGAATTTTACCAAGAATTGAAAGAGGAATTAATGCTAATTCACTTCAAACTATTCCAAAAAAGTGAAGAAGGAACACTTCCAAACTGATTTTATGTGTTCAACCTCCCCCAATACCAAAGCAAACCAAAAACACTGCAAGAAAATAAAATTGCAGGCCAATATCCCTGACAAACATAGATGTAAAATTCCTCAATAAAATATTAGCAACCCAAATTCAACAGCATATTAAAGGAATCATTCACCATGATCAATTGGGATTCATCCATGGATATTAGGATTGTTTAACCTACATAAATCTATAAATATGATATACCACCTTAATAAAATGAAGGACAAAAATTGTATGATCATCTTAAAGGATCCAGAAAAATCATTTGGTAAAATTAAACATAATTCTATAATTAAAACATTCAATAAATTAAGCTTAAGGGGAATGTATCTCAACACAATATAGGCAATATATGGCAAACCCACAGCGAACATAATACTCAATGGGGAAAAGTTGAAAGCTTTTTCTCTGAATACAAGAACAAGATAAAGATGCCTGCTCTCACCGCTTCTATTTAACAGAGTACTGGAAATCCTAGCAATTAGGATCCAGAGCAATTAGGCAAGAGAAAAAAATAAAGGGCATCCAAATTGAAAGGGAAAAAGTTAAATTATCCTTGTTTGCAGAAGACATAATTTTATATATGGAAAACACAAAATATTCCACCAAAAAAAATGTTATAAATAATAAGAAAACTCAAAAAATATGCCAGATTTAAAATAAATATACAATAATCATTAGCATTTCTATATACTACAAATAACTATCCAAAAAAGAAATGAAGGAAATGATTCCACTTACAATACTTACAAAAAATGATAAAGTACATAGAAATAAATTTAACCAAGTAGTTGAAAAACCTGACGACTGAAAACTAAAAACTCTGGTGAAGAAATTGAAGACAACACAAATAAATGAAAAGGTATTCCACGTTCATTGATTTGAAAAATTGATATTGTTCAAATGTGCATACTAACCAAAGCAATCTAAAGATTCAATGCAATCTCTATCAAAATTTCAATGACATTTTTTCACAAATAGAAAAGCAATCCTAAAATTTACATAAAAATAGAAAAGACTCTGAATGGCCAAGTGTTCTCGGGCTAAAGAAACAAAGCTAGAGGCATCACACTTCCTGGCTTCAAAATATATTACAAAACTGGTCATCAAAACTGTATGGTACTGCCATTAAAAACAGGTATATAGATCAATGGAACAGAATAGAGAGGACATTCTCAGTCAATTGATTTTGTCAACAAAGGTGCCAGGAACCACAATAGAGAAAAGACAGTCTCATCAATAAGTGATGTTTTAATAACTGGATATCTACATGCAGAAAAATGAAATTAGACCCATATCTCACATCAAATCAACTCAAAATTGATTAAGACTTACATGTAAGATCTAAACTATAAATATATTAAAAGAAATAATAAGGGATAAGTTTCATGCCATTGGTCTGATCAATTACTTTTTGGATATGAATCCGAAAGTCCAGACAACAAAAGCAAAAATAAATAAATTGATTTCTGTAAAACTAAAAAGATTAAGCACAACAAACAACAGAGTGAAGAGACAACTTATGGAATGAGATAATAAAAACATTTGCAAATCATACATCTGATAAGTCTTTAATACCTAAAATATATAAGGAAGTAAAACAACTCAATAGCAAGGAAACAAACATTACAAAATGGGCATTGGATCTGATAGGGATTTCTATAAAGAAGGCAAAAAAGACCAATAATTACATATATATAAAATATATATGTGTATGTATATGTCTATATATATATATTTTAAAGTTCAACATCACTAAGCATCTGATAAATGCAAATGAAAACCACAATTAAGTTCTCACACCTGTTAAAATGGTTATTATCAAAAAGAGGAAAGGTAAGTGTTGGCAAAAATTGTGGAGAAAATGGAAGGCGTGAACACTATTGGTAGGAATATAAATTAGTATAATCATTATGAAAAACAGTATGACACTCCCTTGAAAAATTAAAAGTAGAACTACCGTATAATCCAGTCATCTCACTACTTGGTATATATACTAAGTAAATGAAATCAGTATGTTGAAGAAATTTCTGCATTCCCAAGTTTATTGCAACATAAATTATTCACAATAGCCAAGATCTGGAATCAATCTATGTGCCCATCAACAGATGAATGGTTAAAAATATATACTATATATTCACAATGCAATACTCTTCAGCCTTAATAAGAAAAATATCTGTTTATTTGTAAAAACATGGATGAATCTGAAGGACATTATGCTACACAAAATAAGCCAGCCAAATATAGACAGACAAAAACTAGGTAAGTGATTGCCTCAGGTTGGGAGGTGGTAGAGAGAGGCTCAGGGGAGGGTGGAAAAATGGGGAATGACTACTAATAGTTACAGAGTTTCTTTTTTGGGTTATGAAAATGTTCTAAAATTGAGGATGGTGATGGTTGCACAACTCTGTGAACAAACTAAAAGCAATTGAATTGTACACTTTAAGTGGATGAATTGTATATTTGGATTATATCTCAATAAAAGTTTTTTAATGCATTTTAAATAAACAGTATCAAATAAAAGATAAAGTAGCAATCTTTGAAGTTCTCTAGGAGTAGATGTTCTAGTTTGAGTCATCTCAAGAAAGCAGAGTCAAGACAAGGATATTCACTTCAGCAGTTTATTTTAGTAAGTGATTACAGGGAAAGGGAGTGGAATATTGTGATGAATAAAACAAAGAGAATAAAACCATACCTGGGTGCTTATTGAGCTGGTCACCACTGTGGACAACTGGGACTTAATCTCAAGAGCTCGTATAAAAGTCATAGGGAATGTGCCCAGACATTTTTCTGGTCAATCAATAGAAGAAGAGTGTGTTTATATAAATTATTTTCTTTTATTGGTCAAAGGTTTGGTAGTTCTTTCTTATGTGCTTCTTGTATATGTGGAAGTTCCATACCATAGCATCAGAGAAGCCCAAGGCTTAAAAGTGAGAAATACTTTGTGTATCCCAAACAAAATTTGACCATGTTGCACTAATGGGAAGCATATTTCCATGGTATTGGCTGAAAGGTGAACTAGAATAGGTAAAGCTTTTCACAGGAGTGTCCAATATATGGAATATATATTAAATATCCTCACTCATATTTTAATTGATACTCACATTTTAATTTTAAAATAATATGACTATGCTATTATATTTTTTTCAAAATTATGCTTATCATTCAAGAATTTACATTTGAATCAGTAAGAATGAAAGTCGTCATCTGTCATTTCATTATTTGTATGTGTGTGTTTATTTTCTTTAAGTATAAAACTTATGATCCATTTTTTCTTCTATTTTTGAAACACACTCAAATTTATAGAACAAACGCAACCGAACACAAAAATATATCAACTATTTGAGAGTAAGTTACTGACCTGATTTTACTTTATCTCCATATGTTTTATTGTGCATATCCTACCAACAAAAACACTCTCCTATATAGCCATAACAAGACTATGGCTATCAGCAAATATATATTTGTGTTACTGCTATCTAACCCTCAGATATCATTCAATTTTTAAAAATTTATTCTAATAATATCTTGTATAGAAAAATAATACAGTTCTTTATAATATGACCATTACACTCAATCCACAGTTTTGTACTGAATAGAATGGTCATATCATTTTTGTCTCTTTCAGTCTAGGGCAGCTGATTTGCTATCCTTGACTTTCATGGCTATAACATCTTTGAAGTTTATAGATTGTTTCATTCATATAGATTTTCCCTCAGTTCAGGTTTATCTAATGTATTCTCATGATTAGATTTGGCAGAAATATTACAATGGAATTGTTGTGATCTTATTGTGTCCCAATAGATGGTGTGCAATTTAGATTTACTCCATTAAGAATGATGTTTACTTTAGCTACTTGATTAAGGTGATTTCTGTCAGACTTCTCCAGTGAACATGTACTCTTTTTTTCCTTTTTAGTAAATAAGTACGTTGTGTGGATATGCTTTAACATAATATAGCTATTAACATTTACCGAGAAACTTTAAATGTGTTTTTTTTTTTAAATCAGAATGAGTTCATTTTCTCCATTTTATTCAGTGGGTTATAGTCTCTTGTAATTATTGTATCTGATACTTAAATTATTTCAGAATCAGTCAGTGGGAGCCTCTTCAATCTGTCTTCCATGTCTCTTGTCCCATTGACATGTCCTCATCATTTCTTGAGCACTTCCTTGTTTTCTAGAATGACAAAATGTTCAGCCTCATCTTATGTTTTCCTTGCTTCAGCCCTGTAACCAGATATATTTCCAAAGAACTCTAATTTCTTTTACTAAAAAATTACATTTTGAAGCCAAAATCTAAGTGCTAGATGTACTTATTGTTATTTGGCTGTCACTGTTCCCCAAATCTCACAGCGTTCATTCTAGTTTTCTCCATTTCTATTGTTGTAAATTTTGCTCCAACAGAGAGAAAACTAATTCCTATTAACCTTAATATGGTTGCTTTATTTGTCCAGTGTCACTGTAGGTAATGAATTTCTTTTTGTTTTTTTTTTGTTTTTTTTCTGAGAGGGAGTCTTGCTCTGTCACCTGTCACCCAGGCTGGAGTGCTGTGGTGCAATCCTGGCTCACTGCCAGCTCCACCTCCCGGGTTCATGCCATTCTCCTGCCTCAGCCTCCAGAGTAGCTGAGACCACAGGCGCCCGCCACCATGCCTGGGTAATTTTTTTTTTGTATTTTTAGTAGAGACGGGGTTTCACCGTGTTAGCCAGGATGGTCTCAAACTCCTGATCTCGTGATCCGCGGTAATGAATTTCTGATGGCTTCAAACTCCTCTTCACATCACATCGATCCCCTCCTCAATCCACTTAGACTTAGACATCCCACTAATGACCACCATTCCACAAGGGCATCCTCCTCATCATGGTAGGGCTCTAACACTCAATGAAAGCCACATTTAGATGTAGATACTTTCCTTACCCTGTTTAGGCTCTAACATCTATATCAGGCCATACCTATGCAGAGATGCTCTTTTCAATTCACTTAAGTTCTGACTGCACATGCCATGCCACCCTTCTAGATGAATGCTCTCCTTACTCTACTTTAGTTATGATACCCTGAATTGGGTCACCTCCAAGCCTGGATGCCTAGCTCATCCTCATCCTATTGATCTCTGACTTCCTATGCTTAACCAATTCACACAGACCCTAATTATTCTTTCCTGACTCCATCTCTGCTCTGGTGTTTCATGATCATCCCTCTCTCTCTCCCTTATGGTTTTTATTGCAGATGCTTAACTTATTCTGTCTTACTTATTATCTTTAGGATGAAACATTATCTACATTAAAAAGTAGATAAATAAAAACCACAGTTAGCATTCTTAAATCCAAATATATAGCATATATAATCAGTCACAGTAAACTCCTTTTACTCATTTCTTAGAAAATGAATTGTTTTAAAATAAGAATAGATTTTAAGTGGGACATTTTATAGGAACTTTCTTAAAATGAGAAAAAGAAATGGAAGCATTGCAATTACACTTTTTCTGTCTGCCAAATTTGGAATCAATTGAAGATGACACAAAGAGAAGACAGAGAGATGAGAATCAAAATATTGGCTATATTAGAGATAAAGCTGGACTGGTGAATGCCATTTTGATGAGTAGATTTAAGTGGTCTTCTTGATATTTTCTCTCCAAAGATGAGCCTTTGAGAATAAGAATTGAAATATATATATTTTCCGGAATAACTGACTCACATTAATTCCATCTTAATATTGAACAATAATAGAGACAGAGATTCAGAGTTTCAATAAGGCAGGCTTGAGTTCTGACCTTTATGGTGATCTACAGTGCTGTCAATATGATGGACGAGAAAAAAGTTGAGTGAGCTGAATGTTAAGGACAGTCCACTCAAAGAAAGACACAATAGGTAATGAGCCTTGTATAATTATTGCTTCTTTACATCATCACATAAATCATATAATTTTTCCTTGCTCACTTTTTAAGAACTAAATGAAAGGCAGAAATAAGACAATAAATTCCAATATTTTACCTCTTGAGAAATATAGTAAAAGTACTTTCTTCTCTACAGGTTCTTCCCCTTTACACATCCCTTATGTTTGGTTTTCTTTATTTTTTGAGCTTTTCAATTAAGTATTTGGTCAACTAGGATTGGTATGAAGGTGCACATTCTATTAGAATAGAATTACTTCCGTTTTATGATGCCACTCCACCAGTACCAATAATATTTGTGTACTATCCACACGCATCTTCAGTTTGGGTAAACTTTACAGCTTGCCCCAAAAGGCTTTGAAGTGGATATAATGAAGTGGTATGCTCTTCTTATTTGTTTATGTTTCTTCTCTTTCTAGCTTTTCAATGTTGTTTTGTTAAATTAGTGATCAAAAGTTCATTATGTGTACCCAATTTCACGCGTTTTCTGTGACATGTTAAGTCACTAACTTGCCTACTTTGCTATATATGATTTTGTTCTCTATCACTGAACCTTCCACTCCCTAAACCCCAGAGACAGTTAGGCATTACAACCCTATCTGTACTATTGATACAGAAAGGAGACAGTGAAACACTGGGTAGAAGAGGGTGGTTCCCCTGCAAAGGCCCCATCCTCAGCCTGGATTCTCCCGGCCCTTAATGAGGACAGGCATTCCAGTTTTCATGCCCAAAAAGTTGCCTTTTGGCCCACCGTCCCCTTACCCTGTACATATAAACCCCACACTCCAGTCTCCAGAAGCAGACAAGCAGGCAAGAACATGAGGAGATAGGCAGACAGATGGTGGAACAATGCAGGAGAGAAAGTGAAGAAGAGGAACATCTGAATGCTGCGAGGAATTCAGCTGGGGGTGATCAGAGAGGAGTTCCATCACTGGAAGGCCTGACTCCAGGGGAAGATCATCTTCTCACTTCTTCCCCACCCTTCCAGCTCCCCATCCATCCTGCTGAGAGCCACCCCCACCACTCAATAAAACCTCACATTCATCCTTCAAGCCCACATGTGATCCGATTCTTCCAGGAGGCAGGGCAAGAGCTCAGGATACAGGAAGCAGTCACACTGGTCCTCTGGCCTTGCAAAAAGCAGAGAGTCCATTGGGCTGGTTAGCAAAATGGTTAAAACTTAAAGCTGTCTGTGGACAGCAAGGCTAAGAGGGCATTGTAACACTGAGGTTGCAGGCACCCACCCCTAAACAGTACCATGGGGCCAGAGCCCAAAGAACTAACCCTGGCCTCTGCACCTGCCCTTCTATGTGCTCCCCCTCCCACAAAGGGTTTGAGCAATGGCAGCGACCCAACAGGAGAGTCACATCCCTGTTGCACATCCTGTGAGGGGGATCTGGGAGCTCTCCCATTTCACTATTTCAAGACAACTGGCAGGTCCTTTGTGGTTATGATGAGGCAGAGTAATACTGGAAGACTCAAGGTTCACACATATGCCATTAAAATTTGAGGGTGATTCATATCATATTTTCCTTTGTTTTAGACAGATTATCGCTGTGTCACCCAGGCTGGAGTGGAGTGGTGCCTTCTCAGTTCACTGCAACCTCTGCCACCTGGTTTTAAGTAATTCTTGTGTCTCAGTCTCCTGAGTAGATGGGACTACAGGCGTGTGCCACCGTGCCTGGCTATTTTTTATATTTTTAGTAGAGATAGGGTTTCACCATGTTGGCCAGGCTGGTCTCAAACTCCTGACCTCAGGTGATCCACCCACCTCAGCCTCCCAAAGTGCTGGAATTACAGGCATGAGACACTGCACCCGGCCTCTTATACTATTTTGCCATTGAAGTAACAGCTATGAGAAACTAGAATGTCATATTAGGAAACGTTGCCTAATTTGACATGTCTGATTACACATCAGGGTTTTTGCTTGGTGAGCTAAATAAAGGTAATTATATGTTATTAGCAGAGTATCAAAATGAATTTAAATAAGATATGGGCTTTCCAAACCAGAAAAACACATAAGAAAATATTATTTAACCATAGCTAAGCAATTAGGAACTAAGTGTCAGCTGAAAGGAGGCAAATGTGTGTGTGTGTGTGTGCATGTGTGTGTGTGTGCGTGCGTGTGTGTGTCTGTGTGTGTTTATGTGGGTGTGTGTGTGAGTTAAAGAGTGTGTGTGTCTGTGTGTGTGTGCGTGTGTTTAAATTCTGGGAGAAAAGCTGTTGCCTGAATGTTTCTCCAGCTCCTTGTCAGATTTCAACTTATTACCAGATAACTAATATTCTCATTTAATAAAAATACTACACATTTTAATGTGTGTAGAATGCATAAATATAGTTTTAGCCTGTCTTCAATAATTGACTTTGGGAACCTAAAGCAAAAATTATAGTATAGTTTCTGGTATACATTTGGAGGATAAGAATGACAGAGGTCATTGGGTTCTAAGAACTTATAAGGATATCCGTTCTCTTTCAAAACCAGGACTTTGATCAATATATAAAAATGAATTGACAGCCGGTATTCGTTTTGATTACTATATAACAAATTACCACAAGTTAGCATCTTAAAACAACTCAAATTAGATACGTCAATTTCTGTGGATACATGTCTGGATATAGGTTAGTGTGCAGCAGTCTCCAACCTTTTTGGAGCAGGGACCAGCTTCAGGGAAGACAATTTTTCTAGGGAGTGAGGGGAATTGTTTCAGAATGAAATTGTTAACTGTTCTATTCTACATCAGATAATCAGGCATTAGAGTCTCATAAGGATCACACATCCTAGATCCCTCTTATGCTTTGTTCATGCACCTGTGAGAATCTAATGCCACTGCTGATCTGACAGAAGGTGGATCTCAGGCGGTAATGCTTGCTCACCCACTGCTCACATCCTGCTGTGTGGCCTGGTTCCTAATAGGCCATGGACCAGTACTGGTCCACAGCCTATGACTTGGGGACCTCTGCATTAGTGGATCCTTTACAGAGGGTCTTCTCAGGATGAAATCATGGTGTTGACTGGAACTACAGTCTCATTTAAGGCTGAGCGCTTTTCCAAGCTCACTGATTGTTGGCAGAGTTCCGTGATCCATGGTTATAGTACCGAAGTTTCAAGGTCCTAGAGACAACCTACTGTGGAGATAGCCATGTGGCATCTCCACATCTTAGCAGTATGTTGCTTCAAAGCTAGTGAGTGACTGTCTTAGCTATATTCGTGTCTCTGACTTCTCATGCATCTGATGTCCAGATCCTTTTATCGAGCACACAATCCGATTAGGTTGGAGCTACCCAGGATAATGTTCCTTTAATTAAATTAAACTAAGTGATTATGGATCATAATTACATCTATAAAATCTCTTCACCTTTTTTATATAAAGTGACCTGATCGCTGTGGTAATATTGAGGCAGGAGAATAGGGTCTGGGGGCAGGGAACCTGAGGACTTCCTATAACTAAATCAAACAGAAAAATTCCAACCTTCTACACCAAGTTAATAACTTTATAACTTCACTTCAGCCATGGCAGGAAACATTCTCTTCATTTACATAGAGGGTACACCAAGTAACCAATGGGAAACCTCTAGAGGATATTTAAACCCCAGAAAATTCTGTAACTGGCACTCTTGAGCTGCTTGCTGGAGCCCACTCCCACTCTGTGGAGTATACTTTCATTTCAGTAAATCTGTGCTTTTCTTTAATTTCTTGGTGCATTTTGTCAAATTCTTTGTTCAAAACGCCAAAACCTGGACACCCTTCACCAGTAACAATATTACATCATATCCACTGATCGCACCCACACTCAAGGAATAGAGATTACACAAGGCATGTGTACCAGGAAGTGAAAATCTTGGAGAACGTATTAAAATTCTACCTATCAGTACCAGGCAAACGCTACCAAACAATCTGAAGCTCCACAGGCTTAACAACATGATAAGAGCTCACTTGGGATGGGAGAGGTTATCACATCAAAATTCCTGTGAGATTACCCTAACCATTGCATAGATATCACCAAACTAACCTGGAACTAATCATGTGTGCACATACGCACATACACTTACCTGTTGCATTAGCCAAAGGTTTAGGGTATTCTCAATTAATTGTCTATGAAGTGCTACTGGGAATTCTGTGGTGAGATATATTCTCAAACCAAGGAGATCAACAGAGCCAGAGCTCAGAACCAGCAATTTTGGTTATTGTGATGGTGAACAAAGAATTTCACACTAACACCACAAAGCAAGATCAAAGCAAAGTTTATCGAAGCATAGTAATACACTCTCAAAGGGCAGCGGGCTGATTTCAAATCAGCACGCCTTTACAAAACTCAAGATTCTTATATGGGCTTTGTGGGGGGTTGAGGTTTGGGCTGTATCGGAGTGACAGGATAATGTTATTTGATTGGTAGTTTATGGTTATATAAGTAACGTTACACTGCACATGTTTTAATGCATAATTCGTTAAGAAAAGCCCACTTGGGAGGGCAAAACTGCATGTAAATTTTATGATAATGATGGTATAATGAACTTAGGGTGATCTCAAGGACACGGTTTTATGCTATTGGACATTTGCCACTTTAGAGGATTTTCACCTGTGCACTAGTTTCTCTTTCTCCAGGATGTGCTGACCACAGACTTTACCACAAACTCCATCTATTAAGGTGGAGTTAGGGGGGTCTTAGGACTGAACTTAGGTGGGCCAAAGACTGTCTTAGTGATAGCTTTTCTTTTCTCATTTTTCACCCCTTCCCAGCTGCTAACGTCTATCTAACTGCCTAATAGAAGTAATGAAGTAACTGTTGCTAAAAGGAGACGATGTGTTTCCCCAGATGAAGTCTCAGAAATAAGTGGAAGGCAATTGAGAAATGGATTTGTTTGGAAACCCCCTTAGAAATAGAAATATGATCTAGTGTTAAATGTGAGCTGTGACTGAAGTGTGTGTACAGACACATGCTCCCACCCACTGGGATTGAGTGGTTCTACTACTGCTGTGCATTACATGCAATGGATTCTTTTAATAGCAATCTTTGGTAGTGATAACCTTGTAACTGGTGTCAGAAGCAGCATAATAAGCTTCGGAATAGGCCAAGTATATGTGGAAATGTCAAGCATCCCTTGTAAATAAGATCATGGCTTCCTACTTGGGATGGTTGTACAACCAGTTTGGAGGAAAACTGATATTCTATTCAAATTGTAAAGAAAAGATATGGTAACTGAAAAAGGGGCTGGCACTTCCATAAGGGCAAAGTTTCACTATCTAAATTAGTGATACCTAAATTGGGATGTCTTTACAATTACTTGGGAGCTTGTGGAAATACTAATAGCTGGGCCCTCTTCCAAACCAACTTAGAAAAAGAAATATTAGGATGGGACCTACACACTTATGTTGTTTAAAATCTATCCAAGTGATGATAATGTGCAAACAGAATTTAGCACTATTTATTCAAATGATTTATTTTTTATTGTTTTGTATGTGCATGGATCTCTTCCTGGACTCTGTTTCGTTCCTTTGATCTATATGTCTACCTTGATGCCAATAATGAACTGGCTTTATTATTTTAGCACTATAATAAATCTGTAAGTCAAGCAATAGACACCTTTCAACATTATTTTTCTTTTGCCACAATTGTTTTATCTACCATAGGTCTTATATATTCCCATGTGAATTTTAGGATCATCTTGTCTATTTCAACAAAAACCTTTCTGAGGTTTTATATGGGATTGCACTGAATTTATATGGGATTGCACTGAATTTAGAGAACTGTGGGCAACATTAACATCATTATAATATTGACTCTTAAGATACATGATCAATGTTTATTGGTCTACTTATTTAGGACTTTTGACATTTCTCACAGTAATCGTATGTATATGATGTTTATTATATGACATATAATTAAGTATATGTAAACATATATATATGATATACTTATGAAATATGTAAGTTTTCAGAGTTAAAGCCTTGCATATCTTTTTGTCAGACAGGCACATAAGGAATTCAATTCATATTTTAAAATATTTGTAAATATTATTTTTACTTCAACTTCTAATTATTCTTTGCTAAAGTATAAACTTTACAAATGATTTTCATATACTGGTCTTTTATCTAGCAACCTTGCTAAATTCACTTACTAATCTGGTAGGTTTTTCTGTAGCATGTTAATGGATATTCTATATAGACAATCAGGCTGTCTGTGAATAGAAGAAGTTTTATTTCTTTATAAATCTGAATGCCTTTCCTTTCTCACTCTTGACTTATTTTATTTGCTAGACTCTCTAGTACAATGTTTAAAAAATAGTAAGTGTGCACACACTTGTCTTTTTTTTTTTATCTTAGGGTGAAGAGATTCAGCCTTTCACCACTAGCTGTGTCACACAGATTCCCTTTTTAAGTTTGGAGACATTCTATCCTATTTCTAAAGTACTAAGAGTTTATCAGAAATCAAAGTTAGATTTTGACAAATGCTATTTTCACATCCAGTGAGAATGTCATTTTTTCTCTTTCATTTAATATAGTGTATTATATTTATTGAATTATTAAAGTTAAACCAACTGTATTTCTTGGTTAAAGCCTACGTGAATCATGGTGTATTAACCTTTTCACATATTGCTAGATTTGATTTGCTAAAATTTTCCTTAAAATTTTGCATTTATATTCTTGAGTGATGTTCAACTGTAGTTTTATTTTCTTGTAGTAACATTATCAGGTTTTAACATAAAAGCAGTTCAGGCCACATACAATTATTTGAGAATTATTTTCTTCTCTTTAATTTTATGAAAGAGTTGGTATAGAGTTGATTTTATTTACTTTTAAATGGTTGGTAGAGTTTACCATTTGATCTATCTGAGGCTCAAATTTTCTTTGTGGATAAGTTTTTAACTGAAAAATCAATTTATCTTATACATTTATGGATTTTTATGTTACCTAATTCTACTTCAAAGCCCTTTAGTTTTTGTCCTTTGAGAAATTTGCTCATTTCACATAAGTTTGTGAATAAAATTATCTATTATTTTAATATCTGAAGAATCTATAGAGGCATCATATCTCTCATTCCTGATATCAGCATAATCCCCTCTGAAGAAAGAATTATTGCAAGATATTAAAAAATTAATTTTACTTCCAAAGTTCAGATTCCATGATTTTTTTCTCCTCTTTACTTTTCAAGCCAAAACCCAAATCTATTAATTACTAATATTTAGAGACATTTCCAGAACTCATAAAACATTCTCAGAAAAAGAAAAAAAATTGACCAATTTTCAAAAGGATATATTTTCTGGTAATTTAAAATTATCTGGCTGGGCACAGTGGCTCATACCTGTAATCCCAGGACTTTGGGTGACTGAGGCAGGTGGATAACTTGAGGCCAGGAGTTTGAAAGCAGACTAGCCAACATGTTGAAATCCCATCTCTACCAAAAATAGAAAAATTGGCCAGGCATGGTGGCACACACTTGTAATCCCAGCTGCTCGGGAGGCTGAGGCATGAGAATACGTTGAACCTGGGAGGTGGAAGTTGCAATGAGTTGATATCGTGCCACTGCACTCCAGCCTGGGTGACAGAGTGAGACTCTTTTTCAAAGAAAAAGAAAGATTAGGGCCAGCACGGTGGCTCGCGCCTGTAATCCTAGCACTTTCGGAGGTCAAGGCGGGCGGAACACGAGGTCAGGAGATCCAGACCATCCTGGCTAACACGGTGAAACCCCATCTCTACTAAAAATATTTAAAAAATTAGCTGGGTGTGGTGGCAAGCACCTGTAGTCCCAGCTACTTGGGAGGCTGAGGCAGGAGAATGGCATGAACCCGGGAGGTGGAGCTTGCAGTGAGCCGAGATCACGCCCCTACACTCCAGCCTGAGCAACAGAGCAAGACTCCGTCTCAAAAAAAAAAAAAAAAAAAGAGAGAAAGATTTTCTGTGATCTGAGCCCCACATTTAGAACTTGCGCATGAGTGCTTCATTTGTTAGAAATTGTACAATATGTTTTATGAATTTAGAAAAGATTGAGCTATCAGAAGAGTCTGATAACAGAGATCAGAAGAGTCTACTTATACAATGAAAATCTATTGTAATTTTATATCCAAATATCTTCCTCTGGAGTATAATACTGAAACTACTTTGATTTGCAAGAACCTGTAACAATTTATGGTCCAGGTAATATAATGCTTATCTGAAAATTTTAATAATGTCCTTTTATATCTGTTGACTTTTATTATTTCCTTTTGTATCCATCTTCAGAAGTAAAAAATGTGTTTTCCATCTTACAAAACCAAGGATTTAGTTCTAAGATATTAGCATTATTTGAATTTTAGAGTTATTTTACAATTTATTTACTGTGGTTTATAGGCACTGAATCTAAAATTTAGATCATTGAAAGTGTACCTCCATGTTTTTCCAGAAATTTATTTTTTGGATGTAACTTTAGCTAATAACCACTGGTTGGTATACATTTTAATAATAAAAATTCACAATAGGTTTAGTTAAAAAGCTAATACTAAATATGTACCCTTTTGCATTCTCCATAGACAATAGGCTGCATCAGAGTAGGATTGGCTCCATGACCAAGAAGTATTAAGATTTCTCACAAGACTCAGAAGGGCACTCATTATGTTAAAGGAAGGTTGCTTCCTAGCTTGGCTGACAACATAATTCACCCCAATGACTAAGCTACCTTGTGTCTGTAGATAAAATTCTTGTGTATAGTCATTTTGGAGGTCATGGCTTGGAGTGCAGTGGAGCCATCTTGGCTCACTGCAACCTCCACCTCCCAGGTTCAAGCGATTCTCCTGCCTCAGCCTCCTGAGTAGCTGGGACTATAGGCAGGTGCCACCACGCCCAGCTAATTTTTGTATTGTTTAGTAGATATGGGGTTTCACCATGTTTGCCAGGATGGTCTCCATCTCTTGACCTTGTGATCCACCCGCCTCAGCCTCCCAAAGTGCTGTGATTACAGGCGTGAGCCACTGCACCGGGCCGGTCTTGCTTTTCTAAATGGTGTCCTGTCATGTGTTTCTAATACTATGACTGCTAGGAAAATTTTTAGAGCCAATAGAAGTCAGTCCTAAGGCAACAACTTACAGTTTAGACCACTTATAAATATACCATGCAAATACATGAAGAAACCTCACTTGTTAATCATTTAGAAATCTTTGCCATTCTGTGGTCCATATTCATAATACAAATGGCTTAAAAAGTAGGAGGGTGATAAGTCAGCATTATAGAGTGTACTGTTCTTAATGAGGTTTCATTTAAGAAAAAGTGAGAAGGTGGATGAAGATTGTGCAAAATAACTCATTCAGCATAGAAGCTGAACCTGAATATACACTGACTCTAATTAGGCTGCCAGTTTCTTCCCTAGTGCTTTCACCAGCTCAGACCCGGACTTGGCAACACTCTTTTTATAGGAGCAATCTCAGATAATTTGTTTATATCAATGATCCAGCTCTTTATTCTCGCTAACAATCAGAACTCTTTTAAGGAAACCTGGAAATGCCAAATGGCCACAGGAGTGGCTGCATCTAAGGTGACTGCAGTGTCAGAGTCTGATGAGATTACTCTCCATTTCGAGCTGGATCATTAGAAACAGCCCTGAGGAACCAGATAGAGACAAATTGTCTTCTTTAGAAATTATCCTCAACTCTCGGTGAAAATACCAGTTTATATTAAATTTATCACATTAGCTGGAACCTATTTTTTAATGTCAGTAAAGACATCGTTATTTCCTAAGGCAGAAACTTGCTAAATAGAAAGATAGTTTGAAACTTCCTTTAGTTCTTGATTCTTTTCTAAGAAGGTGTAAGAAACATCCAGCTTTGTTTTGTTCTCTAGGAACAATTGGAATCTTTTTGGTGCCTGCTTGGGTGTAATCAGAAGCCACTTTCAGCTCTCCTTTTTTGAACTATTTTCTAGCCTAAAAATGTCTTTTGTTTTGACTCTGATTTGTTCAGGTTTTTCCAGACAGGCAATTTGTTACTTGTAAAAACTGTTATAATGAAAGTTTTGTTTTGGGGCAGGTAATTTCCAGATGTTTGCTTGTTGTTTCATGGGAGGGCTCATGAGGGTCACCCATATGTATTGCAACAGGAAGGTGCCATATGTCCAAACTAATTGGAATTGTTTCTAATCTGAGAGTTTAGAAGCCTTGATTGTTTAATCTTAATAAGCGAGAAAGAGCCATAGCAGGCTTCGGGTAGAGAATCATTTCCTCATTTATATGGAGAAAGAGGAATTGATTGGAACAACACCTAATGGACCCCCAAAGTCATTTTTTAGGTAGGACAAATACAACACAAGCTTTCCTATACTGAGGAGGACAATGGTGTCAGGTAAGAATTTGTGTTGTCAATTAAACAGGAGTTTGGGTAGAGTGGTTTAAAAGAGTTATCTTTGGGGAGGTTACTTTAGTAGCCATTAAATTAATACAATTTTTCCCTGAAAAGTAAAATAGATACATGTGTCAAATATAACTTGTAAGTACTAATTTTTTCACACATTAAACACATAATTTTATATCTTTTAGAGAATTCAGCCTTTTTATTATTAGAGAATTTAGCTTTTGGTTATATTTTTAACTAGAGGAAACAACAATTATAGAATCTATTGTATCATTTGTAAGGCAAATAAAAGCTTTTAACCTAATGTGATATAATTTAAAGTAACTTAATTTTATTACGTTTTGAGTGGAGTATAGGCTTGTATTTGATATATATTTCTTAGTATTAATTTATAAATTGTTCAGTTTACATAATCCTAAATTACGTTAAAATTAATACAGTATTATATCATCAGATTTTTTGGAAAAAGTGAAACTTAATCTCTAATAGAAATTAGAACAAATTAAGAAAAAATTGATGTTTAGATGTTAAAACTATTAGAATACTAATATATTGGTTTCTAACTGATTCATTAAAGATATTCAAATTCTAATAAGTAAGTGAAACCATTATATTTTTTGCCAAAAAATATTTGATGACATCCAGATACTGCACACACCAAAATGATTTACCAGGGAAACATAATTATCTACTCTTCGAATTGGAGTTCTTTGACTCGCATTATATATAAAAAAAAAAATTCCTGGAAATCGGTTAGAAATTCAAAATTTCGGGCCTCAAATTCAGTCCTACTGAATCGAACTGGCATTCTAATGAGATTTCCAAGCAATTAGTAGGAATGTTAATATTTGAGAATTATAGATCAAGTCATTTTCCTAATAAATATAAAAATCAAAAGGTAATAATATTTGACATTTATTTAGTGATCACTATTTTCTATTTTTTATTTTTTTTTTTTGAGATGGAGTCTCGCTCTGTCGCCCAGGCTAGAGTGCAGTGGCGTGATCTCAGCTCACCGCAAGCTCTCTCTCCCAGGTTCTAGCCCTTCTCCTGCCTCAGCCTCCCAAGTAGCTGGGACTACAGGTGCCTGCCACCAAGTCTGTCTAATTTTTTTTTGTATTTTTTGTAGAGACGGGGTTTCACCATGTTAGCCAGGAAGGTCTCGATCTCCTGACCTCGTGATCTGCCCGCCTCGGACTCCCAAAGTGCTGGGATTACAGGTGTGAGCCACTGCTCCCTGCTAATGATCACTATTTTCAAAACATTGTTTGAAGACCTGTGTATGTAGATTATCTACAATTTAATCCTGGGGACAAAAAACCCTATAAAGTTGATGTTATTACATTTTTCTTTTCTTCTTTTCTTTGATTATCATCAAATAATGACATTTTTAGTGATAAATCTAAATCTAACCAGGTGTTTTGAAAAATACACAAAGCATAATTACATAAAGTTTTAAGTGAAGCTCAATCTTTTGTAGATCTCTAGCAAATAATATCAAATATTAGTCAAATTAGATATTTGTTCTTGGGAATTAAGTCTTTCAATACTTCTCGAATATGTTCTAAGCCTAATAACATATAGTCGAACCTAACAAAATGATTTATAAAAGGTAGAACTTATTGTTTTCATTCAGATATGTCTAATATTGGAAACTACATTCTGATATTCTGGTAGTCTTTTTAATTTCTTGTAGTATAACTTATGATTTATATATCATTTAGTCTTGCCAACTTCTGAATTATTAACAATGAGGTCATAATTATGACTTTAGATTGTTATCTCCAATTGCTTATTTGATATTTTAATTCAGAATTTTTCAATAGAGTTTATTATTTACAAAGAACCCCCAGTGACTATAACTAGATGTCTATCTCCACTTTTCTCTGACAGAGAAGTTAGTAAATCACTTAATACTGGAGAGTTGACACACCAGGGTCTGGATTACAAACACAAATGAAAATGTCAACAACCAAGATTTGATATAAGCATACAGTTTTTAAATGATTTTAAAATAAAGTTTCAAATACATTTTGAATTAAATATTTCAAAAAAAAGAGTTCTCATGCCTCCCCTATTCTCATGTTAGAGAACCCTATTGAGAAAGAGAGAGAAATAAGATCTTTTTTTGCCTAAAATCTCAATAAGGACCATCTAGTTAGCAGCATTGAAGTTCAACAGGTATTTGAGTAGCGAATAACACATATTAAGAGGCACACAGTTCATTAACAGATCCATTTCCTCTTAGTGTCAATTACAAGAATATATAATTTAAAAGGATAAAGAATAATTAAGAGATAATAAACTATATAATGATATTAAGCCTTGACACTTCAAATGTGGCCTGTGGACTAGTCATATGGGTATCACTTCAAAGCATAATTAGAAATGCAAATTCATAGGCCCACTCCACACTGACAAAATCAGAATCTGCTTTTAACAAGATCTCCAGGGAACTAGCATAAAAATTGAAGTCTGGGAAGCACTGAAATAAATTAATAAGTTATCAAAAGATATGACAGTAAGAAAAATGTTTCTCACCTCTTTATAAATTGTATTTATATTTATCACAAAAATTAATTTTGTCCTTAAGAGATATGTATGTGTTAGGAGTAGGAATGGAATGAAGTGTTCCTAAAGTGAGATTAATGTTGCAGAGTACCACAGAAAAATGAAGCTAGGCCCCACAGGAAAGATCATAGTTGTGAAAATATCCCATTGAAGTTAGGAACTGGAACACCAAAGAATTAATGAAGGGTTGTCAATGTTTTTGATATTGGTAGCTTCATATACAACACTCCAGCTACATAAAATTTGTGAAAGCTTAAAGAATGGTCATCAATCAGGTACTAATAACGGGGATACATTATAGAAAAAAATACTTCCAGAATGGCAGTGTGAAGTCAGAACTAACTCTACAGACCTGCTCCCTAGTAAAATAACCATAATTGATAAAAATTGTATTTTTAAAACCTACTACCATTTTAATTCTCTGAAAATTATCTTGGGGCTAAACAGAGAAGGAAGAAACATTGATTCAATAATATCTGTTAAAACCTGGTAAGAACAGGGACAATTTATGGCATTTGAAAGAGGATTCATTGGTTTTCTCTCTCTCATTATTCAGCATGATGGAAAGTTCAGGTGGTTATATCCTAGAACACCTGGCTTTAACCCAGCTTCTAGTGAAGGTCCATGATGTCTTTCTTGTAATGGAAAGGCTACTAGCCTTTTTTTTATTTCCCCAGATGAAGCTGCAGGGACTAAACTCCAGGTGAGTGGCAAGCTCTGTGGTTTTCTTCTACACAATCCCAATTGTAATGCAGATTGCCTACCTCAGGCACACAGTGCTGAGAACATTGGGGTTCCAATTACCCTTCCTCAACTTTGTTTAAAGTAAAAATGTTTGACATTGGAAACTACAAGTGAAGAAATGGGACACATAAGCTCTTTAACATTTGTTAAGCTCTCTAACATTTAATGGGAGCATCAGAAGGTGAGGAAAGAGAAAAATGAGCAGAAAGAAGTATTAGAAAAAACCAATGGCTGAAAACATCCCAAATTGATTAAAAACCTTAACTACATGTTATAAAAATTAATTAACTCCAAATAGGATAAACATGAAGAGACTCCATGTCCAGATATAGTATACTAAAAATGCTGAAAAACAAAAATAAAGAGAAAATCTTGAAAGCAGTAAGAAATACTTGTCACTTACAAGAAACATTCTATAAGATTAACTGCTGACATCTCAACAGCCATCATGAAAGCAAGAAAGCAGTGGTATGACATATGCAAACTGCTGAGAGAGAGAAAAAAGTCAGCCAAACAAGAATTCTGTATCTACCAAAATCTTAAAATGTGAAGGCAAAATACAGACAGTCCTATATAAAAAAAACTGAGGAATGCGTTCCTAGAAAATGTGCCTTAAAAGAAATGCTAAAATGAAATTCTTATGATAAAACAAAGACATATATAGTAATTTGAATCTACATAAAGAAGCAAAAATTTCCAGTAAAGGTAATTACGCCATTATAAACAAGATATGTAATATCTAAATCCATACTTTCTCCTTGCTTCTGTTAAGTAATTTAAAGAGCAATTGTGTAAAAAAAAGCATATAATTGTTTTGTTGAGCCTGTAACATACAGAAATGAGATACATTTGGTAATAACAGCACAAAGGAGGTGGGTGGAAGAATAGTTTTGTTGGAATGAGAAAAAGACACTAGATGGTAACTTGAATCCACAAGAACAAATAAAGAAAACAAAGAGCAAATAAACAATATGACTATTGCAAACATCATAAATCTATACTTAGTCATCTTCTTTAAGTTCTTCCTTTTTTTTTTTTTTAATCGTGATGGAGTTTTTGCTCTGTTGCCCAGGCTGGAGTGCAATGATGAGATCTCTGCTCACTGCAACCTCTGCTTCCTGGGCTCAAGCGATTCTCCTGCCTCAGCCTCCTGAGTAGCTGGGATTACAGGCACCCACCATCAGGCCCAGCTAATTTATGTATTTTTAGTAAAGATGAGGTTTCACCATGTTGGCCAAGCTGGTCTTGAACTCTTGACCTCAGGTGATCCACCTGCCTTGGCTTCCTAAAGTGCTAGGATTACAGGCATGAGCCACTGTGCCTGGCTCAGTTTCTTTAAAAGACATAGAATTATATATGTTAATAAATTTAATAAGGTAGTGTTGGGTTTGTAATATTAATGTATGTAATATTTGTTTTAAAAATAGCACAAAAAGGCAGAAATATAATACCACTATGCAGAAAAAAAATCTTTATATATGTAGTCACCTCTCAATATTCATGGAGGATTAGCTTAGGAACTCTCACAGTTACCAAAATCCATAGATGCTAAAGTCTCCGATATAAAGTGATATAGGATTTGCATATAACTTATATGCATCTTCCTGTATATTTTAAATTACCTATAGACTACTTATAAACCCAATGTAATGCAAATGGTATGTAAACAGTTATTATAATGTATTTATTTAGGAAATAATGACAAGTAAATGAATTCTGTACATGTTCAGTACAGACACAATTTTTAGAAAATATTTTTCATCCACAGATGGTTAAATACATGGATGTGAAAGCCACAAATATAGAAAGTCAAGTATACTTCGGTCTACCTATATCTATATATTTATATTTATATTCATATTATGCCATCTATACTTATATCTATACCTATTATTACTGGAATTATATCAGTGTAAATTAAAAGTAGATTCTGACAACTTAATAAGTATATGGTAATGCCTAAGCAGGTGCTAAGCTGGTAATTCAAAAGCATAGTGAAAATATAGAGAATTAAAATGTTGCTCTAAAAAGTTTTAATACAAAAAATTAGTAAAGCAGAAATAGAGGAACACAAAAAGCATGAGAATATAAAATGTAAAGTGTAAAATCCCAGACATAAGTAAATTCAAATATATAAATAATAGCATTAAATGACAATGAAATAAACATCTAATCAAAAGGCACAAATTATTAGACTGGATTTGAAACGTCATCCAATTATAGGCAGTCTACAGGATACACACTTTAGTTTCAAAGATACCAAAGGGTTAAAATTTTAAAAATAAAAATACACAAAGTATTTTATAAACATTGAAGTTGCCATACCAATTTCAGATGAAGTAGATGTTTCTTTTTGTTTCTTTCCCTCTCTTTCTTCTTTTTAAATTCGCATATTTAAAAATTGTATAATTGTATTTTCTTCTTAAACTTTAATTTTGGATGCAAAGAGTACATGTGCAGGTTTATTACGTGGCTATATTGTGTGACACTGATGTTAGGGGTACAGATGATCCTGTCACCCAGGTAGTGAGCATGGTAACCAAATAGGTAGTTTTTTATCTGCAACTCCTTCTCATCCTCCTCGCTTAGTAGTCCCCGGTGTCTACCATTTACATTTTGTGTCCTTGTGTATTCAATGTTTAGCTTCCACTGGTAAGTGAGAACATGTAATATTTGGTTTCCTATTCCTGCATTAATTAATTTAATATAATGGCCTCCAGATGCATCTATGTTATTCTAGGGTAAAATCTCTTAAATATACACCTGGATTAAACACTGAAAACTGTATTACTGTAACCCATGTCAAATCTTATAAAATTAAATTTCTGAAAAATAGGAGCAAGCGTTCTGCATTTTTACAAATTCTTCAAATAATTTACATACATACAAGAAAAGATAATAATTATTGTACTGTAGAGGAGGACATTAAAATTAAAAGAAGTATTGATGTTTGTTGAATTGTAGCTGTTGCTCCTACTTGAAATACTTTCTCAATATTAGATCACACTTTTCACCCAAACAAATTGATTATTTTATAATGGGTTATGTTTCTCCTTTCAGAATCTTAGACTATCCCCCACCCCACCAATCACTTCTCAGCCTTTTGACTAATATCAAGTCAAGAATCTTAGATCCCAAAAATCATATTACATTGTCACAAGCAATGGATTTATTCACTTAAAATTGTTCCATTTCTTTACCAGAACTAAACTGCAATGCTTCGAGCTGAAATTAAAAATTGTTGGACCCATGCTGTATACATGTGGACTGCTGACAAACATGTAACTAAATTAATTTTCCCAATTATCCAAATATGTGTTTATCAATTTAAAGTAAATTGTGAAATATTACATAAAATATCTGAACAGTTAATACATATTTATATTATATGTTTTATATTTACCTTTTTAATAATTACATTTGGAATTTTTAATTGTTAGAACATCCATATTTTTATTTACTTCTTTATAAATTTTATTTTAGGGTTACATGTGTAGGTTTGTCATATAGGTAAATTATGTGTTGTGAGTTTGGTGTACAAATTATTTTATCACCCAGCTAATAGGTATAGTACCCATGGGGTATTTTTTTTTATCCTAATTCTCCTCCCATGTTCCACTCCCAAGTAGGCCCCAGTGTCTTTTGTTCCCTTCTTTGTGTCCATGTGTACTCATTATTAAGCTCCCATTTATAAGTGAGAACATGCAGTATTTGGTTTTCTGTTCCTGTGTTAGTTCACTTGGTATAATACCCTTCAGCTCCCTCCATGTTGCTGCAAATGACATTATTTCACTCTTTTTTATGGTTGCATAGTATTCCATAGAGTATGTGTACCACATTTTCTATATCCAGTCTACTGGTGATGAACATTTAGGTTAAATCCATGTCTTCGCTGTTGTAAATAATGGTGTGATGAACACATGTGTGCATGTGTGTTCATGGTAGAATGATTTTTATTCATTTGGGTATATACTCAATAATGGGATTGCTGGGTAAAATGATAGTTCAAAGTTCTTTGAGAAATCTTCAACTGATTTCCACAGGGGATGAGTTAGTTTACATCCCTACCATCAGTTTATCAGCATTTGCTTTTCTCCACAGCCTTTCCAGTATCTGTTATTTTTTTACTTTTTAATAATAGACGTTCTGACTAATGTGAGATAGTGTTGCATGGTTTTCACTAGCATTTTGCTAATGATTAGTGATGTGGAGCACTTTTTCATTTGCTTATTGGTGGCATGTATATCTTCTTTTGAAAAGTGTCTGTTCATATCCTTTGCCCACTTTTTAATGTGGTTGTTTCTTTGTTCGGCTTGTTAATTTGTTTAAGTTTCTTATATATTCTGGATATTGGACCTTTGTGGGATTCGTAGTTTGCAAATATTTTCTCCCATTGCGTAGGTTGCTGTTTATTCTGTTCATAGTTTTATTTTTGCTGTGCAGAAGCTCTTTAGTTTAGTTAGGTCCCACTTGTCAATTTTTTTTTTAGTTTAATTAGGTCCCACTTGTCAATGTTTAGTTTAGTTAGGTCCCACTTGTAAATTTTAGTTTAGTTAGGTCCCACTTGTCAATGTTTTTGTTGCAATTGCTTTTGGCATCTTCATCATGAAATCTTTGCCAGTGCGTATGTTCAGTATGGAATTTCCCAGGTTTTCCTCCAAGATTTTTATAGTTTTAGGTTTTACATTGAAATATTTAATCCATCTTGAGTCTATTTTCGTATATGAGTAAGGAAGGGGGTCCAATTTCAATTTTCTGCATATGGCTAGCCAGTTATCCCAACACTATTTTTTTTATTTTTTGCTTTTTTTATATTTCTTCTAAACAAACAAACAAAAAACAAGATGCATGTGCAGAACATGCAGGTTTGTTACATATGCATATATGTTCCATGGTGGTTTGCTCCACCAATTGACTTTCCTCTAATTTCCCTCCCATCATTCCCCACTCCCCAACAGGCCCTGGTATGTGTTTTTGCCCTCTCTGTGGCCATGTGATCTCAATGTTCAACTCCCACTTATAAATGAAAATATGCAATGTTTGGTTTTCTGTTCCCATGTTAGTTTGCTGAGGATGATGGCTTCCAGCTTCATTCATGTCCCTGCAAAGGACGTGATCTTATTCCTTGTTATGGCTGCATAGTAGTTCATGGTGTATATGTACCACATTTCCTCTAACCAGTCTATCACTGGTGGGCATTTGGGGTGGTTCCATGTGTTGGCTATTGTAAATAGTGCTGCAATAAAGATATATGTGCATGTGTCTCTATAGTAGAATGATTTATATTCCTTTGGTATATACCCAGTAATGGGATTGCTGAGTCAAATGGTATTTCTGGTTCTGGTTCCTTGAGGAATCACCATACTGTCTTCCACAGTGATTGAACTAATTTACATTCCCACCAACAGTATAAAAGCATTCCTATTTCTCCACAGCCTCACCAGCATCTATTGTTTCCTGACTTTGTAATAATCACCATTCTGACTGGTGTGAGATGGTATCTCATTGTGATTTTTATTTGCATCTTTCTGATGATCAGTGATGTTGAGCTTTTTTTCATATGTTTGTTGGCTCCATAAATATCTTATTTTGAGAAGTGTCTGTTCATATCCTTTGCCCACATTTGATGGGGTTGTTTTTTTTCTTGTAAATATGTTTAAGTTCATTGTAGATTCTGTATATTAGATCTTTGTCACATGGGTAGCTTGCAAAAATTTTCTCCCATTCTATAGGTTGCCTTTTCACTCTGATGATAGTTGTCTTTTTTTTTTTTTTTTTTTGCTGTGCAGAGGCTCTTTAGTTTAATTAGATCCCATTTGTCAGTTTTGGCTTTTGTTGCAAATGCTTCTGCTGTTTTTGTCATGAAGTCTTTACCCATACCTATGTCCTGAATGGTATTGCCTAGGTTTCCTTCTAGGATTTTTATGGTTTTGGGTTTTGTATTTAAGTCTTTAATATGTCATGAGTTAATTTTTGTATAAGGTGTAAGGAAGTGGTCCAGTTTCAGTTTTCTGCATATGACTAGCCAGTTTTCTCAGCACCATTTACTGAATAGAAGATCCTGTCCTGTTGCTTGTTTTTGTCAGGTTTGATGAAGATCAGATGGTTGTAGATGGGTGATGTTACTTCTGAGGCCTCTGTTCTGCTCCATTGGTCTATACATCTGTTTTGGTACCAATACCATGCTGTTTTGGTTACTGTAGCCTTGTAGTATAGTTTGAAGTCAGGTAGCATGATGTCTCCAGCTTTTTCCTTTTTGCTTAGAATTGTCTTGGCTATACAGGGTCTTTTTTGATTTTATATGAAATTTAAAATGTTTTTTTCTAATATGTGAAGAATGTCATTTGTAGTTTGATGGAAATAGCATTGAATCTATACATTACTTTGGGCAATATAGCCAATTTCAAAATATTGATTCTTCCCATCCATGAGGATGGAATGTTTTTCCATTTGTTTTTGTCCTCTCTTATTTCCTTGAGCAGTGGCTTGTAGTTCTCCTTGAAAATGTCCTTCACATCCCTTGTTAGCTGTATTTCTGTAGATGTCTGTTAGGTCCATGTACTCAAGTGTCAAATTTAATTCTCAAATATCTTTGTTAGTTTCTGCCTCAATGGTCGGTTTAATAGTTTCAGTGGAATGTTGAACTCTCTCACTATTGTTGTGTCATTATCAAAGTCTCTTCATAGGTCTCTAAGAGCTTATTTTATGAATCTGGATCCTCCTGTGTTGGAGGCATATATGTTTATTACAGCAATTCTTTTTGATGAATTGAGCCCTTTACACTTATGTAATGCCCTTCTTTGTATTTTTTGATCATTGATGGCTTACAGTTTTTTTTCCCTGAAATTAGAATAGCAACCCCTGCTTTTTTGTTGTTTTTCATTTGTTTGGTTGATTTTTCTCCATCCCTTTACTTTGAGCCTATCAGTATCATTGCAAGTGAGAAGGATCTCTTGAGGACAACATTCAGTTGCATCTTGCTTCTTTGTACAACTTACCACTTTGTGCATTTTAAGTGGAGCACTTAGCTCATTTACATTCAAGGATATTATTCATATGTGTGGATTTATTCCTGTCATTTTGTTGTTAGCTGGTTAATATGCAGACTGGATTGTGTAATTGCTTTATAGTGTCATTGGCCTACATACTTAACTGTGTTTTTGTGGTGGCCAGTAGTGGTCTTTCTTTTCCATATTTAGCACTCTCTTAAGGACATCTTATAAGGAGGTCTGGTGGTAATGAAATCCCTCAGCATTTGCTTGTCTTAAAAGGATCTTATTTATCCCTTTCTTATGAAGCTAGATTGAAATTCTTGATTGGAATTTTTTTAATAATGCTGAATATTTGCCCCCAATCTCTTCCTGTTTGTAGGGCTTATGTTGAAATGTCCTCTGTTAGTTTGATGAGGTTCCGTTTATAGGTGACCTGCTCTTTCTCTCTAGCTGCCTTTAATATTTTTTCTTTCATGTTGACCTTAGAGATTCTGATGACTATGTTTCTTAGGGATGGTCATCTTGTATATCTCACAGGAGTTTCCTGCATTTTCTGAATTCAAATATCAGGCTTCCTAGTGAGGTTCAGGAAATTTTCATGGACAATATTCTGAAATATATTTTACAAGTTGCTTGCTTTCTCTCCCTATCTTTCAGAGATGCCAATGAGTCATATATTTGGTCTGTTTACATAGCCTCATATTTCTTGCTGGTTTTGTTTATTCTTTTTTATTCTTCTTTCTTTGTTTTTGTTGGACTGAGTTGATTTGAAGTACCAGTCTTTGAGCTCTGAGATTTTTTCCTCAGCTTGGTTTATTCTGCTGTTAATAGATTCTCTTGAATCTCAATGATCTTCCTTCCTATCCAGATTCTCAATTCTATATATTTCGTTTTAGTCAGTTCAGCCTCACTAAGAACCACTTCTGGGAAACCTATGCAGTTGCCTGAAGCTAAGAAGACACTCCAGCTTTTTGAGTTGCCAGAGTTCATGCACTGGCTCTTTCTCATTTATGTGTGCTAATGTTCATTTAATTTTTGAAGTTGCTGTCCTTTGGACAGGGTTTTTGCATTTATACTTTTTGATGTCCTTGAGAGTTTGAGTGTGGTATAAGGTGGGTTCAGTTGGACTGGCTTCATATCCTTTCCCCAGGAGCCACTGGTTTTCAAGAACAAGATCCAGTGTTTGACAATGTTGTGGAGTATACCCAGATTCCTCCTCCTTTAGTCCAGTGTCAGCATCCTCCCTCAATCCACTCTCAATGCCTTCCCACTGAAGATTTGCTCAAAGTTACCGGTCTTCCCAGTGGCGTGGTCTCTTAGTAGGTGATGTAGTTCCTGGCTGCATCTAGGCAATCATCTTGGCTTGAATTTCTAAAACATTTTTAGAACATTTCATTTTAATTTAAAATTTTTACTTCATCCTACTGGAAGAAAGCATTCTATTAATGTTTCATTAATTCAATATGTTTCTCAACACAATATTTAATTTGTGTTGATAATTGTGTGTTGATTATAATATAAAAATTATTAAGATTTCTTTTTTATTTTGTATTTATTTTTTAAAATTTCTTTCAATTTTTTATTTTAGATTACAGGAGTATATGTGCAGGTTTGTAACATAGATAAATTGCATGTTGCAGGGGTTTAGTGCACAGATAATTTTGTCACCAAGATTATCAGCATAATATCCAATAGATAGATTTTCAATCATCACACGTGTCCTACTCTCTACCTTCAAATTGGCCCCAGTGTCTATCGTTTACTTCTTTGTGTCCATGTGTGCTTAATGTTTAGCTTCCACTTATAATTGAGGGCATGCAGCATTTAGCTTTCTTTTCCTGCATTAATTCACTCACCATAATGGTCTTCTAACACAGTACAGATTACTAGAGTAATCATGTCAAAGATTGTATTAATGTCTTCATATTTTTGACATCCTCTTCTTCATATAATCTTATCAGCTCTGAATGACATTAGTACTTTTATTTACTTCATTGGGGCATTTATTACGTACTATAAGATTGGCATATGTTAGTATGCATTTTTGTCAAAACTAAGATAAGCATTGTGTAGGAAATTGTGTTTCTTCCAGGAAAGGCCAATAACTTGACCTATTATACGCTCTGTATCTGCAATAGTTCTTATTGCTGTGTAATAAATTACTTCCAACAAATCAACTAAAAACAACAAATATTTGCTATCCTCTGCATTTTCTGAGGGTCAGAAATCTGGAATGGTTTAGCTGGGTGGTCTATGTCAGCAAGGCAATCTGTCACCAAGTCCTCACAACCCTGTAACCAAAATATAT
Source organism: Hylobates moloch (assembly GCF_009828535.3). Taxonomy (NCBI): domain Eukaryota; kingdom Metazoa; phylum Chordata; class Mammalia; order Primates; family Hylobatidae; genus Hylobates; species Hylobates moloch. The sequence continues at coordinate 126,641,300 of NW_026652279.1, forward strand.
CTAAACTACCTGGATTGGGCTTGACTGTGTCCCCACCCAAATCTCATCTTGGGTTACAGCTCCTATAATTCCCATGTGTTGTGGGAGGGACACAGTGGGAGATAACTGAATCATGGGGGTGGTTTCCCCCGTACTGTCCTCATGGTAATGAATAAGTCTCACAAGATCTGATGGTTTTATAAGAGGAAACTCCTTTGGCTTGGTTCTCATTTCCCTCTTTGCTTGCCACCTATAAGACATACTGTTCACCTTCCATCATGATTGGAGGCCCCTCTAGCCATGTGGAACTGTGAGTCCATTAAACCTTTTTCTTTATAGATTACCTAGTCTCAGGTATGTTTTTATCAGCAGTGTGAAAACAGACTAATACAGTAAAATGGTACTGGTAGATTGGGGTGCTGCTGTAAACATACCCAAAAGTGTGGAAAACACTTTGGAACTGGGTAACAGGAAGAGTTTGGAACAGTTTGGAGGGCTGGGAAGAAGATGGAAAAATGTCAGAAAGCTTGGAACTTCCTAGGACCTGGAGGGCTCAGAAGACAGAAAGATGTGGGAAAGTTTGGAACATCTTAGAGACTTGTTGAATGGTTTTGACCAAAATGCTGTTAATAATATGGACAATGAAATCCAGGGAGAGGTGGTCTCAGATGGAGATGAGGGACTTGTTGGTAACCGGAGTAAAAGTGACTCTTGCTGTGTTTTAGCAAAGAGACTGGTGGCATTTTGCCCTGTTGCTAGAGATTTGTGGAACTTTAAACTTGAGGGAGATGATTTAGGGTATCTGGCAGAAGAAATTTCAAACCAGCAAAGCATTCAAGAAGAGACTTGGGTGCTGTTAAGAACATTCAGTTTTAAAATGGTAACAGAGCATAAAAGTTCAAAAAATTTGCAGCCTGACAATGTGTTAGAAAACATAAACCCATTTTCTGAGGAGAAATTGAAGCCAACTGCAGAAATTTGCATAATGAAGAGCCAAATGCTACTCACCAAGATGGGGAAAATGTCTCCAGGGCATGTCACATACCTTTGTGGCTGCCCCTCCCATCATAGTCCTGGAGGCCTGGGAGGAAAAAATGGTTTCAAGGGCTGGCCCAGGGTCCCCTTGCTGTGTGCAGCCTAAGGACTTGGTGTCCTGTATCCCAGCCACTCTTGCCATGATTAAAAGAGGCCAAAGTACAGCTTGGGCTATGGCTTCAGTGGGTGCAAGTTTCAAGTCTTGGTAGCTTCCACGTGGTGTTAATCCTGAGAGTGCACAGAAGTCAAGAATTGGGGTTTGGGAACCTCTGCCTAGATTTCACAGGACGTATGGAAATGCCTGGATGCCTAGGCAGAAGTTTGCTGCAGGGGCAGAGCCCTCATGGAGAAACCCTACTAGGGCAGTGTGGAAGGGAAATGTTGGGTTGAAGCCCCCACACAGAGTCCCCACTGTGGCACTGCCTAGTGGAGCTGTGAGAAAAGGGCCACCATCCTCCAGACCCCAGAATGCTAGATCCACCACCAAGCTTGCAGTGTGTGCCTGGAAAAGCTGCAGACACTTAATTCCAGCCCATGAAAGCAGCCAGGAGGGAGGCTGTATGCTGCAAAGCCACAGGGGTGGAGCTGCCCAAGACCATGAGAACCCACCTCTTGCATCAGCATGACCTGGATGTGAGACATGGAGTCAAAGAATATCATTTGGGAGCATTAAGATTTGACTGCCTCGCTGGATTTTGGGCTTGCATGGGGCCTATAATCACTTTGTTTTGGCTAATGTCTCCCACTTGAAATGGCTGTATATACCCAATGCCTGTACCTCCATTGTATCTAGGAAGTAACTAACTTGTTTTTGATTTTACAATCTTATAGGCAGAAGGGACTTGCCTTGTCTTAGATAAGACTTTGGACTGTGGACTTTTGAGTTAATGCTGAAATGAGTAAGACTTTGGGGGACTGTTGGGAAGACAGGACTAGTTTTGAAATGTGAGGACATGAGATTTTGGAGGGGTCAAAGATGGAGTGATATGGTTTGGCTGTGTCCCCACTCAAATCTCATCTTGAGTTGTAGCTCCCATAATTCCCATGTGTTGTGGTAGGGACCTGGTAGGAGATCATTCAGTCATAGGGTCAGTTTCTCATACTATTCTCATGGTAGTGAATAAGTCTCACAAGACCTGATAGTCTGCCATGATTGTGAGGTCTCCCCAGACACATGGAACTGTGAGTCTATTAAATCTTTTTTTCTTTATAAATTGCCCAAGATTGGGTATGTTTTTAGCAGCAGCATGAAAACTAGACTAATACATACCTTCACCTATTTTAATTTTCAGTGACAATTCTCAGTTCAGATAACTACCATGACAGTACTACATTTTGTGTTTTCTCATTTTTTTGTGGAGCAACCAAAATAAGTTTAATAAAACAAAAATATATCATGTTGTTCTCAGCTTAAAATCTTCAGTGTCTTCCCTTTGGACATAGACAAAAGTTGCTATGTTATTCTCTACCAAGACTAAAATGTTCGCGCATTATCTGGCCTCTTTCTACTGCTCAGGGTAATCTATTTCTACTCCCCTGTTGGCTCATTATAATTTAATCAAAATTCTCTGATCTATCTCAGTTTCTCAAACAAATCAAGCCCCTTTTTTATAGCCTTCAAACAGTTTGTTAAAATCTACATAAAAAGCTCAATGTTTAGGATAAGAGAAAGATAATCAGTAAAAGCATAATTGGTAAGCAGTAAGATCATTAAAATCATACTATATGCTTGCTAAATAATCCAATTTTCTATGAAATAAAATTCTCAGTCTGCTTGGAAGTGCAGGGGTGGGGAGCTTTTCTTGCATGGTTCAAATAATCAAAAATCTCTTGATTGATTGATTTGATTGATCAATTGATTTTGTTTTATTTTATTTTATTTTATTTTTGAATTGGAGTTTTGCTCTTGTTGCCCAGGCTGTAGTGCAATGGCTCAATTTCAGCTCACCACAACCTCTGCCTCCCAGGATCAAGCAATTCTGCCTCAGCCTCCTGAGTAGCTGGGATTACAGACGTGTGCCACCATGCCTGGCTAATTTTTGTAATTCTAGTAAAGATGGGGTTTTACCATGTTGGCTAGGCTGGTCTTGAACTCCTGAGCTCAGCTGATCCACCTGCATTGGCCTCGCAAAATGCTGGCATTACAGGCATAAGCCACCACACCCAGCCTAAAAATCTCTTGATTTAGTGTACTCAAAAGAACAGAACTGTATTTTGCAGATATGTGGATATATGGGTAGCTCAAATCCTGGAGGTTAAGAGGAACAGTTGGGATGAATTAAGGACTGGAATAAGAAACTAGTAAGCTGGTAGAGAGCAAAGGATATACATTCTGAGACTGTCTTTCTAGAGCCTTATGTTCTCTTTCTTCATTTGTGTTTATGTCTAGATCATTCTCTTAATCTATTATTTGACTTTATATCTCTTTATTTTCATATATTGAAAGACAGCTGCTTCACATTGTACAAGTCTTCAGATCCCATCAATCAATGATTTAGTTGATTTCTGATTCCCATTTCCAAATTTGAAGGATGAAGTACTGAGAGTCCCAGTATAGATTAACTTTCTACTTCTGCTCCAATCACCAACGGACTGGTAGGCAGAATGATATAGAAAACCAACACAGAGCCAATTTCTCCCTCCCAGGGGATTCTTGTAAAAGGAGTATAATGTGTTGGTCAGAAATACCAAAAAACACTATTACAAACCTCTTCAAATATGGTTCAGATATAAGTTTTAGCATTTTATACCACCTGTTCTTCCCAATGCTTCAGTCATATAATCAAGTTTCTACTGATAAAGACCACTGATTGGTAAATGATATACTTGGATTTTGTATTTAATATACTCTCAATGTCCAACTACTTGAGAATGCCTGAACTTTAAATAAAAGTGTATTACAAAAGACTAATATGCAGAGCATATCTGTGCTAATAAAAGGCAGACTCTAGCATCTATAAATATTTTTTCTGTATTTGTGTGCTCGTTCCATATTAGGTTCTCAAGATACCCTGCCTCAGATTTTCCCTGTGGTTATTGTTCTTGCCAGAGATCTTATACCTGACAAATCCCTACTCTGATTCTACCTTACGAAATACTTTGGAAGATTTTCTCATGTTCTCTAAATGTATCCCTGACTTAGGAATCTTCTTGCGTCTTCATTGACAGTTCACATACTTGCCTAACTATACGATAAAGATAAGACCCTCAACATATCTTTTCAAGGCAGATATGCGTATATTCTACTCTGTGGTTTAATTCATCCTGATATTTCTGCTTGAAATTTTCTCCCCTTTTTAATGCCTATCAAAATCCTTTTTCAAAACTCAAATTAAAATTTACTACCTCAGAAACATCTTTTGAAAATTTAATAATAAAATATAGTGACTAGCTTTTTGTAATTTCACAATTTTTGATTGGACTTATATCAAAGGTTTTCTTCAGAGATGGTCTGGAGTTTTGGATAAATGTGTACCTGTCTTGTCTCCTCTGCATGACTATTTCTTTGAGAATAGAAAATGTTTTGCTTTTCTGGTAGCGAATGACCTCACATAATACAGAAACTGGCATAAAGCAGGCACTTAGCCAGGATTTGGTGAGTGAATGAGTTGCTTCAGTTCTCTTTTCACTACTTTAATATAAATCATAAAATAAATGAGATGCATTATGAGACTACACCCATTCAGACTTGAAAATACAGTAACAAAGAAGCTAATTAACATGACCGGTCCATTTGACAGGTTGAAAAATTAGAATATTCTTAAAGAAAACCCTTCATCTTTATTTTCTTTTAAGTAAAATTCTACATGCTAAAAATCATAGCTTATTTCATTGACTAGATGCTTTGGAAAAAATTTGTAAATACCATGAAATCACAGTTTACAAAGAGTTAAAAATCATCATGGCTTTGGGAGAAAAAAATGTGAATAAATTCTAAATTCCATTAATTATAGATCTTGGGGTATAGGAAGAAGTACTAAATGTAATATATTTAGACTTTAATACCGCTTTCATTTCTGTGTGATATATGTATTCTGAAACTGAAAAATTTGGCTTTATAATTGTAATGTTAAGATGGAAGATTTCATTTACATATAGTCATTCTTGATTCAATTCTGGATTAAAAGAGTAGTCTGTAGTAACTATCTAAAGATCTGCAAGCTAATGACTGAAGTACTAGGTTAATATCGCCTAAGTATTTCTTAATCTCTTCCTAAAAATTCTATGGGGTGGCAAGGAAAGTGTTAGTGAGAAAAATAATAATAGTAAGAATACGTTTAAAAACTATCATTTTTAAAAACAGAATATGTGGCCAATAAGCCTGCATTTTCTCATTAATCTTTCAGAGCGACTGTGAAAGTCTGGTATTCCTACCTCCATTTTTACAGAAAAAAAAATAGCTGAAATTCTAAAAGTAAAGTGAATTACCAAAGATTATACCAATAGTATATGACAAAGCTGAGATTCAGTTTTGGATTTCTGTCTGATTCAGAAATCAATAATTTTAGTCATTATGCTTCTACCATCTTTTTAAACACAATAAAATCAAACAAGAAAGTTGTTTTTTATTCTTTGCAGCATAAACTGACATTTATTTGTGCATAAATTGCTCATAACTCTGAATACTTGTCAAAGCTATTGTTTTATTTATACTAATTTGTTTGAGGTTTTTTAGGAATAAAAGAAAAGAAGATGACAGAGCAGCTACTTTTATTTTGTTTGAATCTCTCCCAAATAGTTGCCCAAATAAGACCAAATGGGATATCTGTTTTTGTGTTTTTCAAAAAAATCATGGAATGGAAGAAGATATTTGTGGTAGTTTTGTATTATATCAATTTAGCTAAGTTTAAATTATACTTCACAAAGTGTCCTTCCCTGCAGAGTTAAGAGGAGGTCTAAACCATGTTTTGTTTGAAATTTAAGACAGAGGTGAAGCAGCAGATTTATTCTTGTTCTACTTATCAGGTTTGAGCCAACCATTAAACGCTGTTGTCTTTCATGCTTCTGTGGCTTATCTGCTATCTTGCTTTGTTGGGTGAAGAGGAAGCTGGACTTGCAACAACTCCAACTCTTATATCTCCTAGAGAAGGTGTACCTTTAGTTCCCTGGGGAAGGCAGCTAGACTCTCCAGTATTACCTAGGCTGAGTGCTTCAAAGTAGTGACAGTATGACAAGAATGACATTCATCCTCAAAAAACGATCAATCTGTCCTTTTACTTCATTCATGTACATCATTTCTTCCTAACCACCAGTTCTACTTCAGGTTGCCACACACACAGAAGTAATGATTATAGATTGCTTAACCAGTTTCCACAATTGTCTAAATCAAATCTGTACACCAAATTTCTTATTGTATATAACTTCTTGTGGTTCCACTTTTCTGATAAAATCATAACTGATGCAACATCCTTAACAAAATTTGATGTAAGAAATCTCCACAAATTTTATGAAATTAGTAGTAGTAAACACACTAATTTTTGTGGGACTAGCACAAGTTAAGCAGATATATGCCCTCAGTAGGCAATGTAAAATTATTTTTTACAATAGAATTCCAGCTAATACATGTGGAAGAAATAGAATAGGAAAATTGAAGTTTTGCAACTCCTAATGAAATAATTGATTCAGGTAAAGATTATTAATTGGTGAAAACATTAAATGAACTATTAAGGAGGAAGTTATGATGGGAGAAGTAGGAGCTGGCTGCCATCACCTCAACCTGAAGATTATTCTTATCACCAAGAGAGGAAAAACCAGACATATATTCCTCTGTTAATCCATTCAGGCTGCTATTACAAATACGTTATACTGGGTAATTTATAAACAATAGAAATTTATTGCTCAGTTCTGGAGGCCAGGAAGTCCAAGATATGTGTGTATGTTATATAATATACATATTCATAATGTGCCTATGTTATGTATACATATAATTTTTCCCTTTAATTTTTTTTAATTTTTTTAACTTTATTTTAAGTTCATGGGTACAAGTGCACATTTGTTACATAGGTAAACTTGTGTCACAGGGGTATTAATAATATATATCATATAACCTACACATATATGCATTTTATATATGTAAATTACATTTATATAATATTCTATGTAGGTATACATAATACTACCCAATTAAATATACAAATAATGTCCTCATGTCTGCAGTACATTGAGATATTTTAGTGGTAAGCTTTAGCTCCTCTAATGACTGATTGAAGGGTTAAACTTGCAAAGATGCTACCATTCATTCAAGGAAGGAATACTGTACTTTTTCCTTTCTTTTTGCTATTTTTAGTGTGGTGATATCTGTGACTACTGTTCTATAATACTTTTCTAGATACACAGTTCTACAAGAAGTATTGATACAACATAACTACCTATTATTAAAATACGTTATGAGAAACAGAAATAAGACATGAGTTGTTGTACACATCTATGTGACTGATTCAGTGTTGCAAGCTTGTGTCATGACCATGACATGGGGAGAGATTCTCAGAGAGTGGAAGAGAAATGAATCAAGCGAAGGGTTTTCAAAACATTGTTGAAAATGCTGTTAGAAAAAAAATCTATATAGCAAATATATAAGTCTATGCCCCATGCTATTTAAAACCTGCCAGCAGTATTACAGATATTTTATTGATTTGATAGAATAAATAAAAAATAATGTTTTATATTTTAATCTATAATTGCTTGATGATGACATGTACGTCAAATTAATCTATCTGTTTGTGGTAGCTTATAAAATACTCTCCAATGAATGCTGCCTACTGCTATTCACACCCTGGTATAGTCCCCTCCTGATGTGATGTGAAGGGAATACACTATTTACTACACTATCTATTCACTTCTAATGAATAGAATTTTATAAAAGAGATGGAAATCACTTCTGAGATCAGGTTTCTATTGGACTGTGCTTTCCGACTTGGGTGTTCTCTTTTGCTCTCATGCTTGCTTTCTCTGAATGAGCTTCCTGGTCAGTAGGGTATATAACCTACTGCCCCCCGACTGTATCTGGCCCATGCCACGGGCCTGATAGTGCTATACAACTTATCTAGAAAAATCTGCTTGGGCATCAGATACTACCTAAGACTCAGCTTTGACACTAATTGAATTGAAGGGAACAAGTCACCCCTGGGAAAGCTGGTTAACTGGAACAACCTGAAACCCCAGAACAGGATATACAACAAAATTATTGAACATTTTTGGCATATTTGCATATGACAAAACTAGCTAGCTGTTCTCATAATATATTTCCCTTTTCTTTTGGGAATACAGCTCTTGCTAGACTCTTATTTTCTAGCTTTCTCCTTAGTTAGGGATGGTCTTGTTGCCACATGGCTAAATTCTGATTTTTGATTGATTGTTATCTTTTCTTTTTTTCAGAGGATCCAGGTGGCCACAGATTTTTGACACTCCTCCTATTGAGAGGTTAGAGAGTTTAGAACTAATTTCCTTTTTTTTTTCTTTTGTTTTGTCTGGGTGCTAAGCTGAGTGACATGCTTGACCAATAATATGTGGTAGAAATTACAATTTGGAATTATAGAGTCTAGATTATAGAAATGTTGCAGATGTTGCAGTTCCTACTATAATTTCCTTATATACTTACTCTGGGAGAGTGATTTATATAGGGAATTTGACTACCTTGGGATGGCGTTTATATGAGTAAACCTAAATTACCCATATAGAGAGGTCATGTGGGGAGAAATATAGCCAATCAGTATCTATTTTTTTCAGTAATCTCAATCCACATGCATTAATAAAGATGTCTTCATATGATCCCAGCTGTGACTACCAGAAATGTAATGAAAATAATAAATCATTGTTCTAAGTCACTTTGAGTTAAGGCTATTTGTTTCATAGTGTTAGGAAACTGGAACAATGAAGGGCTAGTTAAGGGGAAGGCAAAGTCACAAGCTGAAATGGGACTAGTCCCTTAAGTGACAACATCAAAAGTTGCCAAACCAAGAACATTGCCATTTCACTGGATGAGTGAGAAATAAACTTTAGTTGTAAAAAACCAATGAAAATTCAAATACAATATGTTTCTGCAGTCAGCGTTTACCTTAATCAACATATTCCTTAGAATTGAATCTGTAATTTTTGGGCAGATTATTCTGGCCAAAAATCATATCAGAAAGTCTCTTTTGGTTTTAAGTAGTTCTAGTTTTCATAATTTTCTTCACTATATTTAATATATAAATATCTCTCAAGTCTTTGTTTAATTTGTCCAAAGCCAAAAATTTGAACAAAAAGACAAACCACCATTTACAAGTGATGGCCTTTCAATTATTTAAAATAAATCAACCTCCCTGGGGCATTTACTTCTTGGTGCAATGCCCCCAAATCTGCAGGTTTCTTTGTCCTTTGCAATTTTAAATTTAAATTATCTGAGTGTATTTCAATGTGACTTTATGATGTCCAGAAATATTTGAAAGAAGAAAAAGCAATGAATACTTACTCCATGGTTTATACATATACAGAAGAAGAATTACTGCTTCCCCTACTCACACCATTCTAAATAAATTGATGTCTCTTATAATTTTACTTAGGGTTTTTGTTGTTTTATCCATGACTCATGTGTGCCTCTTCTACAAAAAAGCATAAACAAAAAATCTATCTTTCTTAAGTATATTAACATTTTTATTCCATCTTTTTTTTTTTTTTTTTTTGAGACAGTCTCGCTCTGTCGCACAGGCTGGAGTGCAGTGGCGTGATCTTGGCTCACTGCAAGCTCTGCCTCCTGGCTTCACACCATTCTCCTGCCTCAGCCTCCCAAGTAGCTGGAACTACAGGCACCCACCACCACGCCTGGCTAGTTTTTTGTACTTTTAGTAGAGAAGAGTTTCACCATGTTAGCCAGGATGGTCTTGATTTCCTGACCTCATGATCCGCCTGCCTCGGCCTCCCAAAGTGCTGGATTTACAGGCATGAGCCACTGCGCCTGGCCAACATTTTTCTTCAATTCTTAATTGTACCAGTTAGATATTTATTTTCAAGTGAAAGTCTTTTCTTTTTTTGTAAAAGATATTTTCTAGGATGCAATTCATTATCATAAAGCCTTCTTGACTAACAATATTCTTATTCAATCAGTTCTATCGATTGAATAATCACTAATCACTTTCTATTATACCCTAGAACAGGCATTTTCCAAGATCATCATCCAATTTATTATCATACCACTGAATAAGATCAGACTAAGGACATAGATCTGAGATCTGTCACTTGAGACATCAATTTAGTTTGATAAAGCTAAACATACAGAAACACTACTTGAGTAAAATTCCTCAAAAATTAAGAATGCAAAAACATTACTATTATTAAAATGCAAGTTGAAATATGAATTGACAAAAATAAATACCTGACTTTCAATATGAACCAGAATTATTACAATTTTTATTAGAAAATTATTTCCTCTTTGTAACATAATCTTAATCTTCTATCATGGATTCCAGTTTGAAAGACAAAACAATTCCCCTCAAGACTGCAGTACTTAAATTGTTTAAATTAACTTTAAATTGTGCTTTACTTTACAAGCCCAGAATCACAGCCACAACCTTACTGGAAAGCTTATAAAATTTTGAAATGCTACAATAATTTTAAATCTTGTAGGAGCCTGGTATCTTCCAAATTAAAGTGCTAATAAAAAAATTAGCACGGAAATTTAAATCTCCATGAGCAATACAAAATGATTTAAAATTATTGAAGCCTTTCAATTTTTTATGAGTTTTCTATGTGGAAATGAATCAAGCAGATTCTTTAGGACCAAACTAATCACTTAAAAACACTCAAACAATATTGTCAGAATTGAAAATTTTCCTAGAGGAAATACCTGCACTGTTTGTCAAACAGGACATGAAGGAAAACAATCAATAGCACACTTTTAAAGATGTCATTTATGTGAGCCTCCTCAGAGTCCAATTGCTCTTATCCTTATCCACCTGATTATCTGAAATTCCTCCGATATCAGGCTCTGTACTTCAGATAAGGATCGGGGACAAGGACAAAGAGTTTCCGGGAAATATACAGACACTGAGGACATGGAAATTGCTAAATCTTCTTTGTCTTATAGCCATCTATCTGCCCTGAGTCTGAGACCCACTCAACATACATTAAGAGCCTTGAACGCATCTTACATTGAACGTATTTTCTAATAAGGGAAATGACTCTCTTCTCTCTGTTAAAGGAAATGGGTGTCCTACTGTATGAGTGCATTCTTATTTACAAGGCTAGTATATGCTGGTTTCAGCTATAGAAATTGTTACTTTGAGATGGTCTATTTTCCTCCTCTTACTAGATCAGAGGTACAGCATCTCTTTTCCTGAAGTTATGAAACCCACCAAAACCATCTCCTACAGATAGGGATGCACATGCTCTGTGTTCCCATGCAGAGCAAAAAGACGAGCAGAGAGAGAAAATAAAAGTCTTGTCGCCATTATTACTACACTTAAATATAAATTTACATTTCCCATAAAAATCCCTTTCCTTTTCTTTAGTTCCTTAATGTCTCATCCTCTAGAAATAACAAGGGATAGCTTTGAAAACTTTAGCATCGAGACTTCTCATAATTATCCCCCCTATAATTTTAAATAAAACACTTTTTAAATATTAGACATACTAAGCCTGTGTTTGATTTGATAGATTTCCATTGTAAAAGCCTATTGATTATTTAAAAAGTCTTTGTTTTCTAAATACATATTTTCTTTAAAAAGAAGGAATATATGCTCAAGGGTCTATCCTCTAGGAAAGAATAATTTGTCATGTTTATTGTAGTATGTGAAATTTTAATGTTCAATGTTAAAAAATAAAACCTACTTAAGGAAGAGGTAAAAATACTGTACTTTCCAGAGATTCCCCTTAACTAGCAACCCATTCAAGTCTGAGGTTTGTGGTGTGTGTGTGTGCACTAGAATGGTGTTGACCAGTGAGAAGATCTTAGAATTCCTATGGTTTTTATTCTGTTCCTATTTCTGGTGTTTCTTGGCCTGTTAATTATGGCTCAATTGCTGGCCATGGATGGATATGACCACCTTTAAACCATCCATCTATCCACTCTTTCTTTTTCTGGCCTCCAGGAAAAATAAAGTATTATTCTCTTTCTAAAGGATTTCCTACAATAGAATTGCAAGATAATAGTAGCACAGGTTACTTTATATTACTTTCCTCTCTGTATCACAATTAATTAACTGATTTCCAAAATGCAGAGAGTGTGAGAGGTTGCTACACTCAGAAATCCAGAATCATTTTTAGTGTAGCAGGCTCCTTAGTTGTCCTCTCTCGGTGATTCACTCTTCCTTAACTCCATCTGCTTACTCTCTCCTGTTTAATCTGGTTTAAGAACCAATTAAGCAGAGAATCTACAGTTTTATTTTTTAAATCAAGATATGATTTATGCATGAGAAAATCACAAATACTAAATTTTATTTTGTATGAGTTTTGGCAATTGTATATACCTATTTAACCGCTACCTACATGACAGAGAACATTTCCTTCATCACAGAAATGTTCTTCTTGGTCAATCTGGCACCCTCTACCCCCATGCCCAGACAATCACTAAACTTCACATAAATGAAATCATACAATATGTATTCTTTTTTGTGTGTCTCCTTTTGTTCACCATAATAATGGTCTTCATAGTATGACTATTAAATGGGATAATATATGTATCTCTCACTATCAAGCAATGCTAAATGTTTGAGAAGTATTATTTATGTAACAGCTTATTAAATCTGGATTTGCTCCATTTCAATTTCAACTGAAGCTAAAAGCAAAAAGTGGCAATTATTGTGTATTCAAAGAGCAAATAAGTGCAGGATTAGAAAAGAAAGACAAAAACATTTTTTGTGACCCTTGACCACACATCTTTCCTGAAGAAAATTAAAGAGTTAAAGATGAAAAACTGATAGCATCATTGGAGGCAACACACACATCCAACCCCGCCCCCGCCGCCCCCAACCCCAACACACACATATACAGAAAGAGAGAGAGGAAAGAAAAAAGGAAGGAAAGAAGGAAGGAAGGAAGAAAGGAAGGAAGGAAGGAAGGAAGGAAGGAAGGAAGGAAGGAAGGAAGGGAAGGAAGGAAGGAAGGAAGGAAGGAAGGAAGGAAGGAAGGAAGGAGGGGGAGGGAGGGAGGGAGGGAGGGAGGACAAAACAGGAAATAGAAAAAAAAACATCTATAGGATAGAGTTTTGTTGTGACAGTGGGTAGAAACCTGCCTTGGGGAGTTAGCACACTGAGGAGGGATGAAAAGGGCATGTCTATCAGGGACCAGGAAGGAAAGGTTAATGCTGGATGTCCAAGGTGAAGGTAGTAAAAGGAGGAAGTGTTCAAGAAGGCTGTGAGGAAGCCTCTGTTTTAAATATTTATTATGGCCAAAATAAACCAACACAAGACTGTCTCTCTCTTTCCTATTTTGATCCCAAAAGCAGTCAAAAACCATAATTCAGAAAAAGGCAGATTTAGGTAGAGGAAGAGAAATTAATCAGCCAACCAAGACTTACTTCCTGCTCATCAGTATACAGCTTAAGGAATAAGGGAGCAAGGACAAGAGTGAAACTTCCATTTCAAATACTGTTAGTTTCCATCACTACATTGGACTAATTAGTTGTTAAATATTTCTAAAATCAGATATCTGCTCATTATTTGATTATTTTGAACTAGATATGAGATTATTTTGAACTAGATATGAGAGAATATTTTGTATCTGAAAATGAGAGGATAACTTATGTACCCTTAGATTTCACCCAGGCAAAGAAGGGGGAAAAGTGAGTTTTATAGAGCATATTTAAACTGCCATTGAGAGAGTGGGAAGTATACTTACACTATTATTACTTAAATGTATTTGTTGACTCCAGTTTCAGCTAGCTATCTTTTACATATCACTTAAAACGTAAATCAGATGTAAACTTTTTAGCAACTTCTTGCATCCCCAGTTTAGTCTGAAATATGTGACCTTTCAGAGAACCTGCAGCACCCAGAGGCAAATTTTATCTGGACACTATCACTGTAAAGTATACTTGCTTTTTTGTTGTAGACATTGCAGCAAGCCTAAAGAAAAAATAAATAAACATAGTTTAACTTCTGCATGTCCAGGTCCTTGAACATTTCCCAGTCCTGAAAATATAGTTGGTAAGTGTTTATCTTGTAAATAAATAAAATGTGTACATTATGTGTCACTTGATTAAGTTAGATTCAAACTTTATGTAAAGAACCTATTAACTACTGTATACTGGCACAGGTTTTTATTTCTCTGCTATATGAAATACTAAAACTATATTTCAAAATGGCTTATATTTTCAGTTTATAGGTGAAAGTTCTCTATGAAGAATTTTGCTTTAGAATAAAATATTATAATTAAATTGTGTATTACATTAATGTGACTTTTTCTATTCAATCTTATTACATTATGAATCACATATTGTGTGTTGTAGTAGTCATGTATGGCTATATTTATTTTTCAAAGAATTGTTCTGCAAAAAATTGTGCTTCAGCCAAATGTAATTATCCCTTATTTATTTTTTTCCAGAGCAAAATACATGAGAGTTAATCTAATATCCTATGTAATTCTGAATTCAGTTAGATAACAAATAAAACCATCCTGCATTTTAAGATAAGCACTGAATATTGAAAGGATGTACCTTAAGGACAAACCTTATCTAATTGATCTTAATTAGGTCATGTTAGAACAACACAAGCTTCAACTCAAATCTCAGTCTTTGAGTTGATCTTGGCTTTTTTTAAAAGTGTGTGTGTGTGTGTGTGTGTCTGTGTCTGCACATGTGCTCTTCTGTGTGTATGTGTAGGTAACTTTAGTAAAAAGTTCTTCAACTCTAATGTAATTTCTGATATCTTTTACAACTCCCATATTGCCCCAAACACTTACCTACTGCTCCCAGCCAGAATAAGCTTAGGGTGTAAGTTCAAATATCGTAGAGCTGCTTCTCTGTACAGCCCCATGACCCATCTGAGCGGTTTCTCTTTGAAATCTCTTTATCCTTTGTTTTGGTTTCTTCTCCTTAGTCTTAGTAGTCTCTTATTTCCTTTACTTACCACAGTTTTCAAATGACTCTTTTCCTATGAAATAATTGTCTATTAATGAAACAAAAAAATCAAGAGTTTTATATTATTTATAGTAAAGATCAAGAATAATAGCCCTCTCCCCAAATGTCCTTTAGGACTAAATTATTTAATAATCCTTAGAGACTAAATTATTTAGAATGGGGTAGGGGTGGATAATTACTATTTATAGCAGTTTTATGCATGATTGATTTGATCAGCCAAAGTTAGAAACCAACTCATTAGAACAAGTATAAACGAGTATGTGTTGAAATGTTTTGCTATCATATTTAAATGCGTAATTAAATAGCATTATCGAGTAGTTCTCCATTTCTCTCAGTATATAAGAGCTCATCCTCCAATGGCAAAATGGATTTCTCTATAGATTAAATGTTGTACTAGGGAAAATCAATGTCAGAAAATAAGAGTGAACAATTCATGAGACATGCAATACCTACTATACTCCAAAGACTTGAATATATCATAAATCTTAAAGTAAGTGTTTACTAAGACAGAAGATTTTTAATTTATATCTTTAAATAAAATTTCAAAGAGTTGCTATTACTGGAAATGCCCTGACCTCATATTTCATGTCATAGTTAAGGCTATTCTGAATCCACTTAACAAAGTCTAAGCCTGTTAAAAATATCCATAAAACTTAACAGGAATTGGGTAATGTATTTATACTTAATGAAGCAAAAAAAAAGACTTAATTGAGTCTGAAAATTCTTGTATTTCATGAGTGGTTTATGGAAGTTGAGATATGAGCTGAGTATGCATGTTAAAAAAAAGTACAGTAAAATTTTAATTGGCACATCTCCAACGAAGCAAAAATTTGCCAATTAAGTAATATTGTGATTATTGTGCTAGAATTTGATTTTAGACGGTATTCTTTTCAACAGTGGCAACAATGTTTGCTGGGAATATTAAAAAATTAAGGTGACAGCTTTGGTGGCAATGGTGCAAAAATATCGGGAAGACCAATCTACCATTAATACCTCCTTCTCCAAGTACAAGAAACTTTCAGTAACCTTCTAAAGACATTCTTAAATTAGAAAAGGATTTATGCCTTGAGGTTATTTTCCAATAATATCTAAATACATCTGAGAAAAGAAATACCTTTAACCATTTATTCATAATTATTTTGTAAGTTTGACGTTGAAACTAACAAAGGATGGGACCAGCCATAATTGATGCTGGGTATCAAAAGCTGTATCTTCGAGGAGCAACTGAACAGCAGCTCTAGCAAAGACATATAATGGGAATAAAACTTGAGTAAATACATAGAAGATTCAGAAATGCTTAAAATCAAAGAGACATGTATGTTTTTAAAGACATTCAAAAGAATTCTATTATTTTAATATGGAAGGAACACTTTACATGTGAATTCACTGCTATATTTTTCTGAAGAATTTATAAACATTATGCCACATATCAAAAACAAGGCAATTTAAAACTTTAAACAAAGTTCCTTTGGCATAAGTCCATATAAAATATTAGATATTTCAGAATTTCTGAAAATGAAATTAGTGAGATTTATAAACAGCAAAAATATAAAACATGAGAAAAGGTATGACCCAAGAAAACAATTACAAAGTGATTTCTGGGCATATCAGGTCAGTAAACTTCTATTTAATGATATATGAATCCTTTCAGTTATATTTACAAAAATAAATAATGGAAGAAAAGTTGAAAATGAGTCATATTTACAAAAATTTCAACTTACTAAAAGTGATTAGTAAATATTTGGTACAGTATTTAATGCTTTGGTAAAAATTATTAATTTTTTCAGTAAATTTTCAGAAATTTAATGAAATTTAATATATATGAGGCACTGCTAGGCATCTTGACATTAACAGTAAATATGATATATTAATAATGTATATCTTTATGGAGTCTATAATTTATTAAGAAAGCATTACATATACAGTTTATCACATCATGAGGCCTAATAAGATGACTATAATTGAAGTAAAACAAATATAGAATGTAATAAAATTTGGTAGTTGGGAGCAAGACATTTTATCTCTAGAACAGGGGAAATGAAGACACATAGAGTTTAAGCAGCCAGACTGACATAAAACTAGTGGACAGGGCTAACTTACACATGAGGCACGGAAGTGTGGAGTCTGGGGATCATCATGCCTTTAGATACCTACAAAATTAAAAGAAAAAATGAAATTTTAGATTAAGGAAAATGTTTTAATATATACCATTAATATATTCATCTTTATATTATGGCAGTATAAACTATTTTTATGATTTTATTAATAAAATAAGGGGTTCATGAAGACAAAGTGCCCAGGGTCCATAAGTGATAATGCGGCCCTGCTGGTGGGATTCTAACTTGGCTCCATCTTTTAGCAGATGTAGCATGCTGGCCACTCCATACGTCAATTATCCCACAGTGAAGTAGTGATAATAATTGTACTACTTTCATAAAGTTGCTATGAATATTGAGTGAATTATTACATGCAAAATTCCTTGAACAGTATCTGGATTATACTGCAATTAAAAATCAGCTGTTGTATTGTCATTTTGATCATCCCTGAAGATTTAATAAGGTGGAGAGAAGTGAATGGGATGTTTGGGAGAATATCAATTATGATGGTTGAACAATGGCATTGGTTGTATATAGAGCAGCATTGAGAAAAATCTGG
Source organism: Hylobates moloch (assembly GCF_009828535.3). Lineage (NCBI taxonomy): Eukaryota > Metazoa > Chordata > Mammalia > Primates > Hylobatidae > Hylobates > Hylobates moloch. The sequence continues at coordinate 126,659,019 of NW_026652279.1, forward strand.
TATTTGATCATAGGTGACCTTAAACTCTTGTTGGGAAACTGACTTGCTATAGATATTACAGAGTAAGGCAATGGAAATCCACTGGAGCATGCAGTAAGCTAATTAGCCAGAATGTGCATAATGATTTGAAATGTTAAAGACTAGAATAAGGGCAAAAATGTGAGCATTATAAACTTGAATAAGAATGGAAGAAAAGTTGAAAAAGATTAAATCTGAGAAACTGCTTGAGAGATTGATTTTGATGCTAAAAAGAAGGAAAGAAGTTGCTTTTTTAAAAAAAGTAACTCCTACATTCTGAAGGAAATTTAACTTGCTCTCTAATTAAGGAAAATTTGGAACTTACTAAGAGACATTGGGAGATTTTTTTTTCTAAGCTTGGAACCTGTATTTGTCAACTTTATAACTTAATTGGGCTGCAGGGCTGACAAATTGATTCTTCTTGCTCCTAATTTATTTAATTCAGTTTTCACAATTAGGCAAGAAATTAATCAATGTTGGAGTCATTAAGATTCATTGCATTGAAATGGTGCCCTGACAATCATCCTAAGTAAGAACTGTGCAATTTATCAGAAGACAGATGCCCTGAAAGATCTTAAGTATACAATACTTAACATACTAATAGGTGTGATATTCAGTATTTTAATTTCACCTAAAATTGTAGAATGAAATTGAAATAAATACCTTGTTTTACTTTGGTTCATCTCACAATCTTACCTAGAAATAAAGTAATATTTACCTATAAGTTATTAAGATAAAACATAAAGCAGTGTAATCCTGTGTAACAGGATTATAAAAGAATAGTTGTCTGATGCATTAATTATTTATTTTCAATAATATGGAAAACACAGCTTCTAGACAGTTAAGATTTAAGTTTAGAATGGCAAGCTTCTCTATATAATATTAGAAATATAATTTTTTCTTTATGGTATTTTATTTAAGGCTGTATTGGACATTGGAAAAATATCATTAAATTTAGGATCAGTGAATCTGTATTCTAGTGAATTCTAACATACAAAAGCTACGTATTCCTGTAGGCCAGGTGTGGTGGCTCACACCTGTAATCCCAGCACTTTGGGAGGCCGAGGTGAGCGGATCACCTGAGGTCAGGAGTTTGAGACCAGCCTGACCAACATGGTAAAACCCCATCTCTACTAAAAATACAAAAATTAGCCAAATGTGGTGGTGAGCACCTGTAATCCCATCTACTTGGGAGACTGAGGCAGGAGAATCGCTTGAACTCTGGAGGCAGAGGTTGCAATGAGTCGAGACCACGCCATTGCACCACAGCCTGGGCAACGAAAGTGAAACTCTGTTTCAAAAAAACAAAAACAAAACCCCAAAGCTATATATTCTTGAGGAAAAAACTCATACATACATACATACATAAATGAAATGATAACACTTTTCTATTTATCTTTTGCCTTTGAGCCCTTACCAAAATTGATATCCCAAACATCGAGATAAAGTCTTATTATCTTGGGTTTCTAATATATCTAATTCTTCTGTTAACCTACCCCAAGCTTTATAAAAATGTAATTATCTTTATTCTAAAGGTTGTTCTACCTGGGTGCCTCAAGTCTTTCTTCAAAGATTCATTTCTGCACTGTCATAAAGCCAAATCTTATTCTATTACTCCTTGCATTTTTCCAAAAATGTTCCTTTTTTATATACTTCGAAGGCACCCCTAAATCTCTTGTACTTTCATTCTGTCAGTCTTCAGACATATTCGTATCAGTGATCTGAAGATATGCCCTAGGAGTCTCAATTAATTGCTATTAAATTTGAAGCTGCTTTGTCAGAATTGTGTAGGGTTATAAAGAGCTGGTTCATAACAGTGTTGTTGTTGTTTTTTTTTAATTACAAAGGATAAATACTTCTTAACTCCTTTTCCATTTAGAAAAAAGAAAGTGTAGCTTGCTTTCAGTGCTCATTTAATTTTACATTAGCGCACTCTGAGGTTGAAGCAAATCTGACTGACTTTCAATGTGAAAATGAAATATAAAAACCATTCTTGGAGTTATTTCTAAACAAAACATCAGAATCATCAGAATCACCAGAATCGTCTATTTCAGAAAAATCAAATTCATCAAATGAAACTTCAGCCAACAATTGTTCGAGAATGATGTTAACATCACACATAGAAATGCTACGTTTTCTAGGATTTGACATTTTCAGTGATCGAGTATTAGTGTACTTTGTAAATTGAAATAACACTATGAGAAACAGAATGCTATAAATAGAATGACATCTTTTGTTCCCAAAGTCCATATACTAGAGGAACATGAAAATAATAAAAGTGAGATGTTGCGTGGCAAAGTTGTCTCGGGGTAAATGCTGCAGCTGCAAGTGCCACTTGTGAGTATTCTCAGGGCAAACGGAAAAAGGGTTAATTACCAGAAATTGTTTTGCACTTATGACCAAATGGAGGCTGAATCTAAAATGTTTCCTGCTTGTGCTAGCATGAGAGTTAGACATATTCTCATTACCACAGGCCACAATGATTTCTGCATCCTTCATTGCCAGATTAGAATTTTATAATCTCTGCAGAGTTGATGAGGAGTCTGACTATTGTACATGCTGATATTTGTTGACAAAAAATAAAACCAAACTCTATAAAATATTTTAAAAGGTTTATTCTGAGCCAATGAGTGACCAGTCTGAAGAGTTTCTGATAAAGTGTGCCCAAGATGGTTAGGTTACAGTTTAGTTTTATACATTTTAGGGGAACAGGAGTGACAAGCAAAGACTTAATCCAGAGGCAGAGCTCAAGTTTAGAGACAATTACTGCCTTCTTAGAATTAAGAAACTCCTGACTATTCTACCAATTTCCCATAAATTATGAATTTATGGAAGGTGTACATTTTTTCAGCCTAACGAAGCAGGATTACTTGAAGGGAGAGGTTTACAGTTAATACGTGCATTCAGACATTTTCAGATTGGCAATTGACAGTAAGCCTTAAGCTTTGTCTAAAGACTTAAGAAGTTAGCAGAAATAAATGTTTGGGATAAGATAAGGAGGTTGTAGAAGTCAAGGGCCTTGTTATGTAGATGAAGTCTCATAGGTTGGCAACTGTCAGAGAGCAGGTGATATTATACCAGAGTCCAACTGAAACGTGGTATCTTACTGCCCCAAATAGTCTGTTTTGTCAGTCTTATGGTCTCTATTTTAATGTTAATGCTGGTCAGTTGTGCCTAAACTCCAAACTGAAGAGGTATAAGAAGGCATGTCTGACCTCTCCTTCCATCATGCTCAGGGAATTCAGTTTTTCTGGTTTTCCCTTGGCCCAGGGGTTGGGGGTTCCATTCAGTCAGCTGGGGAGGGCTTACAATTTTATATTTGGTTTACATATTGATGTTGTGATTGCCCAGTGGCTTTTCTACCTTTACAGAAAAAAAAAAAAAAAACTATCTCAGAGATCCACTTATAATATTGATATTAAGTAGTGTTTGCTACCTTTTAAGGGTCATGAAATACAACTCTCAGAACTTCAGGTTTTCTTTCCCTTTTAAATTCACCAATACCACCTCTGGACTGTTTCTCTTCCATTTTGTTTTCATTATAAAAATACTGTGTCCATTTTTTTATTCAGTTGGTCTAGGGTAAGGCTGTGTTTATAATTTTAAAAAGCTATCATAGTTGATGCTGATGAACTTCAAATGGTGCATCAGAATCAACTATGATAGCTTTTAAAATGAGCACAAATTAAAGATTAACATGTTTTTAATCTTTGTGTTAATCTTGACTGAATGAGGCCCTTAACTTTTACAGCTCCATTAAATAGTCATGCATTATTAATTTGGGATTTTCATATTGGGACTTGAGTAGACACACATTGAACAGATAAAAGTGATGCTTTGGCAGATATGTTGTGTTCTGTCTAAATGTCTCTCTTCCTTAATACCATGAGGGCATGTAGATTTCAACTTTAAAAACTCAATTCTAAGCCTCCCTAAAATCTCTCCTTGTGCCTTCCTAAGAATCTATAAAGAATTTTTCATTTCCAAATAAACTTGACAAACAGAAATTAGATGTTGAGAGACAATTATCCATAAATCTGTCTCTCTCATATGTTTACACATCCAGGAAGTCATAGGCCATGTGCTGCAGGACTATCTTTTCAGGAATGTTTGCATAAGCACGGAATTCTGAAAAGATAGAGACCTGGACTCCCCCCTAAGGCAAATTTATTTAAATTTCCAGATTGTAAAAATGAAGACATTATCCATCAAGACAATAAAAATAGAGATTCGTCACTTCTGTCTCCAGAGAGATTTGCTTACGTTTCAAGTTAATAAAAGCAATGTCTCTCTCAAGTGGGAAGGATGGGCAGGCTTTCCAGCTGTCCCTTTTAAAAGTCCCTCTTAAATTTGGAATTCCTGTCTTACAGCACATATCCACTGTGTGTTTAGGCAATGCCTGACCCTTACCCGTATTACTTGTAATATGTAACTGGGGTTCAGGAAGAGCTGCTACAATGTTATTTTTGCTGCTGCTCTTACTGTAATAAATGTTTTTTTTAATCACTGACGCAGACATTTCTTATCTTTCTGCTAGTATCTATGAAACTGTCATAGATGAACTTGTTACTTTTCAAGCAGGATGGAATCTTAGACACTTTTCAGTCCTCACTTGACAGTTTAACACGAAATGTAGTTTCCCTTCTGAAAAAACAAACAATAAACAAACAAAATATTTTTTAAAAATGAAAAAAAAGTGCTTTATTTAGTAGACATGAGCAATAAAGTCCAGTGATCTCTAAAACATAGGGAATAAATAAGGAAGCCCTATGATTGCCTCACCATATAGTTACATAAGATTCCCCAGGCCATGCAGGGGGTAGTATCCAGTAAAGTATGTATTGGAATCCTTGTGTTGAGTAGACAAAAGTGAGAATTCAAGGACACCAAGGTGGGTAGAGATTTTAGAACAGATTATGGAGGAGAGCATGCTGATGAGTAAACTATCTGAAACTGTGTGTGTGAGAGTGTGTGTGTGTGTTTGTGTGTGTGTGTTGGGGGGTGAGCAGCTGTGGGGAGAAGGATTGTCATTTGAAAGGATTGGAGAAAAGTATCCAGTTATCACACAGGTTCAGGATAGTCCCTGTCCCTAACAGTCAGATTAAAGAAACTCATAATTTATGGGAAATTGGTAGAATAGTCAGGAGTTTCTTAATTCTAAGTGCACAATGATTGGCTCTAAACTTGAGCTCTACCTCTGGATCTCCCTAACAAAATGTAAAAGCAAGACCTGAATAAATTATAGTTTTTCCAAATAACTGTACCCCACATAAAGATTATGAATATAAATATATCTAGCACCCAATAAGATAAAATCACAATGTCTGGCATCCCATCAAATGTTATTAGACATACAAAGTACATCCATGAAAACATGAGGAGATTAATTAATCAATCAATCAAAACCAACCCAGCTCTAATAATATTAGAATGAATAGACAAGGATATTAAACGTTTTTAATTGTGTTCCAGATGTTCAAAATAAAGAGGCAAAAAAGTATAAAAAGGACTCAATTATATTCTAAAGATGAAAACTGGAACATTTGAAAAAAATATACAAGATGAGACTGAGTGAAAATTAGATATGGGAAAAGAAAAAAAAATAGTGAACCTAAAGTCATAGAAATAGAACTACCCAAAATAACATAAAGAGAGAGAAAAAAATGGAGAATGAAAAAAATGAAAACATCTGTAGACCAACTTCATGGGGCTTCCTACACATGTGATTAGAGTCATCAATGGGGAAAGGGGAACGGAAAAAGTTTGAAAAAATAATAGCAAACCGTATCTAAATTTGATGCCAACTTAAAACCCGCTGGTCAAAGAAGCTCATTGAAACTTAAGCATGATAAGTTTTGGGGACATGTTAACACAAGGATCTCTCAGGGTCTTTGTGATGCATAAATATTTGAGACATAGAAACAATCAGGGCTATATTTACTCTAATCGTAACTTAGTCACAAAACTTATTTACCATATACCAGACAATGTAATAAATTCTACAGGCATTATTTCATTTAATTTGGACGGCAGTACTTTTCAGTTGATATAATACTTGTCACTTTACAGGTAAGGAAAATGAAGTTATGCAGCTGAAGCAATTTGCCCAGAATTGTATATCTGTTTACTGTGGTCAAACATTAATTCTGGTTTAAATAAAATATTGTAATACTAATAATTTTACAGATCCATTTCAGATTAATAGGTTTTTAAAGTAAACTTTAAAAACTTGTGTCTCATTAGTATATATATAAAGGGAAAGTGCTTTCAATAAGCAGATTAAGTAAATAAAATCACCATAATGAGGTATTAGTTTGGTGCAAATGTAAGTGTGGTTTTTTCCATTATAAGTGATGGTAAAAACCGCAATTACTTTTGCACCAACCTAATATATGCAGTATGGAATTGATGATAGTAATATTGTCTTACCTCTGCTAATGTTTTAAAGTTTGATGACATGTTGTGCAAACTTCTTTCCAACACATTTGATCTCATTTGACATTTCTCACGGTTCCAAACTTGAAGGAACTAAAAGAGGTTAGTGGACTTGCCTAAGGTCCCCCAATCCATTTAGTTTGGGAATTAGTATTAAATCTATACTCTTCTGATTTGAATTTGGATTTATTTTCTTAAAAATATATTTTTTAATGGTTCTAATACAGACTTTGAATAAAATGTTTTTAGATAAGGAAGCCAACATTACTAAATAATTAAATTTAATTAAGGAGAATGCTAAAATGTAAAGATAACTTTCAAAGCCAGCTTCAGTTATTAAAAGATAGTAGGTGGGTTTGTCTCATTTTATAATTTAAAATAGAAAACAACTTAAAAGTAGGCATTTCTCATAAATAATTTTCATATCTTGCTGTTAGATGTGTACATAAAAATAACTTTTAAAATACATTTTATGGCAATATGTTTAATATTAGTCATTACATTAAAACTGAAAAGAAACTTTTCAGTAAATATCATGCTTGACTATGAAATCTGCTAGAATGGACCTTCCAGACATTATAGCTATTATGTGGCTTTGCCAATCACAACAAAGGAACACTGTGGAATCACAACGTGAGAGAATTACTGATGGCAGAGTCAATAACCATAAGGGGACATGAAATAAACACCATATGGGAGAAAAATTCATGGCAATACCGCGGCAATATAAAACAAATGTTTACAAATATCAGCTGGTATCTATATGTGGCCAAGTAGCTAATTTCATTTTATTTGAGTAGCTATCACTGGCTGCATTATTATTCCAGGCAAAAGTTTGAGCCATCTAGGTCTAGTAAATACAAACATTATTTTCAGATCCTCCTCAGAGAACCCATTTTGCTTTGACTTGTTTTATTTTATTTTTCTAACAATGTTCTCCACAAATTAGTATGAAAATTACTATTTTGATTAGGTTTATTATTTTTAGATAAAGGATAGATATTATATATGTGTGTACATCCACGCATATATACATATGTACACATGTTATGCTATCTAGTAATCATATTTAAAGACTTTATCACAGTGCTGTTATTAGTATAATGCCCTCCCTCCTCTATGATTTATATATGTTTTTGTAATCATGGCATAATATGCCACAAAATGCAATGTGCATATATATTCAAAGCAATAAGCCTTAATACAGGCTTATTTGTGTAGTCACAAAAATCTTTGTACTCAAATTGCCTGAATTCAAACCCTGGCTTTGGAACACACAAGGTAGTTATTCATTTAATAAAATAATGCTGATTAAGTACCTAAACTATAGTGAACACTTGATAAATGTTAGATTTTTACATCATCACTTTTTCAGTTCAAGAACTGGATAAAATAAGCCCAAGAATAATTGTCCTTTAATTGATGTAGCAACCTAGTGTATTACCTTGTAACAAATTAGTATCTAGTGCTGGTTGATGAAAAAAAATAAGCATAATAAAGAGGCAGATCAAATAACTTAATCACTTTTTTGTTGTTGTCTATGCTATACTGAAAAATGTTATTACTCGGAGCTTTTTTTTTTTTTTTTTCCGAGACAGAGTCTCGCTCTGTCGCCCAGGCTGGAGTGCAGTGGCATGATCTCAGCTCACTGCAACCTCTGCCTCTGGGGTTCACGCCGTTCTCCTGCCTCAGCCTCCCGAGTAGCTGGGACTACAGGCGCCTGCCACCATGCCCAACTAATTTTTTTTTTTCATTTTTAGAAGCATTTATTTACAGACAAGTCTGTTATGATAATTACATAATAGTTATTCTCTATGCATCAAAATAGGTTCCCTAAGGATTTCTACAGTACAGTTATTTATTAGCCTACTTCCAATTAGTATTAGTGCTTAAAAGTAAGAAAACTGCATACCCTTTCAAATATTTTATATTATAATTGATTTCAGTGGTTCCAGTAAGCCCATCTCTCCCAACTCCAATGCTGCCATTCCTTTGGCGTCTTGCACAGAGTAAGCTCCTTCCTGCCTCCAAACCTTGCACTTGCTCTTCCCTCCACCAGGAACTTCCACCCCTAAACCTTCACAGGGTATGTATCTTCCTGTCACTCAGGAGCTAGGACAGTTTTGTTCCTCAGTGAGCACTCTTCTTTTTTCTTTTCTTTTCTTTTTTATTATTATACTTTTAAGTTTAGGGTACATTTGCACAACGTGCAGGTTTGTTACATATGTATACATGTGCCATGTTGGTGTGCTGCACCCATTAAATCGTCATTTACATTAGGTATATCCCCTAATGCTATTTTTAGTAGAGATGGGGTTTCACCGTGTTAGCCAGGATAATCTCGATCTCCTGACCTAGTGATTCACTCGCCTTTGCCTCCCAAAGTGCTGGGATTACAGGCATGAGCCGCCGCGCCCGGCCTACTCTGAGCTTTTCAGGAGAAAAGATTAACCAAATTGTTCTTAAATAGGTGAACTTCCAGATTGCTTTGCTGAGGAAGGGTTATAATGGCCTATAGTGAGAATTTCATTGGGCCACAGAGATATATAATTGCCTCGGACATAAATTTGTGGAGATAAATGTCATGACCTTGATAATTTGCCTACTGATGAAAAGGATAATGTTATGTGTAATTATGAAAAGACTTTAGAACACAGTAGATAGAGTAAGTGATAGGCTGATAGGCTTAGTTCAAATGAGTAAGATCTAATAGTAAGTCTATCTGCTACAGCAATAATACATCACATCTGACTGTTTTGGCTTGTATATTGTCATGTATGTAAAAATACTAGTGTGAAAAAAAGAAAATAAGTTCATTGCCTCTGGCCTTTACAGAGATCTAGTGGCAAGGAATATAGAAACACAACAAAAGTGACACATGCAGGATATTAGCTGTGAAGAGGAACAGGCCTCTTTAACTTCCCAAGTGTTCTTAAAGATGTGCAAAAGCTTAATAAACAAAACCATGTCTCATTTCTCACTTTTCCTCTATGTTGAGTAAAAAGAAAGGAGTTGCTAAAATCATCAGGCAGTTTTATGTGACCAATCATTTTGACCCTGAAACATAAGAAATTTCAAGATTCTGAAATAACAATAAATCTTACAAATAAAAAAAGTTACACAAGTTGTTCATTACTGATAAGTGCAGTGTGGAACTTGTAAACCTCTTAAATTCTAGGCTTTCCACACCTGTGAAATGGAAGCTCCCAAATTATTACTGATTTGCAGCAGCTGCTACAAATCACTACTGCCAGGAGACAAATTTGTTGTCAGTAAGGAAAGCTCCTGCCAAACTTCCTGTCTAAAAAAAGAGATTAGGTGATTTTTACAGTTGCCTACATTGCTAAATCAGGACTGAGAAATCTGCTTTGCAATTTTCGCTGTTACTATTCAAATATGTTGAATCTCCAGGATCTTCGTGAGTGAGTTGTCTTTTACAGATTACTTGTTGATTCTAAAGAATAAAAATGTACAGGTATTTTGAGTTGTACAAACTTGTAATACATCACCAAAATATATCCATAATCAGATTTTTCATTGTTTCCTCGCCTCTCTTTCCCACAAGTGTATAGGATTTAGAGTTAAATATAACATCAAATTTAATTTTGTTTTGAGCTTTCAGAACACTTTGAATGCTTTAAAATCTAAAATATACATGGACACCTGATAGATGAATGTAGACCTATAAACTTTGAAAGACTGTCAGATAGGTTCAAGATTTATCTCTGCCAATAGCCCATAGTCAAATAATTTAAACTTCATGCTTCAACTACATTATTAATCGTCTGAGAAAATACCAGTCTTAGATATATTAAAGAGTTGTAGTCTGTTTATAAACAACTGATGTAAAGCAATTCATATTCAAATTGTAAGGAAATCACATTCTGAGCACTTCTCATCCCTTCCAAGGTTACATCTCTGCTAAGTACAATGCAGAGTTTGTAAACCTTTATTTACAAACTAGTCCAAGCCACTGTTACGTATTTCTCATCTATAATACTGCAATGGCCTTCTAAATTAAAACTCTACTTACCTGGCCTGTATGCTGCATATGATGTATATTAAACAGAGTAATAGATAGATTTTTAAAAAGCTAATTTAGATTCTGTTACTGGTCTTCTCAAAACCCTGCAGTGTTTAACCATTCACTCAAAGCAAAATATCTTTAATTGTCCTCGGGTTACATCCTTGACCTCATTTTCTACTCCTCTCCCCTTTATTCTCTTTATTCTCTCCCCTTTATTCTCCCCAGAGCCTCTTTGCTTATTCCTATGATACACAAGACTGAGACTGGATTTCATCTAAGAGTCTTAGCACTTGGTTCCTTTTGCCTGGAGTGTTCACCCTTGAAAATCTATATGGATAACCCCTCACCTTCTCACAAATCTTTTCTCGCGTTACACCTTTTTAATTAAAACTATCTCAACAATCTCTTAGAGCCTGTAACTTTTCTGTCCCTTTACCTCTTGCATATCATATATTTCTTCTGTTCTATTTTCATTTTGTTACAGAGGACTCTTCATCTCCTAACATATTATATAATGTATTTATTTTTATGTTCGCAGTTTATTGTCCACCATGCACGTTAGAATGTCAGTCTTGTGAGGGCATACATCTTAATCTGTTTTGTTCATTGACGTAATCCAAATAATTGCTGATGCATTTAATAAATTAATTAATAAAAACATAATCTTTTATTCCTAGTATACTGTTTTGTTTTATTTGCTTAGTTGCGTGAGGAAGATTTTTCACAGACATTCTTATTTAATCTCTGAAGGGCACATGCAGCATCTCAATAAAGTACAGAATCTGTTCCCAGAATACCTGTCTAGCTTTATGTGCATGTAAAAAGCGAAGATGCCTAGATGCATTCAGTCCTACCCCTCCTCTGGGAGTTAGGAAATCTGCATTTTAACAAATTTTCTGAACAATATATTTTGCAACAAATTTTGAGACTCAAAGAATTAATGTGATGACTTTCAAAAAAATTTGTATAGCCGGGCGCAGTGGCTCACGCCTGCAATCCCAGCACTTTGGGAGGCCAAGGCCGATGGATCACTGAAGGTCAGGAGTTCGAGACCAGCTGATCAACATGGTGAAACTCCGTCTCTACTAAAAATACAAAAAGTATCCAGGCATGGTGGTGGGCACCTGTAATCCCAGTTACTTGGGAGGCTGAAGCAGGAGAATCTCTTGAACCCAGTAGTGGAGGTTGCAGTGAGCTCACATCAGGCCACTGCACTCCAGCCTGAGTGACACAGCAACAATTCGTCTCAAAAAAAAAAAAAAAAAAATTACTACACTTAGAGATAAATTTTACCATGCAACCCCCTCCAACACACACACACACACACACACACACACACACACACACACACACACAACACACACACACACACACACACACACACACACACACACACACACACACAGAAAGTTCACTAAGATAGATCATATTCTCAACCATAAAATAATATGCAAAAGTTTACAAAGATTAAAATCTGTAAAAAGTAACTGATCACAACAAAATAAAATAAAAAATTAAATGGGGTTCAGGACATCTACCCCAAAATATGGAAACTTGCCATTTAAGAAAACAGCAGAAGCAGGAAGATCTCTCTGAACTTCTGCTGTTCTCCTCTGAAGTACGGCATAAAAGAATTCTGACATTCCTCTAAAGTAAACTCTCTTAAGAACCAAGGGTTTTTTTTGGCCCCACTCATCTCCTTTAAAAATCATTTACTCTTCCTCTAAAATTGCCTACATTCTCCACTTCCCTCTTCCCTATGAAGACAATATGCAAGCTTTAATGTTTTGGCCCTTCTTTGAGTTTTGTATTTTGTGGGACTCCCTTGTACTTGCACATAATAAATTTTTATTCTTTTTTTTCCTCCTATTTATCTGTCTGTTTTGTTTCATAGACTAAAATTATCTAATAATCAGGGGGTGGAAAGAAAGGTTTTATGTGTTTCAGAACTTTCTGAGAATGTTTTTCTTCCTGGCTGTTCCAGTCTTCCCATTAAATTCCTTAAAACTGGCAAATGACTTTACTCTTCAAAACTTAAGAAGTGACAATTTTGTAGAAATGATTTAAAGATACTTAGCATATGCAATTTTGTAAACAGCATTTTTCCCTGATAGTATTGGCTTGACACTTTTTTCTGTTTCAGATATTCTCCTACCCCTATCATCAGAAATATTTATAAAGGTTAATTAGGACACTGGAAATTATAGCAAGTCTTTTAAGTTTTAAAATCAGTAAGTATGTGGCCAAGTTTTATCTTAGAAAAACATTACTAAATATAGTTAATCACAATATCAGAGAATTTTCATTTCTTATTTTTGAGGAATGATATAATGCAAGAGGTTTTTGAACCATAGGGTTCAGTGAATATCCTTCCAGTACATATTCTGTGTTTATAAAAAGCAGTTTTTAAAAATCTGTTTTATATATTTTATTTCTTGGTTGTCTTCTATTTAAACAAAGGATTCTTCATATCTTGTTAGGTGTTATACAATCTTTTTTTGGTTTCTGCATGAGGAAAAGGGATAATAACATCATTGGGTTGTTGTAAAAATGAAATGTGACTATGCATATAAAATGTTTAACATGGTAACATAATCAATGTGAGCTACTACTATATTTTAAAAGTTGAAAACCCCTATACACTAGTATATTACATTGGAAAGAATATTTAAATCAAGAATTTAGAAAGCAGATAAAATACCTTTCAATATATGAACTTAAAGATGTTTGTGTGATTTAAAATAAAACATACTTCAACTGTTCTTAACTGAAATGTTGATTTAAATTAAAAATGTGCATTTTTTTAAAAAAAACCACAAGTTTCCCAAAGCTTGAGTATCATTAAAAACATGAATTATAATACTCTTACATAAAATTGAATCAAACTTAAATATATTAGTTAAGTTTACAGTCCCCAAACCAGCAAGATAGGTTTTTATTTCTAAGTCTTAGAATCAGTGTTATTACCAAGGAATACAGAGTAGCTAATAAATCACAAGATGTGTAAAATTAATGACTCAAAAAATGGCTTAAATCCTCAACTCATTTAAAAAATCTGTCATTAACATGAAAAATGCAAGAACAGTGGATAACTTAGATGTGAAGAAGACCTTGTTGAATTAGTTATTGACAAACAGAAGATAACGAAGTACTTGGCTCATATTGAAATAAGTGTAAACAAGCAGGATGCATAACTTGCATTCCAGAGGAAATCAGAAATTCTGCTTACTCTGTTGAGTCATATTTTAAAAGCCAAGGGAACTAGAATGATTTATTAAAATGAAACTGGATAAGGAGACATAAAATAGCTAAAGATTTTTAAAGTTAGCATAATGATGAGGGACTCATATGGTACACATGTTGACCAGCCCAATGGTAGTTTCTACTAATTTTCATCTAAAATAGTAAATCAAATTAGAAAAAGACAAGCATCTCACAATTTCAAAAACTACGATTAGAGAAAAACACAATAGCAGAATACACAAAGTGTTGAAATTTAGAAGATACTTAAGCTGTATTTTTAAATATTTACCAAGGCTTCACTTCATGTAAACAAGACCATCTGAAAACAGGGAAACCCTTCCACTCCACTCGACCCCCTAATTGTCTTTTCTCTGACTCAGACATATGACATTAATACCTATAATTACTGTCCGCAAATAACAATTACCAAACAACACAAGTAAATGAAACAAACAAATAAAATACTAAATATCAGACAGGAGGCACTCAATTCCATAAACACTGTATTTCAGCTTGTGGAAATGCCATTTTTCTCAACCTCTTCTTTTCTTTCATTGAATAGAATCTACCAAAGGAATATTATATTCTGGGTGCTCAGCTCTGCACACCAGGTAGGAAGAAATCCTAAAATCAGCATATACTTTTTTAAGTTTTCTACCCCAAGAGTCTGAAAACCTAATTGCACAGCACTGTCACCTTTGAGTCAGGTGCCCAGATAATCAGATGCACCACTGAATCAGAATCTTGAGTGATAAATCCTGTAAGTTTTTTTTTCCTTTTTCATTTGTTCATTTGTTAGTTCCTTCCTTCCTTTTTCTGTTTTTTGTTTGTTTGTTTGTTTTGTTTGTTTCTACGCGCCAGGGATTCTGATGTCCAAGAAAGTTTGGGAGTTCCTCCTCTATCCCTCCAATGTATCCACTTTATATAAAATTCTGCACTCCTGAGACATTCTAAAAGACCTTGGATTCAACAATCTGCTAATCTCTTTCCTATATTTGCTTACTGCACTCATAGAGTCTAATACTAACAAACATGATACTTAGATTTCTGACAAATATCTACACACTACTGGTAAAAAATAATCCAAAAAAATCCAAGCTCATTACTTATTTTGTTTCCCAGCTTCTGGACAATTTTATCTCCTCTTCCTTTTTTAATTTGGGGAAATTTTACCAAACCTTTTCTATCCTCTTTACTGAGACATAAATGTTAGATAATTCTAGCCTCTAGCCTCTTCTTCAATCTAAAAGAGTTATCGTTATTCTCTCTGATAAGTCTGTTAAAATTCTGCCACTTCTTTTTTTTGAGACAGGGTCTGGCTCTGTCATGCAGGCTGGAGTGCAGTGGTGCAATCACATCTCACTGTAGCCTCTACCTCCTGAGCTAAGTGATCCTCCCACTTCTGTTTCCTGAGTAGCTGGGACTACACCTGTGTGACACCATGCCTGGCTTTTTTTGTTGTTGTTTTCTTTTTTAGTAAAGACAGGGTTTTGCTGTGTTGCCCACCCTGTACTCCAACCCCTGGGATCAAGCAGTTGTCCTGCTTTGGCCTCCCAGAGTGTTGGGATTACAGGTATAAGCCACTGTGCCTGGTCCCAATTCTTTTTATTTCTAACATGTTCATTCTCACCAAATAGGCATAGCCTATTTGGTTTCCTTGTTTTATGTTTCCATACTCCTTCCTGTCTCTAACACCTGCAAGAAACCTGAACTCATCATTCTGCTGTTTAAAATCTTTTAGAACTCATAGTTTTCAGAACAAAGTTCAGCTTCCTTGTTTCTTAAGATGGTAAGGTAAAAAAC
This sequence comes from Hylobates moloch, assembly GCF_009828535.3. Lineage (NCBI taxonomy): Eukaryota > Metazoa > Chordata > Mammalia > Primates > Hylobatidae > Hylobates > Hylobates moloch. The sequence goes on from NW_026652279.1 coordinate 126,674,545, forward strand.
TATAGGATTTTTCCTGTCCTGATCAACACTCTAGAAATTGCAAAGGCAAGAGAGAATTATGGATCAAAGAAACTTACTGAAAAGGTATGAGAAATATTTGGGGAACCTAAAGCTGGGGTAAACTGCCATGGGCCTTTGTATGATTCTGTTGGGAGCTACAGCCTGGGGCCAACCAGTGCTGAGATTTTAGAGGGAGTAAAGGAGGGAGAGAAGGTTTTAAAATCTTCCATTACCTCTCCCTCTATTGCTGGGGGGAAAGTGGAATGGCTTGTCAGTGCCAGTTTAAGGTTATATTATGCAACAAAAATAAAGCTTACTGAGGATTTAATAAAATTAGTGTGGGCAGATCAGCTGGTTTCCAGGGTTCACTTCTCTACTTCCTCCCTCTTCAACACTCATCACCTCCCCAGTGGCTGGTAGATTACAAACTGAGGAAACTGCCCCTTCCTGAAGTTGCCTATTTCCAGAAGTATAAATTCCTGACTTGAATCACCTGGTGGAATGACAGCCAATGAAGTGGTCACAGTGGTAGGAGGCTTGAAAATTTTTTCTCAGTTATTTTTAAAGGACAGTTGGAGAATACAGACACTTTGGTCATCCCTGAAACATTACTTCCAGGGAAAAATGAAGTCAGAGGTCAAAAAGATTAGATACCGGAAGAGTAAAACAAATAGAAAAGAAATAGGATACTATGAACAAAATATATCAACTGCAGGAAAATGAATGATATAAATAGAAGTTTTATAAATATACTTTTTAAAACAGCAGAAATAGCAACAGTTTGACTTCCTCTTTACCAATTTGGATGCCCTTTATTTCTTTCTCTTGTCTGATTGCTCTGGCTAGGACTTACAGTACTATGTTGAAGAGAAGTGGTGAGAGTGGGCATCCTTGTCTTGTTCCAGTTCTCAGAGGGAATGCTGTCAACTTTTCCCCATTCAGTATTATGTTGATTGTGGGTTTGTCATAGATGGCTTTTATTACGTTGAGATATATCCCTTGTATGCCGATTTTGCTGAGAGTTTTAAGCATAAAGTGATGCTGGATTTTGTGGAATGCTTTTTCTGCATCTACTGAGATGATCATGTGATTTTTTATTTTAATTCTGTCTATGTGGTGTATCGCATATATTGACTTGTGTAAGTCAAACTGTTGCTATTTGTTGATGATATCATTGTATACCTAGAAAACCCTAAAGATTCCTCAAAAAGCTCTGAGAACTGATAAATGAATTCAGCAAAGTTTCAGGATACAAAATTAATGTACACAAGGGAGTAACTCACCTATACACCAACAGCAACCAAGCTGAGAATCAAATCAAGAATTCAACCCCTCTACAAAAGGTGCAAAAAATAAATAACTAAATAACCCAACAACTTAGAAATATACCTAACCAAGGAGGTGAAAGACCTATACAAGGAAACTCCAAAAACTGCTGAAAGAAATCATAGATGATACAAACAAGTGGAAACACATCCCATGCTCATGGATGGGTAGAATCAATATTGTGAAAATGACCATACTGCCAAAAGCAATCTACAAATTCAATGCAATTCTTCACCAAACAATTCCCACTATCGTTCTTCACAGAACTAGAAAGCACAATCCTAAAATTCATATGGAACTATGAAAAAGCCTGCATAGCCAAAACAAGACTAAGCAAAAAGAACAAATCTGGAGGCATCACATTACCTAATTTCAAACTATACTATAGGGCCATAGTCACCAAAACAGCATGGCACTGGTATACCAATAGGCATATAGACCAATGGACCAGAATAGAGAATCCAGAAATAAAGCCACATACTTACAGTGAAATGATCTTTGACAAAGCAAAAAAAAAAAAAAAAAAAAAAAACCAACAACATAAAGTGGGGGAAAGAACACCCTGTGCAACAAATGGGGCTGGGATAATTGGCAAGCCACATGTGGGAGAATAAAATTGGATCTTCATCTCTTGCCTTATACAAAAATCAACTCAAGATGGGTCAAGGGCTTAAAACTAATACATGAAATAATAAAAATTCTAGAAGATAACCACAGAAAAACCCTTCTAGGCATTGTCTTAGGCAAGGATTTAATGACCAAGAACCCAAAAGCAAATATAATAAAAACAAAGATAAATAGCTGGAACTTCATTAAACTAAAGAGCTTTTGCACGACAAAAGGAACAGTCAGCAGAGTAAAGAGACAACCCACAGAGTGGGAGAAAATCTTCACAATCTATACATCTGGGAAAGGACTAACATCCAGAATCTACACTAAACTCAAACAAATTAGCAAGACAAAAACAAACAATCCCATCAAAAAGTGAGCTAAGAACACGAATAGACAATTCTCAAAAGAAATTACACAAATGGCCAACAAATATATGAAAAAATACTCAACATCACTAACAAGAATACAAATTATTTTTGAAAACATGCAGAAATTTTAAAAATAGGACTTTCATTATATGACAAAAATACTCTCAATTAATTCTAAAAGATGAATGGTATCAGAGTATTTTTAGCATAATACAATCATATTAGATGTTAAGAAATAAAGGGGAGCTAAACATATTCTCACGTTTAAAATTAAATAACATATAACTAAATAAACTTTGATTTCTAAAGGAAATTCTAACATAGATCATATAACACTTCAAAATAATAGTCAATAAAAATATTCCAATGATAATTTTGTAGGAAACAATAAAAGCAATTCTTAGAAGAAATAGCATAGCTTTAAATGGATTTATTAGGAAACAATAAAAGTTATAAGCAAACCAATTAAGCAAATCAGCTTAACATTTAACTCAACAATTCAGAGAAAGAGCAAAACAAACAAATTAAGGGAATAACAAAATAACATGGGAAATTTAGTAAAATAGAGGATAAAATCAGTGGTGAAGAAAATTTTAAAACAGAACAACTATTTTTTTGAAAAAAAAAGCAGCAGACTTTTGGCAACAATGATCAAGGAAAAACACACACAATATAAAAATGAACAAAATGTAGAATAAAAAAGGTTGACTAAGTATAGAAACAAGGAAGATGTCAAATATGTTTTAAGAATGACAACATAGATGAAACAAGATATTGTATAATAAAGATGCTCAATTCGTCATATGTAAATTATTAGAGATGCAGGTATAAAAGGAATTTGTATAATTCTAATAACACCCTTTCAGATTTTCTTTCTTTCTTTTTTTTAAAATTGAGACAGAGTCTTACTCTGTCACCCAGGCTGGAGTGCAGTGGTGCAGTCTCAGCTCACTGCAACCTCTGCCTACCAGCTTCAAGTGATTATCCTGCCTCCACCTCCCGACTAGCTGGGATTACAGGTTTGCACCACCACACCTGACTAATTTTTGCATTTTTAGTAGAGACGAGGTTTGGCCATATTGGCCAGACTGGTCTCGACCTCCTGACCTCAAGTGATCCGACTGCCTTGGCCTCCCAAAGTGCTATGATTACAGGTGTGAGCCACCATACCTGGCCTCCTTGCAGGTTTTTACTGAGTGTGTTCTAGCAATCATTTAGTGAACAGTTAATAGCCACCTTGTATATTTTGTTGCAGAATAAAGAAAAAGTGGCACAAATAATTAATGGTAAGTTTTACTTATATTAGATGCAAAATCTTAAATACTGAAAAATATTAAATAATATCTTTATAAACAGAAAATATTTCTTATTTTTTGGAACAACACGCAGAATTAAACCTTCAAAAGCCTATCAATGTAATGCTACTCACCATATTGATATTCAAAAGAAAGAAATACTGTGATCATCTCAATTATCAGAAAAAGCATTTGGTAAAATTCATTTATGATGAATTTCTTTAAAAAGTCAGAAAAGTAGAGCTAACCCTTAACTTAGTTAAATCTGTACTTTTCAAAATAACTGAGAAGTCTGCATTTAAAGTTGAGCTATGTCTATCTTCCTAGAATTAAAAGAAAGATTCTAATAACTACTATTAGCATTAAACCTAGGACTAAAAGTTCTGGCCAACGTTACAATAAAAAGTGATAAAAAATTAAAAAGATAAGATAAAACTGTTCTTAAGATGATATGAATGTATTCTTAGAAATACCTTTGGAAGCAATCCATAAACTATTAAAAACGATAAGCAAGTTTCACAAAGTTACTGTGTATAAGAGCTGCTTATTAATCTTATTAGCATTTTCCTACATCAATAATAAAGATAGAATATAACAAATATTAAGGTGCCATTCAAATAACAGAAAAGTAAAACATCAAATTTATTATAAAGTATACAGCAATGAAAGCCATAAAGATACAAGACTTATGGACAGAATTTGAAAATTTTAACACAGGTCTTCAAGATGTTTCTTACTCTAGGGTGATAAGAATTAGTTTTATAAATATATCAATTCTTCTGAGTCTAAATTTTAAAGCAGTTTTAATCAAAATGTCAAAAAAATTTTGAGAAATTTTTAAAGAAAATATATATTTTAAATCTTATATGAAGAAATAATAAACTATACATAGAAAAATAAACTTTGGAGAAAAAAGAAAATAAGATTAACTCGACCTCCTTGACATTAAGACATAATGTAAAGCCATGTTAATAAGAACAGTACACAAAAATATTTACCAACTGTATGTGGAACTTTTGCCAAGTTGTCTATGCTTTCAGTAGATAACTTGAAAAAAGCTCCATGAACATTTGGTAAAATAATGTAAAGACGATACTACAAATCCATGTTGAAATAATGGATTGTCAGGTAGAGAGTATTAAAAAAAATAAAGAAAAATACATAGTTTAGTTACTTGGATTACCAACTAACAGAATTTATAAAAATGATCAACAGGTAAATAGCTACATGTAGATGATAAAACATTAAAGTTAATTATAATAAAAGGAAGATATTTTTGACATAGCATGTAGAAAAATCTTTTTACCAAAAGCCCCATTGCTCAGATCAAAATGAAAACAAAACTAATTAGTTAAAAATTAAATATTTATGTTCAATAAAGAGAAGATACAGAAATAATTAAAATGTAGAAAATACAAGGAAATAAAATATTTTAAATGTCTCAAAAATGAGACTAAAATGAGTCTAAATGAGACTAAAATTAGAAACTAAAATGAGTCTAAAATGGGACCAATATTAGAACAGTTTAAAGAAGTTCTGCAAATCAACAAGAGTAATTCAGTAGGAAATTGGACAAAGAAAATAAACAATTACTGAATCAAAACCTAAAAAGCCTGAACTCATTAATAATCATATTATTAATGTAAAATAAGCTAAAAATGAGATTGCATCTTGCAGCCAGTGTAATATCCAGGAAAATATATGAAAGCAGTAACTCCAAGCACTGGTGGCATTATGAGAATGGGGAAACATCTATGTACTCATATGCCTATAGTTGACTGTAACTTGATGTAACCATTCAACATGATTGTCTGGCAGTATTTAATTAAACTATTATATATGTATACCCTATAATCTAGAAGACCTGCTTCTCCTTAGCTGTGGTAATCCTTGTTGGCCAAGACTAAACATAGTCTCATATAAGTCTGTTAAGGGACATGGGAATTTATGTTTATCTAAGCATTCCTATGGATGTCAGGAGTTGAAGATGATCAGGTTGCCTTACCAGTGGAGAAGGAGCTAGGTGAAACTTTCCTGATGCACAGAATAGGGTATTATCCAGTAGTCAGAAAGAGAAATATTTACTCACAGAAATGTAGATAGCTCTTAAAAGCAACTTGAAAGTTGAGTAAGAAACTTTAGCCACAGAAGGAGAAAAAAAATTATTAATATTTAAATATGTTCATGTGTAACAACAGCACAAATTTTTCACTAATATTCACAAAGATGTATCTCAAGTGCATTTAAATGTTTTCCCACTGGGAAGGAAAGAAAAAGGAGTGGGGAATAGGGATGCAACATACAACTGAATGAAAATAAATGAATGAATCAGCAACAAGAAAGGAAAATTGCATGGGCTCATCATTATTTGTTGTATTAATCCAGAACTATAATTAGCTTCAATGTTCTGAACCAGGGATATTTTTAAAACTAGGAAAAAAAAATCAGTTCCTTAAAATTCTTTTTCTAATACTTATATCTTACTTATTTCAAGTTTGCTATATATATTAATATTTTCGCTTTGTCCATAAACACCAATTAAAGTTCCCAAAGTTGTCCTTTATTTTCCCCTTTTGTGTAAATGAATATGCTCTACCACTAGCTAGGACATATTATCTCCTCACTCCGTCTCTACCTGGCTATCATTTACAATGTTTTTAAAGGTCTCCTCTTCCTTTCTTTTCTCCCAATTTAAGCTGTATACTATTTCTGTGTATTATTATGTTATTTTCTAAGAAGTGGTTCACACTTTGTTAAATACTAGCTTTCTATTAATTCTGCATTGCTACATAACAAATTATCACAAACTTGGCAAATTATTACTGATTCAATCACTCACAGTTCTCTAGTTCAGAACTCCAGGAATGATATAGGTGGGTTCTTTGCTCAGTGTCTGAAGGGCTGACATCAAGATGTTAAAAAGGTTACGATCGTATCTGTAGGCTCTAGGCATGAATCCACTTTGGAAGTAATTTTTGTCATTGACAAAATTTAGTTCCTGGTTGTACCTCTGAGGTCCCCGTTTCCTTCTTGGCTGTCAGCCAAGGGCTGCTCTCAGCACCTACAGGCTTCTTGCATTCCTCACCGCATGGCTCCCTAGGTCTTCAAGACAGCAACACTTAAGTGAATCCTTCTCATGTGCTGAAACTCTGACATCATCTATCTCTGACTACTACAACCTGATTTAAAGTATTGTGTGACCAGGTTGGACAGGCATACCTGGATAATCTCCCTATTTTAAGGTAAATCAAATTTTTATCCTAGTTCATTGGCACAATCTTTTTGCTACATAATGTAACAATCATAGGAGTAACAGCTGACCAAATTATCAGGTTTAACCCACTTTTAAGAAGAAGAGAGTACCTAGAAGCAAGTGCCATTGGAAGTCCTCTTAAAATTCTGCGCTGTGGCCCCAGTGTTCCACATCTGTCCATCATGCAAAATACATTGACTCCATCTCTAGGTCTCCAAAAGGTTCCCAATGACAAGATTAGCTCATCTTAGTTAATTTATAAAAATACATGTGTATATATATATTTATATGTATACATTTATATATGTATACATTTATTAGTCACATTTATGAAGGCTGAGAAATCCAAAATCAAGGTGCTAGCAAGTTTAGTGTCTGGTGACAGCACATTCCTCATAGATGGCATTGTCTAGGTGTCCTCAAATGGTAGAAGGGACAAAAAAGGCAAAAGAGAGTTTATTTTTTGCTAAAAGATAAACTCTGTTTTTGCCTTTTTTAACCCCCTTTGAGAAAGTAATTAATCACTTTCCTAAAGGCCCCACCTCTTAGTATCACCACAATGGAAGTTAAGTTTCAAACATTTTGGAGAGGACACACATTTAGACCATAGTATAGATCAAGTTTAAAATCCATTCCTCTAACTCTAAATCTCATCATCTAGGTCATTTAAATCAGGTTTCCATGAGGCTCTTGGGTGTAATTCATTCTGGAGCACAATTCTTTTACATCTGTGAACCTGCAAAATTAAAGACATAAATTTTCTGCCCTCAAAACTCCAACATACAATAGTGGAATGGATATATGATAACAGTTACAGACATTCGTTAAAAAGTGGGAAAATGGGAGGTAATAGAGTTGCCAGTTCAAAGCTGTTTTGTAATCCAGTTAAGAAAACTCCATCAGGAATTCCCTTATGAGGTCTGCAGGGCTAGAAAGAATTCTCTGAGGCGAAGCCCAAGGTCTGGGCTTCCTTTCCTCCCTCTGGACCCTTAGCTGCACCCTCTGAATTATCTTTTCTTTTTCATGAATAGTAGCACTTGTTTGAACTGAGTAGTTTTTTGTTTTTGGGGGGTTTTTTTGAGATGGAGTCTCACTCTATCGCCCAGGCTGGAGTGCAGTGGCGCGATCTGGGCTCACTGCAAGCTCCGCCTTCCGGGTTCATGCCATTCTCCTGCCTCAGCCTCCTGAGTAGCTGGGACTACAGGCACTCACCACCATGCCCGGCTAACTTTTTTTTTGTATTTTTAGTAGAGACGGGGTTTCACCGTGTTAGCCAGGATGATCTCGATCTCCTGACCTCGTGATCTGCCCGCCTTGGCCTCCCAAAAGAATTGAGCAGTTTTATCAGCCTATTTCTTGCCAGTAAATTCTTGGAGCTAGACAGCTTCCTTTACTTTTATACTCTATTTACCTTTTATTCCAGAGTGGCAGAGTTTCTGCTGACAAAAGTTTTACAAAACTTTTCAGGTTATTTGTAAACTACACCACGCTTCAATCCATTCAACAAAAGCAATACCCATTGAATCTTTTGGAGACAAGCTTGATCTCCTGGCTGAGATGGCTATGGGGCAATGACCTTAAGCATCTTGAAGGTCGTCTAGTTTGATAGAGACGTTCTGTAAAGCACCATCGTACTTTTTGTGACTGTGTATGCTGACCTTATAATCTTCCCTAGTTTTCAGCAAAATTTTGTATAGTCACACATTTAGCTATCTCTCTATTTATATTAAAAAGCAACCACTTAATTTTAACATTTTGCCATTTGGACTGAGAATTTTCTAAGTCATCACATATTGATTCATTTTTGTTTAACAGTTCTTCCTTCTACTTATCCCTATGTTAAAAATTATTTTACTATGAGCACACTGGAAAAAATTAGGCCACACCTCTAACACTTTAGTTAGAAATCTCCTTAGCTTAATAATCACATGTATCACAAATTTGGCTCTCCACATAACTATAGGAGACAATTTTGCTACACTTTCTATTATTACTTTCTGTCTATATCTTCACTGGTAGCATCCTTAAAATACATAATCCTATTAAAAGTTTGTTCAAGGCAATCAAGACTTTTTTCATATTCCTCAAAAATTTTTGAGTCCCTACCCACTGCCCAATTCCAAATTCTTAAATATGCCAATTCTTAAATATGCCAAAACTCATTTTTCATATAACAGAATTGTGAAAGGGATATCTCTCATCATATTCACAGGTTATGCCAAGAAATAATACAAGGATGTTGGTCTTTGACAGTTTTCTTAGATTACTACCTATTTAAGCTCCCATAAGTATTATAGTAGAAACCATCTTCTATCTCACTGCATCATTTATTCTCCAAGCATTACATTCCAAAATATTTTTTCTTATTATAAGGCAACTATATTGTTTTTTTCTTGATTCATCAATTTTAAAAATTAGAGAGTTGTTTCTTCTTTTATTATATGCAGTTTTAACTCTTTTATACCCTCCCCAACTTATTCTTTCTCATTTAATTTTAAATCCGTAAGTACCACATGCTACAAACTCAAGTATTTTAATATGATTATATTCAAGTATTTTAATTATCCAAGTATTTTATATTAAAATACTTCCCTACAGCAGATTTTCTAAGTTCTTTTTGTTTTTTAACCTTAATTTGTTATTTAATCTTAATTTTTTCCTAGTATATTGATGTACTCTATTGAGTAGCCATCTTTTGCAGGAGTCCCCTGCTCCAATCTGGGCTGATTGATATCCAGGCTTCCTTTGATGCAAAGCTGGCTTCCCTAATTCATTATTTTTGTTTTCTGGATCACACATTTTAGTCTCTTTATTTTGATGTTTTCCCTGGCTTGTACTCTTTGTTTACCTCTCATTCCAGGCTGGCAGTGTTTTGAATGACAAAAATTTTACCAAAACTTTGAAAGCTACATGTTTTAGCCTTCTTATTTTACTGGATCACTTCTACTATATTTCAATGTGTCACCTCCCAAATGCAGGTGTTGACAATAAGATGATATTAAGAGGTGGAGCCTTTGAAGGTGATTAGTCCGTGAGGGCTCCTCCCATATGAATGGGATGAAAGCCTTTATATAGACTTTTCACGTAGCATTTAACTAGGTAGTACTTCTCTTCTGCCATTTGAAGACACAGCATTTATCCCTTTTGCCTTTATGCCTTCCACCATGTGAGGATGCAGCCAGAAGGCCTTTGCTAGACACCAGGCACCAGCACCTTATTCTTGAGCTTCCCAGTCTCTAAACTATGAGAAATAAATTTCTGTTCTTATTAGATTACCCAGTCTCAGGTATTCTGTTATGCAGGCATAAACTGGACCAAGATTACATCCCAAGAAGGAATGGATGATAAATAGTCTTAGTCTTTACATTTATGAAAATGCTTTAATTTTATCCTCAAAATTTGCTTACAGTTTTTCTAGGTATAGAAATTTAGGATGAAAATAATTACCCTGTAGAAATGTAGAAGTTTGATTTTGTTGTCTTCTAATATCTAACGTTACTGTTGACCAATCTGATGTCACCTGATTATTGTTTTGTTTTATTTGACCTATTTGTTTTACTCTGGAAGTTTTTGTGGCAATGCCTTAACTCTGGTATGATTATCTTTTAGTGGGTTTTGTTATTTTTTCATTCTACTAAGCACTCAGAGGAACATTTAATCATCCCAACTATAATACAAATGAAGAAAGTTTTAAGCTGGACAAGACCACTAGTAGCAAAGTTCACACTCAAAAAACCTTAATTGAGCAATTAGTACTATACTTCATTCAAGCACTGGATGTTTAGGTGAAGGCAAATGAACAGACTTATGAAATAAAATTCTAGAAATTAAAAATGCTTAGGATATTCCAATTGTAGGGATACCATTTAAAGATTCACTTATAAAAGCAGAAATGAAATTTCTAAAAAGTTACACCTTAATCCATTACATTTAGTAGAGAAAATGTTATAGGTCTTCTTGCGAATTCATTTAGTTCCTAGGAAAGTTAAATTTGTGCAAATAGATAGATGGAATTCATAAAGATTGGAAAAATATAATAAAGACTAAGTGGAGTTGATTTATTAGAAAATATTAGGAGATCTGAGTATATATTGTTTGGCTGAGAAATAGCTAAGAAGATAAGAGATGTATTAAGTTGCAGCTGAGCTAACAGGAAAACTAAGAGAAAAAAGCAATTTCTTGGATCTGTACAAAGAATTACAATTCGTTTTAATGGAATTGAGTAAAATATTAATGTAAAGCTTGATATAATACATTTTGGGATTTGTAACCATTAAGGAATTTAAAATGATCATTCCTCCATTAATAAAGTGTTGGTATCAATCTGAATTCCTCAAATTCTCTCAAGTAAACATAATTAAAATGACTATCATAAAGCATTTAATTTTTTTCTTCCAACTTTATCCAATCAAGAATTGATGTGATGTGTATATGTGTGTGTACTGGGGGCAGACAGAGGTGGGGCAGGGAAGGGCAGAAGGGGAATACAAGGAGGAGCTTAATTTTATCTAATTTACAAAGCATACCAGTTTCTCTTCATTTAGGCAGACCTTACAATCATATTTATGGAGTTTCCTCTAACCAAATAGAATGCACTTTCTGGAAATCACTGTAGTGGCATCATAATTTTCTATCTTAAAAAATTAAACTCAGTAGCTCTTAGTGGGACCATAAAGTCAGAAAAATAAACCAATGTGATACACAAAAAAATGATGAAATCCAAGAAAACTATGTAAGGTCCCAAAAGACAAAATAACTTTTACTTTCTTCTGTGAACCACACATTGCGCAAAGAGTTCTTTACAAAAATTACTTTTCTATCCTTTCCATTTTGTGTAACAAATATGTATAATTCAATAAACAGATACTTGTAAAGTATACTTGATGTCTGTCTCAGTTCTCAGTCTTGAGAACAATATTGGCTGTCCCTTCAGGACACAGGCGTTTCATTCATTCAGCAAATATGTGTTGAGTGTTCATTCTGTGCATGAAATTTTTTGGGCCCTCTAGCAGGGAAAACAGAAAATGATTCTGTGAACAAATGAAGAAATATGCTTGCAGATGGCAGTTTAGTGTTCTGAAGGAAAACAGGATGATGTTATATAAAGTAAATATAGTAGATTGGAAAAGGAGGAACTTTAGACTTTATAAAGTTTAAGTTTTCAAGAAATGCCTCTGAATTCACAAGAAAAGACCTGAATCTTGACGTATTTCTTTTCAGGTAGAGACCTATTATCCATTCTTTTATGAAGAGATACTAATGCTCAAATTTTACGATTATACATGTATTACATATTTTCTGCTAGTGTTTAAATTAATTAGTTAAAAATTATTTGTAACTTTCTATAATATAACATTATTCTTAATGCACTTGAAACAGTTTATTGAAGATAGAATCTTGACTGCATACTACTAATTATATTACAATAATTTACACATGAAAATTGAGTCTTGGCTTACATAATTTAGTCACAGTCATCTATCTAGTACTGTATGTGATTCAGCCCTCATTTGACCCCAGGGCAGTCTGTCTACCATGTCAATGTCTTATCCACAGGAGTTCTATTTTGTTTTACTTTTAAGCAGAAAATATAGCATTGGAATTTAGCTTGAACTTGGATATAATTTGTACTGGATTCTGTCTCCCTTGTAAAAAAAATACCAAAAAAAATTACAGGTGATATTTACGAAACCAGGGTTTGAATTATAATCTGAAAATAAGTTAATAGGAAACTGAATTATAATATTTGCATACATTTCATATTTTAATGTCTATGGAAGAAGAGAATTAGCAGAAGTCAGCTTATACAAGCCTTTATAAAATATCTGGAAAGGAAAATTTGTTGATAGAATTGAGTAGTTAGGCAATATTTGTGCCTTCAGTTGAATCATGGGAAAACAAATCCTTATGAGTTCTGGAGTTCTGTATTGGTCACCTGGAACCCAAGAAAAATTATGAAAGCACTATTTACATGTGAGATAGGAAGTCAGAAAACGCATAGCAAGTGGCTGCCATGAAAACGAGGTGATCATTAGATCAAGGACAACCTTTTATTTATCTAAGGGAATTAGGGCCAAGTGTTTTATTGGCTTTTGAGTAAGATTAAATCTATTGGAAACCTACTGTCTAACTATTCAGTTTTGTTTTAAAGACAGACATAGATATGCTAGATAGATACATAGATCAATAGAGAGATAACTATACATTTACCATATGGCATATACAATTGGTTTTTCACTAATTAATTTTACTGTATGTGCAACAAATGATTAATAAATACAAATATGAATTTATTGTAAATGAGTAAATCATTACCAGCATTTATGTCAGCTGGCATTCAATGCAGTGATGGTGTCAAGTTTATTAGTAGCTTTATAAATAAGGATCTAAAATTTTTGATAATTTAAGATACACTGTCAAAAGCACTCTTTCTCTGACTCTATGAGCTGGATTGATAAATTATTTCACAAAAACAAAACCCAAAACTCTGATTCCCTCAGAAATAAAATTCTTGAATTTGAATAAAAATATTTACCTACTTAGTTTATTTTAAAAACACTACAGATCATTTGATACAAAATGTTTTTGAAGAAAATGTTTATGGTAAGGCCTTGGTTGAATCAGTATCAACATATGAGCCTCATATAGTCTCTACTTACGTGCAAAGGAAACATGGGTTCTTCAGAGCCCATTACACTCTCTCTACTAGACTGGAGTTCTATATAACTGAGAGCTTGTGATGATGATAGAAGGAATTTGACGGGGAGGGAGAGAACATAAATACCTTGGAATTGTAAAATAAAAATAAAACTAGTAAAAATAAAGTCAAATATACAAAATTCGAAGAAATACAATGCAATAATATTTGTGTTAAATTTTCTTTTTTCTATTTATTTATTCATTCATTCATTCATTCATTCATTCATTTATTTTTTGAGGTGGAGTTTCACTCTTGTTGCCCAGGCTGGAGTGCAATGGAGCAATCTAGGCTCACTGCAACCTCCACCTCCCAGGTTCACGTGATTCTCCTGCTGGGATTAAAGGCATGCACCACCACACCCTGCTAATTTGTGTTAAAGTTTCAGTGAATTTAAACTATCTTTAAAAACAAAACAAAACTTTTTTATCCTCTCAATTTGTTAACTAATTCAAGAAGCCCTTAACTATCCTGCAGAGGAGGGCAGGTTCCTGAAATTCTAGTCTCTTCATGAATAACCCTGTTAACCTTTTCTTATTCACTGAAATTCTAGTTTCTTCATAAATAACCCTGTTAAACTTTTCTTATTCCCAGAAGTTTCTTTGTTTGTTTTCTTAACTCTTGGCACACAAAAATTCTTGTTTTTCTGGAGACTCTTCAGATGAGGACTTTCTCCCAACATCAAGAAAAAGATTGTGAGCTAGACCATGCTCTGTTTCAGCAACTGAGCATTTTCTAAATGCTTTTTAAACTATTACTAAAGCATTATTCTTGCAACCTTTTATTTTAAAACCATCATATCTGGGTGGTTCGTGTTATTACATGTCATTATTTTTGTCGTTTGCAGTTATCAAATTCTGATTTAATACCTTAATTTAGTCCAGATTTTAGAACTCACTTTAAAGTCATTTTTCTCTCTGTAGCTCCATGTAGGTGATTTATTCAATTATATAGTCTAATAGATCCTTGCTTATTTTAATGCCAATGACCTTAACATCACTACAACTACCAAAATACTATAACTCTTTTGAGTTCGTAGAAATGTTAAACTATGAGATCTACCTCTTTGAACACAGCCTTCTCTCTTTTAATTGATCACATTTCTATAATAATCTGTTTTCATCCCCAACCTATCACGTTTTTTCTTGTTTTGCATCTTTTCTTATACTGTGTACACCTTATTATTCATCAGTATGAACATGTAACAAATAAACATTATAAATAATAACAGTAAGATCAGTGAACATTGAATGATGATCTATGCCATCTATATTTACTCTCCCTACCTATGTCACTGGCATGGCCATATTCCTTGCTTTGGCCAATGGAAAGTAAAGTAGCAAAAAATGTCATGTCCTAGCAAAAGGCCTTAGAGGCATTGCAAATTTTTACTTAAGTGCTCTCTTTGTGAGTACCACACGTCTCAGATAGTGGTCACTTCTTGAGCCTGAGTTCTGGACAAAAAATCTAGGTAAAAGGGATCTGAAGCTAACTCCAGACTGAAATCAAACCCAGCAGAAACTAGCCAAGACAAGCAGATCCAAGTGGTGCAGACTTCTAGCCAACCTACAGGTCCATAATTAATTTTTTTTATTATAAGCCACTGAGAGTTAGAGTTGTTACCACAGCAAAGTATATTGTATTAATATACTCTATCCACATTTTACAAATGAGAAAACTAACACTTAAAGTGGTTACATAATTTATCAATGTTACAAAATTATTAAATGTCAAAATTTAAACCCAAAACCTAACTTTTAAATGAGCCGTTCCAAGATGGCCAAATAGGAACAGCTCTGGTCTGCAGCTCCCAGTGTGATGGATGCAGAAGACAGGTACCTGGTTCATCTCATTGGAACTGGTTGGAAAGTGGGGGCAGCCCATGGAGGGCGAGCCAAAGCAGGGCAGGGCGTCACCTCACCCGGGAAGTGCAAGGGGTCAGGGGATTTCCCTTTCCTAGCCAAGGGAAGCCCTGGCAGACTGTACCTGGAAAATCGGGACATTGCCACCCAAATACTGCGCTTTTCCAATGGTCTTAGCAAATGGCACACCAGGAGATTATACCCTGCTTCTGGCTCAGCAGGTCACATGCCCATGGAGTCTTGCTCACTGCTATTCCAAGATCGAACTGCCAGGTGGCAAGCCTAGCTGGGGGAGGGGCGTCCACCTTTGCTGAGGCTCAGGTAGGTAAACAAAGCAGCCAGGAAGCTTGAACTGGGTGGAGCCCACCACAGCTCAATGAGGCCAACCTGCCTCTGTAGACTCCACCTTTGGGGGCAGGGCAGAGCTAAACAAAAGGCAGCAGAAAATTCTACAGACTTAAACGTCCCTGTCTGACAGTTCTGAAGAGAGCCGTGGATCTCTCAGCATGGTGTTTGAGCTCTGAGAATGGACAAATCTCCTCCTCAAGTGGGTCCCTGACCCCTGTGTAGCATAACTTGGAGACACTTCCCAGTAGGGGCCAACTGACACCTCATACAGCCAGGTGCCCCTCTGAGATGAAGCTTCCAGCAATATTTGCTCTTCTGCAGCCTCTGCTGGTGATACCCAGCCAAACAGAATCTAGAGTGGACCTCCAGCAAACTTCAACAGACCTGCAGCTGAGGGACCTGACTGTTAGAAGGAAAACTAACAAATAGAAAGGAATGGCATCAACATCAACAAAAAGGACGTCCACACCAAAACCACATCTATAGTTCACCATCATCAAAGACCAAAGGAAGATAAAACCACTAAGATGGGGAGAAACCAGAGCAGAAAAGCTGAAAATTCTAAAAAGCAGAGCCCCACTTCTCCTCCAAAGGATTGCAGCTACTCGCCAGCAACGGAACAAAGCAGGATGGAGAATGACTTTGACATGTTGACAGAAGTAGGCTTCAGAAGGTCGGTAATAACAAACTTCTCCAAGCTAAAGGAGGATGTTCAAACCCATCACAAGGAAGCTAAAAACCTTGAAAAAAGATACAACGAATGGCTAACTAGAATAAACAGTGTAGAGAAGACCTTAAATGACGTGATGGAGCTGAACACCATGGCACTAGAACTACGTGATGCATGCACAAGCTTCAGTAGCCGATTTGATCAAGTGGAAGAAAGGGTATCCGTGATTGAAGATCAAATTAATGAAATGAAGAGAAGTTTAGAGAAAAAAGAGTAAAAAAGAAATGAACAAAGCCTCCAAGAAATATGGGACTATGTGAAAAGACCAAATCTACACTTACTTGGTGTACCTGAAAGTGACAGGGAGAATGGAACCAAGCTGGAAAATACTCTTCAGGATATTATCCAGGAGAACTTCCCCAACCTAGCAAGGCAGGCCAACATTCACATTCAGGAAATACAGAGAACACCACAAAGATACTCCTCAAGGAGAACAACAGCAAGGCACATAATTGTCAGATTCACCAAGTTTGAAATGAAGGAAAAAATTATAAGGGCAGCCAGAGAGAAAGGTCAGGTTACCCACAAAGGGAAGCCCATCAGACTAACAGTGGATCTCTCGGCAGAAACCCTACAAGCCAGAAGAAAGTAAGGGCCAATATTCAAAGATATTAAAGGAAAGAATTTTCAAACCAGAATTTCATATCCAGCCAAACTAAGCTTCATAAGTGAAGGAGAAATGAAATCCTTTACAGACAAGCAAATTCTGAGAGATTTTGTCACCACCAGACCTGCCTTACAAGAGCTCCTGAAGGAAGCTCTAAACATGGAAAGGAAAAACTGGGAACAGCCACTGCAAAAACATGCCAAATTGTAAAGACCATCAATGCTAGGAAGAAACGGCATCAACTAACGGGCAAAATAAACAGCTAACATCATAATGACAGGATCAAATCCACACATAACAGTATTAACCTTAAATGTAAATGGACTAAATGCTCCAATTAAAAGACACAGACTGGCAAATTGGATAAAGAGTCAAGACCCATCAGTGTGCTGAATTCAGGAGACCAATCTCATGTGCAGAGACACATATAGGCCCAAAATAAAAGGATGGAAGAAGATCTACCAAGCAAATGGAAAGCAAAAAAAAAAGCAGGGGTTGTAATCCTAGTCTCTGGTAAAACAGACTTTAAACCAACAAAGATCAAAAGAGACAAAGAAGGCCATTACATAATGGTAAAGGGATCAATTCAACAAGAAGAGCTAACTATCCTAAATATATATGCACCCAATACAGGAGCACCCAGATTCATAAAGCAAGTCCTGAGAGACCTACAAAGAGACTTAGACTCCCATACAATACTAATGGGAGATTTAACACCCCACTGTGAATATTAGACACATCAATGAGACAGAAGTTTAACAAGGATATCCAGGACTTGAACTCAGCTCTGCACCAAGCAGACCTGATAGACATCTACAGAACTCTCCACGCCAAGTCAACAGAATATACATTCTTCTCAGCACCACATTGCACTTATTCCAAAATTGACCACGTAGTTGGAAGTAAAGCCTCCTCAGTAAATGTAAAAGAACAGAAATAACAACAAACTGTCTCTCAGACCACAGTGCAATCAAATTAGAACTCGGGATTAAGAAACTCACTCAAAACTGCACAACTACATGGAAACTGAACAACCTGCTCCTGAATGACTACTGGGTACATAACAAAATGAAGGCAGAAATAAAGATGTTCTTTGAAACCAATGAGAACAAAGACACAACATACCAGAATCTCTCGGACACAATTAAAGCAGTGTGTAGAGGGAAATTTATAGCACTAAATGCCCACAAGAGAAAGCAGGAAAGATCTAAAATCGACCCCCTAACATCACAATTAAAAGAGATAGAGAAGCAAGGGCAAACAAATTCAAAAGCTAGCAGAAGGCAAGAAATAACTAAGATCAGAGCAGGACTGAGGAGATAGAGACACAAAAGACCCTTCAAAAAATCAATGAATCCAGGAGCTGCTTTTTTGAAAAGATCAACAAAATAGATAGGCTGCTAGCAAGACCAATAAAGAAGAAAAGAGAGAAGAATCAAATAGATGCAATAAAAAATGATAAAAGGGATATCACCACTGATCCCACAGAAATACAAACTACCATCAGAGAATAATATAAACACATCTATGCAAATGAACTAGAAAATCTAGAAGAAATGGATAAATTCCTGGACACACACACCCTCCTAAGACTAAACCAGGAAGAAGTTGAATCTCTGAATAGACCAATAACAAGCTTTGAAATTGAGGCAATAGTTAATAGTCTACCAACCAAGAAAAGTCCAGGACCAGGTGGATCCACAGCTGAATTCTTCCAGAGGTACAAGGACGAGCTGGTACCATTCCTTCTGAAACTATTCCAATCAATAGAAAAAGAGGGAATCCTCCCTAACTCATTTTATGAGGCCAGCATCACCCTGATACCAAAGCCTGGCAGAGAAACAACAAAAAAAGAGAATTTTAGACCAATATCCCTGATTGATATCGATGCAAATATCCTCAATAAAATGCTGGCAAACCAAATGCAGCAGCACATCAAAAACTTATCCACCACGATCAAGTTGGCTTCATCCCTGGCATGCAAGGCTGGTTCAACATACACAAATCAATAAACGTAATCCATCACATAAACAGAATCAAAGACAAAAACCACATGATTATCTCAATAGATGCAGAAAAGGCCTTCAACAAAATTCAACTGGCCTTCATGCTAAAAACTCTCAATAAACTAGGTGTTGATGGAACATATCTCAAAATAATAAGAGCTATTTATGACAAACCCACAGCAATACCATACTGAATAGCCAAAAACTGGAAGCATTCCCTTTGAAAACTGGCACAAGACAGGGATGCCCTCTTTCACCACTCCTATTCAACATAGTGTTGGAAGTTCTGACCAGGGCAATCAGGCAAGAGAAAGAAATAAATGTATTCAATTAGGAAAAGAGGAAGTCAAATTGTCCATATTTGCAGATGACATGACTGTATATTTAGAAAACCCCATCCTCTCAGTCCAAAATCTCCTGAAGCTGATAAGCAACTTCAGCAAAGCCTCAGGACACAAAATCAATGTGCAGAAATCATGAGCATTCTTATACACAAATAACAGACAAATAGAGAGCCAAATCATGAGTGAACTCCCATTCACAATTGCTTCAAAGGAATAAAATGCCTAGGAATCCAACTTACAAGGGATGTGAAGGACCTCTTCAAGAAGAACTACAAACCACTGCTCAAAGAAATAAAAGAGGACACAAACAAATGGAAGAACATTCCATGCTCATGGATAGGAAGAATCAGTTTTGTGAAAATGGCCATACTACCCAAGGTAATTTATAGATTCATTACCATCCTCATCAAGCTGCCAATGACTTTCTTCACAGAATTGGAAAAAACTACTTTAAAGTTCATAAGGAACCAAAAAAGAGCCCACATTGCCAAGACAATTCTAAGCAAAAAGAACAAAGCTGGAGGCATCACACTACCTGACTTCAAACTATACTGCAAGGCTACAGTAACCAAAACAGCATGGTACTGGTTCCAAAACAGAGATATAGACCAATGGAACAGAACAGAGGCCTCGGAAATAACACCACACATCTACAAACATCTGATCTTTGACAAACCTAACAAAAACAAGAAATGGGGAAAGGATTCCTTGTTTAATAAATGGTTCTGGGAAAACTAGTTAGCCATTAGTAGAAAGCTGAAACTGGATCCCTAAAATTAATTCAAGATGGATTAAAGACTTAAATTTTAGACCTAAAACCATAAAAACTCTAGAAGAAAACCTAGGGAAGACCATTCAGGACACAGGCATGGGCAAGGACTTCATGATGAAAACACCAAAAGCAATGGCAACAAAAGCCAAAATTGACAAATGGGATCTAATTAAACTTAAGAGCTTCTGCACAGCAAAAGAAACTACCATCAAAGTGATAGGTTCCTTTTCACATTTGTTGTCAATTATAAAAATATGTAGAAAAAAATATCTTAAATATGTGATTAGCTGGATTATCTACAGATTTAATGAAGACTCATTAACCACTGATAAGTACACCTCTCTCTGATGAAAAGTTAACCTGGATTAGGATAATTAAAAGTACCAGGAAAGAAGCAACTGGAGAGAAAGTTCGTATATTCAACGTATTTCTTGAGTAGGAGTGTATTTCTTGAGCAGGAGTGCCCTTTGATCCTTGATATCCCTGGTTTTTTGCTTGATTTAAAAAGCAAAGATTGATGGTTTGGCAAAATTTATTATAAATATGAAGCTAATAAGGTCTCAGGAGGCAGATGGTAGAATACTTCACATTTCTATCCAAAAAAAAAAAAAAAAAAATAATAAATTTTTCCAAAATTTTTTTTTTTTTTTTTTTATTAAAAAAGTTTTTATAGAAACTTTTAATTTTATTTTATCTTATTTTTTTAAAAGTTCAACTTTTATTTTAGATTCGGGGGGTATATGTGCAGATTTGCTACATTGGTATATTGCATGATGCTGAGGTTTGGGGTATGAATAATCATGTAATCAAGGTAGTGAGCACAGTACCCAGTAGGTAGTGTTTTAGCTCTTGCTTCCTTCCCTCCCTCCCCTCTTTGTGGAGTCCCCAGTGTTTATTGTTTAGATCTTTGTCTGTGTATATGTACTTGCTATTCTTGAAGACAGAGAGAGTTCATATAAAAATGATATTGTCTTCTGACCTTATTGACATCAACAAAAACCTCTCCTTATGCCTGCTCTGGAAGATAAGTTAATACTTACTGAAGGTCTTTACAAAGACCTATTTTATAGCAAGTATGCTATATAACCTATAATAAATGTTATAGCCTTCAAATTTGTTAGTGATCTGTTTTTCATTTTGTATGATTGGGCAATAGACACCATTTTACACATATTTAATTCTCTGGACTAAAAATAAATATAAGCCTTATTTACAATCAATATAAAAATATGTTGGATTATATTTTAGAAAATACTTACAGAAAAGAAGGAGACAAAGAAAATGTCTTTCAGATTTTTAATCATTTTGCTGGTTAACATTGAGGAGTGGTACTAGAAAAATCAAGTGTCACAGTCTGTAAGTTTTTGTGGAGGGAATTAAAGACACTATTGAATGATTAAATATTTGTTCATTTAGACATCAGTATAATTCATCATTTTGATTTTAAAAAGAGACATAACACATCAATGTAAATATAGGACTCAAATATTTATGATGAAAAATTTTGTTTAATTTGTCATGCTTTTGTATTTCCACTTTTTCTTT
Organism: Hylobates moloch; assembly: GCF_009828535.3. Taxonomy (NCBI): domain Eukaryota; kingdom Metazoa; phylum Chordata; class Mammalia; order Primates; family Hylobatidae; genus Hylobates; species Hylobates moloch. Next base: position 126,696,310 of record NW_026652279.1, read on the forward strand.
CTACTTCTTTCCTTTAAATACACAACGCATATTGACTCAAGCAAAATAATTTCTTAAATTCAAGAATTGAATTGAAAAAATATTTAATTTATTTAATTTCACTCACTAAGCTGCTGGAAATGTACATGGTTATATGTGCCCAATACTTTTATGATTTTGTTGGTATTCCAGCAGATTTATAAAAGAGAACACTGAGAGAGATAAATGAGAAAGGAGAAAAATGTATATGTTTCCTTTTTTTTTATAATTACTAAATATTATACTTACTGTCCCACTATATGATACATATATAAAATAAATGTGTATATATGATATATCATGTAAACATATGATGCATATATGTATACACATCTATATGTGTACACATGTATATATGTGTGTGTATATGTACATGTGTTTATAAATATAACCATATAATGGTATATAAATATAACTGTATATTTATATAAAGTACTCAGTTTTTATTCACTAGATCGCCCAACTGTGAGTCCACTTATCATAAGATCGAACTGAGTCAAAAATTCCAGGCTAGAACATTATTAGTTTTCACATGCTTTCCAAAGATCAAGAAAATTTTCAAATCTTACCTAAGAATTCAATATTAACCTTTATGCCACATAAAACTGCAGGCCTGTTGAGTGTCTGTGGCTGACAGTCACAGAGGCTAATGATTGATGAACTGACAGTGTGCAAGCACAGTTTCCTAGGAGTCATGACATTCTTAGACTAACATTAAAAAGGTAAAATTGCATTTTGTTATGCCTAAAGAAAAAAAAACGTTCTTTGACCATTTTGTGGTTGACCTTGCTTCTGTGGGGATTCACAGGTGTTCTGCTCTGCCTTAAAAGAAAAAATAGATATAAGCACACTGATTTTGGCGACTCTTTTTTAGTATGGGACATACTACTTTCTGTTTTGTGACATGAAAGTGTATATTTTTATTTGTTTAAAATATGCTATAATAATAAAATCATTAATTGAAAGTTAATTATTTAATAAGTTCCACAACCACTACATTTGGATATTATTGTATAACATGTAAGGGGTGTGACAAAAGATTTCATAGGTTAAAAGTCTTCCAAAGTGTGTGAATATTTCTTTCTTAACTTGACCCTATCTGAAATCCATTTTGGAGTCTCAGCAGGATGGGGCATCTCTGAAAACTGAACTGTTGTGCTCTTTCACTTTGTTATTTTCATAACTTCACATTTACCTTCACTTCTAGTTGTAGATGTTTTTGAAGGAGAAGCTGGCTTCATGACTATATTGAATTTTTTTGTTTTAAATTATAGAAGACTAAACGATGGAGAAAAATGTATATAAGAAAAAAGTTGTGGGTAAACTTTATGGAAAAATAGAAAAAAACTATGTTTAATTTTTCTCTTGGGCTAAAATTTTCCACATTAAATTTCTCCTTTACATTTGACAAATAGTCAGATTTTACAACAGGAGAAAAACAATGCATCTGGTGCAATTTGTCCACATACTAATATATACCTGCTAACTATTCAGATTCTCTCCCCAAAAGAGTCCTCCATAGACACAAATTTAAAAATTGCTTGCCAAAAATGGTGCATTAAATAAAACAATGACAAAATGTACACTGAATCTTTCTTTGTTCCTATTACTAAATGTGTCTAATGTGTACTTTGAAGTCAGAGGGCCTTGACTCCAAACTTGTCTTAGCCACTAGGCTGTAAAACAGATTTCTTAATAATTTCTGGATTTTAGCATTCTCTTCTCTAAGATGGAGACAATAATTTTCACTTTTTAAGACCACCGATTTTATAAGGTAGCAAGTGATAAACTCTTAGAAAAGTGGTAGGTATTTGGTAAACACACAGTAAGTGATAATTAAGATTAATAACATTATTGAAACAATTTCAGCAAAAGTGAGTCACAATAAATAATATTTATCATATTCCTAGCAATTATATTAGCACATATAAAATGACATATAAAATGTATGGTTAAATAGAAAATAAAGGGATTTGAAAATGTATATACTGAAGAAATATCTCTTCACTAAAAAGTAAAGGTTTTCCTCTATTGTCTGGCTGTTTTACCTTAAAGTAAGTAATATAAATATAATAGAAAGTTGCAGCTATTGGTCCCAAAGTTTTCTTACATTGATTCATTGATTTCAATTTTTACTAAATGATATTTACAGAAACTTTTTTTTTTTTTTTTTTTTTTGAGACGGAGTCTCGCTCTGTCGCCCAGGCTGGAGTGCAGTGGCGCAATCTCGGCTCACTGCAAGCTCCGCCTCCCGGGTTCACGCCATTCTCCTGCCTCAGCCTCTCCGAGTAGCTGGGACTACAGGCGCCCACCACCACGCCCGGCTAATTTTTTGTATTTTTAGTAGAGACGGGGTTTCACCGTGGTCTCGATCCCCTGACCTCGTGATCCACCCACCTCGGCCTCCCAAAGTGCTGGGATTACAAGCGTGAGCCACCGCACCCGGCCTTACAGAAACTTTTTAAAAAATGGTTATAAACACCTTTTTGTTTTGAATACAAATTTTAGGTCAGATCTTATTTTCTATGCTTTATAGTAATAAGCATAATTAATTTCATTTTATTAAACTAAACTAACTTTGTTATTTGCATTACTTTTTAATACTCCCAACAGCTTCAAGGAGTGCTATTTCTTTAACAGTTTGATAGATAATAGTGCTAAAGCACATAGAAGCTAAGGAATTTGCACAGAGCCACATAGCCAGAAAGTGGCCAGGCTCATATTTGAACCAAGACATTTTTGTCTGTGAAGCTTTAGAGCTTGCCATTCATATTAATTGGAAGACACAAAAATTAAAATGAGAAAATATTATAGTAGTTTTATTTAATAATTTTTAGAAATTTATTTTAGGATAAATGAAATGAAGTATTTCTAAGTACCATAAAAGGGCTTATAATTGTGATCCTTTTATGTAACATAAATTACAGCTTCCCAGAATACAACTTAGAAGTGTATTTAAATAATATTTTCTTCAAGAAACATTAATTAAGATAACAGAGCTTACATTATATCTATGTAATTGAATTGTCAATTAGTCAATATCCTCTAAAACATATCTTTTTAAATATAATTTTGAAAGTATGTTGCACTTGCTACTCTTCTATTTATGATGTTAGTGTCGTGAGCCCTGGAATGACATTTGACCAAGATAACATCTAACACTGAGCAAACTAATTACAACAAACCTGCATTATCTTTGAATACAGTCTTGCATCGCTTCACAATGAAGACGTGTTCTGAGTGATGCTTCATTAGACAATTTTGTTATTGTGCAAATACCATAGATAGTTCTTACACAGAACTAAATGGTATATCCTACTACACTTCTAGACTATATGATATAGTCAATTGCTCCTAGGCTACAAACCTGTGCAGTATACATTTATTATTATACATATATTATTGTACTGAATACTGTAGGCAACTGTGACACAATGGTAAATATTTATGAATGTAAACATCTCTAAGGATAGAAAAGGCACAGTAAAAATATGGTACAGAAGATAAAAAATGGTACACCCATATAGGGCACTTAGCATGAATGGATCTTGTGAGATGGGAAGTTGCTCTGTGTGAGTCAGTGAGTGAATGGTGAGTGAATATGAAGCCTAGGACATTACTGTACATAACTGTAGATTTATAAACACTAGGCTACACTAAATTCATAAAAAAATCTTCAATAATAAATTAAACTTAGCTTACTATTGCTTTATAAATTTTTTAAACATTCTGAATTTTTGCAATAACACTGAGCTTAAAACGCTAACACATCATAAAGCTACACAAAAATATTTTCTGTGTTTATATTGTTATTCTATAAACTTGATTTTATTTCTTAAAACTTTATCTTTTTATTCTCTTACTTTTTAAGCTTTTTGTTAAAAACTAAGGTATAAACACACATGTTAGCCTGGGCCTACACGGGGTCGAGATCATCAATATCACTGTTTTCCACTTCTGTATCTTTACCCACTGGAAGGTTTTTAGGGACAACAACCTACGTGAAGCTGTCATCTCCTATGATAATGATGCCTGCTTTTGGAATACCTCCTGAAAGACCTGCCTGAGGCTCTTTCACAGTTATTTTTTTTTATTTAAATAAAAGGAGTACACTCTAAAACAATAATAAAACTATAGTATAGTGAATACTTAGGTAACATAGTCATTTATTATTCTTATCAAGTATACACTGTACATAATTGTATGTGCTATACTTATTTTTTCATTTTTATTTTTATAGATTTAGGGATAAAACTGCAAATTTCCTACATGTATATATTGTGTAGGAGTGAAGTCTGGGCTTTTAGTGTACCCATCACCCAAATAATGAACATTGTAACCAATAGGTAGTATATTCTACCTTACCCTCCTCCCACCCTCGCACCTTTTAGTCTCCAGTGTCTACTTTTGCACTCTGTATGTCCATTTGTGTCCATTGTTTATATAATAAATAGGGTCTTGCTCTGTTGCCCAGGCTGAAGTGCAGTGGTGAATTCATGGCTCACTGCAGCCACGACCTCCCAGGCTCAAGTGGTCCTCCCACCTCAGCCCCTCAAGGAACTGGAACTACAAGTGCATGCTACCACACCTGGATAATTTCTGTATTTTTTTGTAGAGATGAGGTCTTGCTATGTTGACCAAGCTGGTCTCGAACTTCTGGACTCAAGTGATGCACAAACCTTGGCCTCCCAAAATGCTGAGATTATAGGCATGAGCCATTGTGCCCAGCCTTTTTCACATATTTCATGGCATCTTGTATGTCTTCTTTTGAGAAATATCTATTCATATTCTTTGCCCACCTTTTTGCGTTTTGTTTTTCTTTTAGAGTTATTTGAGTTCTTTATAGATTCTACATGTGCTATATTTTTATATGATTGCCAGTGCAGTAGGTTTGTTTACACCAGCATCACCACAAAAATGTGAGTAATACAATGGACCATGCGTTATGATGGCTACAATGTCACTAGGTGATACAAATTTTTCAGCTCCATTATAATTTTATGAGATCACTGCAGTACACGTGGTCTGTCATTTACTGAAACGTCATTACACAGCACATACTTATAAATTAATTGTTAATTTGTCAATATTCTCAATCATGTAATACTTTCATATTTACATTAAATTATATGGCGAGAGTTGATACATAAGGTTTTGAAGCAGTGTCCTTGTCTAGGGTAATACCCGAGGTTTTTTTTTTGCCTCATGCCAAGGAAATCAAGGATATGGACACATGTGGAGTGAGGTTAAGAGTGGATGTTTAACAGGTAAAAGAAAGAGAAAGGAGAACAGCTGTCTCTCCTGAGAGACATAGGGGTGTCCAAGTGGGACTTCTGGCTCGCAGCAGACTGCAGCAGATTTTTTTTTCTTTTCTTTTCTTTTCTTTTTTTTTTTTTGAGACGGTGTCTCGCTCTGTCGCCCAGGCTGGAGTGCAGTGGCGCGATCTTGGCTCAGCGCAAGCTCCGCCTTCCAGGTTCACGCCATTCTCCTGCCTAGCTGGGACTACAGGCGCCCGCCACCACGCCCGGCTAATTTTTTTGTATTTTTAGTAGAGACAGAGTTTCACCGTGTTAGCCAGGATGGTCTCTTATCTCCTGACCTCGTGACCCGCCCGCCTCGGCCTCCCAAAGTGCTGGGATTACAGGCATGAGCCACCGTGCCCTGCCGAGTGCAGCAGATTTTATAGGCAGGCTCCAGGAGGCAATATCTAATTTACATAGGACCCATAGATTAGTTGGACCAGGTATGACGTTTCAAGGAAGCTGGCCACCCCATCGTAATGTTCTTATTATGCAAATAGAGTCTTTGCTTGGCCGGTGCCATGTTGCCGGCTCCTTACTGTATATGTGGCTGGCAAAGAGAAGGGAAGATGGAGCTGCCACGTTGGACATGCCTAGCTCCAGGTAGCCTTTCCCTATTGGCACAGCATTTACCTGGGCAAGCTTCTAGCTTGCTTGTCTATGTTTGCAGCCCGATTTTACAGACCACTCTTTGTTAGAAAAGAAAGTGATTTGGAGGCTGTTTTTCATTAAAAGGAAAGCCTCACCGAGGACTTCCTTACCCTCATTATCTGCCTTAATAATTTCTTTTTAACTCCTATATCAGTTTTATTTCTTAGTTATCACATTACTGGCATTAAGATTAATTTTATTTTGTTTACTTGGCACTTTCTTATAAAACTAGAGCAAGGCATGTGCCTTAGAATGGCATTTGGACAGGGTACTACCAAGGACCCTATGCAAATCAATTGTTTCAAAGCCTGATTTAAGTTCAGGCTTCTACTAAGTCGCTTTTTTATATGCCATAAGCACCACTATTTTTCTCATTATAATGCTTAACAATACTTATTATAATTGCCTATTTATTATTAATAATCTGAATAGCTACTGACCAGCTTTTATTTTATTTGCACTGCTGGCTAACACTAATCAAATATCCATAATCTATGCTTTTACGTTAAGTATAATTTCCCTTAATATTTGTTTCTCTTTTTAATAAATTTTTATAACTAACTGCTCATTAGTTTGTTCTTCAATAAAACTTACTGAGGACATAATATGTGTTAGGCACAGTTAAATGCTCTGGAAATGTACAGAAGAAAATTAAACAATAGTTTTTCTTAATGAACACTCAGTCATATAAACCAGAAGCAGTAAAGATTAAGCTAAGATTAAATGCATGAGAAAAACATATGTAAAAATCAGTCTACTCACCTAAATTAATAAATGACCTCTGCTGGAAGATGTGATAAATGAGAGGAAAGGGGATTATAAGGGGAATAAGGAAAAGTTTGGGAGTGATATATCAGTTCTCTATCTTGATTGCAATGTAGGTTTTATAGGTGTATACATATGACAACACTTATTAAGTCATATCCTTAAAATGCTTATTATACACCTACTGTGTAAATAGTTCTTCAGTTTATTACAACTTATTTAAAGTGACACAGAATATATAGATTAAAAATTATAGATTTATGCAGTTCAAAAAAGAACTGTTGGCTGAGATTGTCAGAGATAATTCTGTGGGGAACTAGTAACTCAAGTTTCTATTGAAGGATATGTAAGATTCAGAGAGATTAAGAAGAGGTGAGAAGCCCAGTGGGTATTAATAGCCATATGGTTTTGCATTATAAACAAAACAAAGCAAAACATCTGGACCACTGATTATACTAATACAGTTGAACCTTGCTTGGACCACACATTGAGGAAGGAATGTAAACAGAGATGTTTAAGTAATGCCGGGGTTGAACTAAATATGTAATGGTCAGAAATGATTCACAGTAACTTTTAAGTATCTAGATACATAAAACTTTAAGAAAAATGTAGTGATTAAAGGTTAATTTTGAGTTTTAAAATCCATTTTGGCACTAAACAATATTTAATCCAATTTTGCTATTTTCAACTGTAATTGTAAAAGAGTCAAAGTAATTATTTATTTTAGTTGTGTATTGTCATTAGATGTTTGTAAAAGTCTACACTAAATACTTGATGTGTTATTTAAAAAGGTTATTTTTCTCTAGAACAGAAAAAAAAGCTCTTCTCTTTTCTTGTTCAATGAATAAGATGGAAATACTTTGCAAACTTATTTTCTAATCATATTTTTACAAAGAGATATCTTCCACAGCTCAACTTTACTGGGCAGTTCAAAGTCAATTTGTAATGTAATTCCTTCTAAAGGAAAACAAAGTAGCAATCACATCTGGTTTAAGAAAGTAAACAAATGAATTTCATTTTGTTTTCGGCTGTTTTTAACACAAAAATACTGATTGATGCAACTGTCAGGTTTGAATGCATATAACACAACTTTCTCAGATTGAATCCAATTGATTTTCTATAACAATGTCAAGCATTCAGTACATCACAGGAGCAGTGAGACTGTAATAAATAATCCTTTCAGAAAGAAAGTGATCCTTCGCTCCTTAAACGCATAGGTAAATATTGGTTGTTTTTGCTCTATATATAGAAACTAGAGTGTTCTGAGCCTTCAGTTTTAGAATGTCCTTTATTTCTTAAGAAATATCATTTCCCCTGATGATCTTTTTTTCAGCATTGCCTTTGAGACAATGGTTAGAATTAAGTTTGAGTTAAGGCCCGTGGAGTCACATTTAAAAAAGAAAACAAAAATATTTCAATTCCAGATGATCGTTAAAGAGTTGATCCTATAGAACTGACTGTCACTTTACTTCACCAAAGGTAGGAAGTGTACAGTGTACCATGTAAGCCTGTGAGTCAACTTTGATTGTACTTACGAGTATGGCAGAAGAGTAGCATTTCAGAATACCATTTTTCCTGAAAAAAAAAAAAAAAAAGAAAAGGTTTCATACCTACACTTCCAAATATAATTATTCTGAATTTCTATGTGCTTTAACTATTACTGTTACTTGGCAGCAAATCTGTACAGGTCTGTAGCAATTGCAACCTCAGTTCTTGCCTCCACGGAAGAAAGACTTGAACTGAGGGGGCTATAAGGTAGAAGGGGAGATCAAGGCAAGTTTTAGAGCAGGAGTGAAAGTTTGTTAGAAAGCCTTAGAGCCAGAAAGAAAGAAAGTAAAGTACACTGGGGAGAGGGCCAAGTGGGTGACTTGAGAGATCAAGTGCGTGGTTTGACCTTTTGACTTGGGGTTTCGTATGATGGCATGCTTCCTGGGTCTTACGTTACCTCTCTCTTGATTCTTCACTTGGGGTGGGCTGTCTGTATGTGCAGAGTCCTGCCAGCACTTGGGAGAGGAGCAGGCACAGCATGTCTACTGGAGTTGTATGCATGCTTACTTGAAGCGTTCTTCCCTTACCAGCCACATGTTCCAAGAGGGTCATATACCACTTAAACTCCACCATTCTGCCTCTTAATACACATACTTGAGCCCACTTGCCCAACTGCTGAGATCTTATCAGGAAGCTGCTATTTGCTACTCTCAACTATTTCTGTTTATTGAGAGACTACCTTTCCCTGGCACTGGCTGTGATCAATTATTGTTTTGGAGAGACAGTTAACAACTGCCTAACTATCACCTAATGGTCACCTGACATTCCTGGTGTGTGTGTGCAGGGGTGAGCCCTCTCTTGTCCTGCTTATGTCTGACTAGCTACCTAATGTAACATTATTTTAGTAATACATTTTTATGTTGTATTTTGTTCTTGTAATATTATTATTATTATTTTTAATTATACTTTAAGTTCTGGGATACATGTGCAGAATGTGGAGGTTTGTTACATAGGTATATATGTGCCATAGTGTTTTGCTGCACCCATCAACCTGTCATCTACATTAGGTATTTCTCTTAATGCTATCCCTCCCCTTCTCCCCAACTCCCGACAGGACACTGTGTGACGTTCCCATTTCTGTGTCCATGTGTTCTCGTGGTTCAACTCCCACATATGCGAGAGAACATGCTGTGTTTGGTTTCCTGTTCCTGTGTTAGTTCACTGAGAATGATGGTTTCCAGCTTCATCCATGTCCCTGCAAAGAACATGAACTCATACTTTTTAAGGCTGCATATTATTCCATGGTGTATATATGCCACATTTTCTTTATCCAGTCTATCATTGATGGGCATTTGGGTTGGTTCCAAGTCTTTGCTATTGTAAATAGTGCTTCAATAAACATATGTGTGCATGTGCCTTTATAGTAGAATGATTTATAATCCTTTGGGTATATACCCAGTAATGGGATTGCTAGGTCAAATGGTATTTCTTGTTCTAAATCCTTGAGGAATCATGACACTGTCCTCCACAATGGTTGAACTAATTTACACGCTCAGCAACAGTGTAAAAGTGTTCCTATTTCTCTACATCCTCTCTACAGCATCTGTCATTTCGTGACTTTTTAATGATCGCCATTCTAACTGGGGTGAGATGGTGTCTCATTGTGGTTTTGATTTGCGTTTCTCTAATGTCCAGTGATGATGAGCATTTTTTCATATGTTTGTTGGCTGCATAAATGTCTTCTTTTGAGAAGTGTCTGTTCATATCCTTTGCCCATTTTTTGATGGGGTTATTTGTTTTTTTGTTGTAAATTTGTTTAAGTTTTTCCTAGATTCTGGATATTAGCCCTTTTTCAGATGGATAGATTGCAAAAATTTTCTCCCATTCTGTAGGTTGCCTGTTCACTCTAATGAAAGTTTATTTTGCTGTGCCAAAGCTCTTTAGTTACATCCCTTAGATCTCATTTGTCAGTTTTAGCTTTTGTTGCCATTGCTTTTGGTGTTTTAGTCATGAAGTCCTCACCCATGCCTATGTCCTCAATGGTATTGCCTAGGTTTTCTTCCAGAGTTTTTATGGTTTTAGGTCTTATGTTTAAGTCTTTAATCCATCTTGAGTTAATTTTTGTATAAGTTGTAAGAAAGGGGTCCAGTTGCAATTTTCTCCACATGGCTAGCCAGTTTTCCCAAAACCATTTATTAACTAGGGAATCATTTACCCATTGCTTATTTTTGTCAGGTTTGTCAAAGATCAGATGGTTGTAGATGTGTGATGTTATTTCTGAGGCCTCTGTTCTGTTCCATTGGTCTATATATCTCTTTTGGTACCAGTACCATGCTGTTTTGGTTACTGTAGCCTTGTAGTACACTATGAAGTCAGGTAGTGTGATGCCTACAGCTTTTTCCTTTTTGCTTAGGATTGTCTTGGCTATTTGGGCTCTTTTTTGGTTCCATATGAAATTTAAATAGTTTTTTCTAATTCTGTGAAGAATGTCAATGGTAGCTTGATAGGAATAGCATTGAATCTATATATTACTTTGGGCAGTATGGCCATTTTCATGATATTGATTCTTCCTATCCATGAGAATAGAATGTTTTCCCATTTGTTTGTGCCCTCTCTTATTTCCTTGAGCAGTGGTTTGTAGTTCTCCTTGAAGAGTTCCTTCACATCTCTTGTAAGTTGTATTCCTAGGTATTTTATTCTTTTGATAGTACTTCCGAATGGAAGTTCACTCATGATTTGACTCTCTATTATTGGTGTATAGGAATGCTTGTGATTTTTGCACATTAATTTTGTATCCTAAGACTTTGCTGCAGTTGCTTATCAGCTAAAGGAGATTTTGGACTGAGACGATGGGGTTTTCTAAATAGAGAATCATGTCATCTGCAAATAGAGACAATTTGACTTCCTCTCTTCTTATTGGAATACACTTTATTTCTTTCTCTTGCCTCATTGTCCTGGCCAGAACTTCCAATACTATGTTGAATAGGAGTGGTGAGAGAGGGCATCCTTGTCTTGTGCCGTTTTTCAAAGGGAATGCTTCCAGCTTTTGCCCATTCAGTATGATATTGGCTGTGGTTTTGTCATGAATAGCTTTTATTATTTTGAAATGTGTTCCACCAATACCTAGTTTATTGAGAGTTTTTAGCATGAAGGGTTGTTGAATTTTATCAAAGGCCTTTTCTGCATCTATGGAGATAATCATGTGTTTTTTTTCATTGGTTCTGTTTATGTGATGTATTACGTTTATTCATTTGCATATGTTGTACCAGCCTTGCATCCCAGGGATGAAGACGACTTGATCGTGGTGGATAAACTTTTTGATGTGCTGCTGGATTTAGTTTGCCAGTATTTTATTGAGGATTTTCACATCGATGTTCATCAGGGATATCGGCCTGAAACCTTCTTCTTTTTTGTCGTTGTGTCTCTGCCAGGTTTTGGTATCAGGATGATGATGGCCTCATAAAATGAGTTAGGGAAGAGTCCCTCTTTTTCTACGGTTTGGAGTAGTTTCACAAGGAATGGTACCAGCTGCTGTTTGTACCACTGGTAGAATTTGGCTGTGAATCCATCTGATCCTGGGTTTTTCTTTGCTTGGTGGGCTATTAATTACTACTTCAATTTCAGAACTTGTTATTGATCTATTCAGGGATTCGACTTCTTCCTGGTTTAGTCTTGAGAGTATGTATGTGTACCAGAATTTACCCATTTCTTCTAGATTTTCTAGTTTATTTGCATAGACGTGTTTATAGTATTCTCTGCTGGTAGGTTGTATTTCTGTGGGATCAGTGGTGATATACCCTTTATCACATTTATTGTGTCTATTTGATTCTTCTCTCTTTTCTTCTTTATTAGTCTGGCTAGTAGTCTATTTTGTTAATCTTTTCAAAAAACCAGCTCCTGGATTCATTGATTTTTTTGAAGGGTTTTTCGTGTCTCTATCTCCTACAGTTCTGCTCTGATCTTAGTTATTTCTTGCGTTTTGCTAGCTTTTGAGTTTGTTTGCTCTTGCTTCTGTAGTTCTTTAATTGTGGTATTAGGGTGTCAATTTTAGATCTTTCCTGTTCTCTCCTGTGGGCATTTAGTGTTATAAATTTCCTTCTAAACACTGCTTTAGCTGTGTCCCAGAGAATCTGGTACATTGTGTCATTGTTCTCATTGGTTTCAAATAATTTATTTATTTTTGCCTTAATTTCGTTATTTACCTAGTAGTCATTCAGGAGCAGGTTGTTCAGCTTCCATGTAATTGTGCGGTTTTAAGTGAGTTTCTTAATCCTAAGTTCTAATTTGATTGCACTGTGATCTGAGAGACTGTTAGCTATGATTTCTGTTCTTTTGCATTTGCTGAGGAGTGTTTTACTTTTAATTATGTGGTCAATTTTGAATAAGTATGATGGGCTGCTGAGAAGAATGTATATTTTGCTGATTTGGAGTGGAGAGTTCTGTAAATGTCTATTAGGTCCACTTGGTCCAGAGCTGAATTCAAGACCTGAATATCCTTGTTAATTTTCTGTCTCATTGATTTGTTTAATATTGACAGTGGGGTGTTAAAGTCTCCCACTGTTATTTTTGTGGGAGTCTGAATCTCTTTGTAGGTCTCTAAGAACTTGCTTTATGAATCTGGTTGCTCCTGTATTGGGTACATATATATTTAGGATAGTTAGCTCTTCTTGTTGCATTGATGCCTTTACCATTATGTAATGCCCTTCTTTGTCTTTTTTGATCTTTGTTGGTTTAAAGTCTGTTTTATCAGACTAGGATTGCAGCCACTGCTTTTTTTTTTTTTTTTTTTTGGCTTTCCACTTGCTTGACACATAATCCTCCATCCCTTTATTTTGAGCCTATGTGTCTCATTGCACATGAGATGGATCTCCTGAATACAGCACACAAATGGGTCCCATAGTCCCGTATATCTTGGAGGGTTTGTTCATTCCTTTTCATTCTTTTTCCCTAATCTTGTCTTCATGCTTTATTTCATTAAGTTTGTCTTCAATCTCTCATATCCTTTCTTCCACCAGTTCGATTCAGCTATTGATACTTGTGTATACTTCACGAAGTTCTCGTGCTGTGTTTTTCAGCTCCATCAGGTCATTTATTTTCTTCTCTAAACTGGTTATTCTAGTTAGCAATTCATGTAGCCTTTTTTCAAAGTTCTTAGCTTCCTTGCCTTGGGTTGGAACATGCTTCTTTAGCTCGGAGGAGTAGGTTATTACCCACCTTCTGAAGCCTACTTCTGTCAACTCGTCAAACTCATTCTCTGTCCAGTTTTGTTCCCTTGCTGGCGAGGAGTTGTGATCCTTGAAGGAGAAGAGGTGTTCTCGTTTTTGGAATTTTAGACTTTTTGTGCTGGTTTTTCCTCATCTTCATGGATTTATCTACCTTTGATTTTCGATGCTGAAGACCTTTGGATGGGGTTTTTGCATCAGCGTCCTTTTTGTTGATGTTGATGTTATTGCTTTCTCTGGTAGTTTTCCTTCTCACAGTCAGGCCCCTCTTCTGCAGGTCTGCTAGAGTTTGCTAGAGGTTCACTCCAGACCATGTTTGCCTGAGTATCAGCAGCAGAGGCTGCAGAATAGCAAAGCTTTCTCTGGAAGCTTCATTCCAGAGAGGCACCCACCACATGCCAGCTGGAGTTCTCCTGTATGAGGTGCCTGTCGACCCCTGCTGGGAGGTGTCTCCCAGTCAGGAGGCACAGGAGTCAGGGACCCACTTGAGGAGAGTTTGTCCCTTAGCAGAACTTGAGCACTGTTCTGGGAGATCCACTGCGCTCTTCAGTGCTGGTAGGCAGGAATGTTTAAATCTGCTGAAGCTGTGCCCACCCACCACCGCCCCTTCCCCCAGGTGCTCTGTCCCAGGGAAATGGGAGTTATATCTATAAGCCCCTGTCTGGGGCTGCTGCTTTTCTTTCAGAGATGCCTTGCCCAGAGAGGAGGAATCTAGAGAAGTAGTCTGGCTACAGCAGCTTAGCTGTGCTGTGGTGGGCTACCCCAGTCCAAACTTCCCTGTGGCTTTGTTTACACTGTGATGGGAAAAGCGCCTACTCAAGCCTCAGTAATGGTGGATGCCCTTGCCCCAACCAAGCTCCAGTCTGTCAGGTCGACTTCAAACTGCTGTGCTGGGGTCTGCCCAAACGGCTGCCCAGTTTTGTGCTTGAAACCAAGGGCCCTGGTGGTGTAGGCACCCGAGGGAATCTCCTGGTCTGCAGATTGCAAAACCGCAGGAAAAGCGTAGTATCTGGGCTGGATAGCACTGTCGCTAAAGGCACAGTCCCTCACAGCTTACCTTGGCTAGGGGAGGGAGATCCCCGTCCCCTTGCACTTCCTGGGTGAGAGGATGCTCCGCTCTGCTTCTGCTCGCCCTCTGTGGTCTGCACCCACTGTCTAACTAGTCCCAATGAGATGAACCGGGCACTTCAGTTGGAAATGCAGAAATCACCCATCTTCTGCGTTGATGTCACTGGGAGCTGCAGACCGGAACTGTTTCTATTCAGCCATCTTGCTCGGAACCCCTGTTTTAGTAATAATTTTTAAGTCATTTAATATTATGCTTGGATTAAATAGGCAACACAGAATAATTAATTTATACATTTGTTTTATAAGAAGTGTGTACTCAATGTGCCACTTTTAACATTGATGTCTTGTTTCTTTTCCATCTTTTTAAAATATGATTTGCCAGAATAAAATTTAAGGTGAGCACACATCATTGTTTGGGTTTAAAAGAAAATGTTTAAATGTTTAGTGAAAATAGACCTTCATATTAATGATTTAAGAACATTAGAAAAATCACTAAATTTTAAGTGCAAGAGTCCAACTAGCAGAAATGAAGCTGATTTAGGTAAATGAAAGTGAAATGCAGTAAGAGGATCAATTCCTATCCATATGCTAAGGATTAATGTGATGTGATAAACACATTTTTTGTTAATGTAATCAAGTTATAATTATTGTTACTGTTACTGACAAAGATGGTTTCCCCAAAGATGGGGTCTTTCCCTATTTGGTGTCATGCCAATGCCAATACTAGAAATTGAAAGTGAGTGTCAAGCAGTGAAGGCTTTATTCAGTGGCCATGGAATTGAGAAGCAGTAGCACATGATTCACAAATCAACCCCTTGACTAGTGAGCAGTGAAGGGTTAAAATATAGGGTTCCTGTAATGAAGGAGTTGTATGTTAAAAGGGAGAAGAGGAATATGTCTTTCCAGAAATGGGCAATGAACTCCCCAGAATTGAAGTGATGCCTTCTTTTTTGTCCTTTTATGGCTTCTTCTGGTCACTGTCATGGCAATTGTCAAATGTCATGCCACTGGTGGGAGTATAATTAAGCATAGGAATGAGATTATAATGAAACCTGAGATCTTTTTGAATTTGTTTGGTCAGCTATCTTGGTTCTAACCAGTCTCAGCTGGTCTGATTACAAAGGGACATTTTTATCATAGGCATCTTGTTTCTTAAAGATAAGCAGAGTAGGACAGGGTAGAAATCCAGCTTTGTCATGTGGGCATTAGTTACCACAAACCACAGACTTTCTTTTTTTTTTTTTTTTTTTTGAGACGGAGTCTCGCTCTGTCGCCCAGGCTGGAGTGCAGTGGCGCAATCTCGGCTCACTGCAAGCTCCGCCTCCCGGGTTCACGCCATTCTCCTGCCTCAGCTTCTCCTCCGACTAGCTGGGACTATAGGAACCCGCCACCACGCCCGGCTAATTTTTTGTATTTTTTAGTAGAGACGGGGTTTCATCGTGGTCTCGATCTCCTGACCTCGTGATCCGCCCGCCTCGGCCTCCCAAAGTGCTGGGATTACAAGCGTGAGCCACCACGCCTGGCCCACAGACTTTCTTAATACTTGAAAATATTATCTTATCTCATAAGAATCTTATGAAAAATACTATTATTACATGCATTTTACAGCTAAGAAGAGTAAAATATAGAGATGCTAAGTTTCTTGCCCAAGATCCTTAGGTGGAACTACAATTTAATAGAATCTGACTCTCAGTCTACAATTTTGACCACTAAAAGTATCTTAGGTGGTTATTCATGTATAACCAATTGGCAATGTCTGATCTTTTACCTAATTAATGTATCTAATACATCATTTTTTTCTCTGTCACCATCTTATTTTAGAAACTTACATAGCAAGTTTGTCTCCAAATTTCTTCATTTATTTTCTGACTTTTAAATCTATGCTGTCCTCCACGTAGTGTAAATACAATTATACCTTTCACAGTCTCATTTTACTTAGAACTTCCTAAGTCTTTTTGATTACAGGACATCATTTGCATCTCTAAGTGGGACATAGAGCCCCCTAAATTCTGGCTATGGCCTATCCCCACTACCCCACTTCTACCATTCCCTGCATCCCATGTCTTTACCTGTCATTTTTTTCTGTATATGACACTACAAACAAATGCATATTAACAACATATATGGAATTTAAAAGGCAATTTCTTTTATGAGGTGGTCTATCCATTATTCTTGATTTTGCCTTGCATCCACACTCTTCCTCCCACTTTAAATATTTCATGTGTTGCATCTAAATATATCTTAACACTGTATTTTAGTCAACGATCCCATGATGATGGTAAATATATATATAAAACTGACCATAATTTATCCACTTATTTAGGCCTATCTTTTCAATACAGACTTTCCCTATTCTGAATTCTAATTCACAATTTCGTGCTAACTTGTTTGGAACCTATTTTATGAGGACTACATGGTTTTTATTTTAAATATTGTCCCTAGATAAAATTTAAGCTTTATAAGGGCTGATATCTTTTGTCTCCTTTCAAAAATACTTTACATGTGAAGATGCAGATAAATAGTTTATATTGGGAAATATTTGCTATCAATCTATTTTCCTAGAATGGATCAAGTAAAGAAATACTAATAATAATATTAATAATAACAGCAGTGCAATTTTGAGATAATTAAGCAGGGCTGCTCTTTTTCTCAGTAAGGTAACAAAAGTCACTGCAAACCAATATACAAGTACTTGTACATGATTTATTTGAAATTAAGAGAGAAAACAGCGATACTGATCCCAGTGGTGAAGATAGTGAACCAAGGGATGGGGGATAGGGAATATCTTTTTGAACCTATTTTCATAAGTGTGCTTATACTTACTCTTCTAGACTACACTATTATTCATTTAAGGAAAAAAATGAATTTAATTTCATTCCACTGCCATTATACTTGAAGAAAATATTGTGGTTTTCTATATGATAAAGCATACTTGATAGAGTCCTAGTTTCCTCTAGTGACTTTTTACACATGCCACTTCAATGTAACAGAACCAGATGGAATTAAATAACTGGTCCCCAAAAATGAAAAGAGTATTTTAAAAATTGCATACATTTACAACACTTTTAATTAAAAAATTATGAGTAATAATTGCTAGCTAATATTTATATATACATATAATTACCCAGAAGCTCTGTTTTATTTTATTCTTTCATCTATTTGGGAGGTTTAGGGTATGATATTTATGGAATTGTGAGGGGACAATGGCCTGGGATTCATTTTAGGAGTATATTTCAGATAGATCTTTTCTTTTATTGCCTAAGAGAATAATACTTAAAATCCTTAATAACAATATTAATTATACATTGCTAAAATTTATTTGCATATGATCAGAGTGATCTGTATGATATTAAGGTTTTAAAATATTTTAAAGACTCATCTTTTGGCTGAAGAATAAGTTTTTACATGTTTCATAAATACTTGAAAAATGTTTGCTGATTGTTAGAGTCAAGATTTAAACACATCCATTAGATTAAGAATGTTAATTATGTGCTTCAAATGTGTCATCATCTTTCTCTGTCCTTTCTTTTATGATTTTTGGGATAATAATTGTCAAAAGCTTTCACTATGCTACCAAGCATATTTTTCTTATTATGTCACCTTTTCTGAACTCTCAGTTTGGTTAAGTTTCTTATAAATGCCATAAAATTCTAATTATGTTCTATTAGCTAATATCCTTTAAGTATAAAGTTTAGTGTACTAATTTCTTGGCTTAAACTCCATATTTATAAGTGCTTATGACTCAACAAAACTTTATCCTGAAGTATCCCTTTCCTCTGAATTTTAGGTTTATATATCCAATTGCCTTCCTAATATTATAAATTAGAATTCACATAGGTATCTCAGCATGTACATTTTAGAAGCATACTTTGGATCTTCTCCATCCAAAATTTCAATAATTTTCAAGTAATGTAAATGGCAGAATGAAACAAAACAAAACAAAACAAATGTGATTGCCTTATTGAGGTGGTTGAGGTGGTTAGAGAGCAGGTAACAAAGTCTCCATTATCTCAAGCTGGAAAGCTGTCAACTCATAAACTGGCAACTCTTATTTTAAGATAGCAAAGTAGTAAAATATTTGGTTGAACTGTTACTAGCTATTCCTTCGTGGTGCAAACATCATTTAAAGCTGTAGCACCAGGAAAAATTATAGGAAACATTCAGACCATAGCAACCTATTGACTGTTTTCCAAATAATTTTATTAGAAATATATGGATTTATGCCAGAGCAAGCCGGTTGGCAAAGAAGAAGAAAAGGAAATTGCTATTAATAAAGATTGTGCTCGTTGTCTCTGTCCAACAGTGTAAGTTACCTGAAAGTTTGGTTACATGGAACTTCAGCTTTAAATAGAGCTGCATCATCTTTAAGTAGTAGCTTCAAGATGGCAGCTCTAGCAGGAGATAAAATTGTAGGTCCAAACTTTTTTTTTCTAAATAAAACAATATTGCTTTGATAGACGTATGTAGTCCACCCACCTAAAATGGACAGGTTAATCACAATGTCTTCCTACCCACTAGATTAAAGGAGAGAAAATAGTCAACGGTACAGATGTCTGAAAGTAAAAGAGAATGCTTGTTCAAGATTAAGATTCATATCTAGGTAAGACTGTTGTTGAAATGACTTGTCCATGGAATTGAGAGGAGGCAGAAAGATAATTAAACTTCTAATTTTAATTTCCCCTAAAAAGGTCTATTGCTAAAGAAATATTCAAGGTCTGCATTAACTTGTTACCGTAAATCAATAAAGTAATTCTTAGCCATCTCTCATCCATTTACACTCCAATGTTACCAATAAAGGAAGCTTGATAACTTATTATGACACTAAGACATTATTGATATTACATATGATAATTACACAATTAAGTGTTATTTTTAAATGAGTATGGTGCACAAGAGGAAAAGGAAGGACCTTCTCATATTTGCAAATAACAATTGAAAAACTCTACTTAGCGTTTAACTTTATAAGGTTGAAATGGCTTTCTTAAAATCAAACTGTAGACAAAAGTTTATTATTAGTTGTCTTGAGCTAGTGGTAGTTGACAGGAAATGGATAACTGCTTAAGGGCATAGGTTTCTCTGAATGAGGGGAGGAAAAAGAGCTAAACTTGACAGTGGTTATAGTTGTGCAACTTTGTGAACATACAAAAAGTTGTTGACCTGTACACTTTAAATGGATGACATGTGTGTGAAATATATCTCAATAAAGCTACTAAAAATAAAACAGTAAATTGAAGAGCAACCCATAAATCAGTGTGACATCTCAAATTGACCATGCACTCTCCACTCTATTCTGTTGCCTCTTTGCTTACCACAGATGCATGAGTATATACTGAGCTGTCTCAGGAGGATCTTGAGAACTTGTTGAATGAGAAGTATACCCAATGTGTAAAGATGTGTACTGGGCAATGATCTGCTGTACAGTGGGGTGCGAAGACCTTACCAGGGGAAACTGAAGGGACAGCAAATGCAAACTTGAACTATCTGAAAATTGTTAAGGATTCACAGCTAAAAAGTGGAATGGCAGTTAGAATTTGATATCTTGATAGGATTAATCTTGTCTAATTCAAATTAATCATAATATATTCCTTCTAGTATATATTATTGATTATCATTAGAGACAATGCATTTCCTGGGAGAAAAGTTTAAAGAAAATCATAAAAGTTCTAGGGTTTATATTAATATTTGACTTCATATCACTAAACAGATAAATAAATGGCATGTATATTATCCAATTCCTGGGGAGGTTTTATAAAGTGAGAGTAATAGAATTAGAATTCATAGAAATGGGGAAACTATGTCAAAAATAAGTTATAAATTGGAGAACCTCAAATTTAAAAAATAGTTTTTCTATGATACAATGTATTTAGGGCTTAATGTTATATTAGCTACTTTAAGCAATGTAGAATAAAGCATGCCACAGATGACAATTAGGAATCAGCAGGACTCAAGAGCTTTTATGCCATTTTGCATTTTATGTGTTTACAAAGCTGCAACCTATTGGCATTTAATTCCGTATTTACTGTCTCTTGTGTCTCATTGCACAGCAGGGCATGGAATGAGCAATAAACATGTTATCGTAAGTTTTGTACTGAATGAAAATTTAATTAAATCACAACTTTTAAAACATTTCCATTGTGTGTCACCCTTGGGTTTGACATCTTATATTCATATATATATATATTTTATCAATCTATGTACAATGAATCACAAAACCATGCTGAAAAATTTGATAATATGAAAGTTAGAGGAGAATAAAATACTAGTTCTGAATATATAAGTACATAAGAAAGAGTTATTCTTGCTGACTTGAACAATTATATAAATATAAAAATGATATGCTAATTGATTGGCCTACTTACAGTGAAATTACATGACAAGAATATGAAAGAAACAGTATAAATATTCCATTTGGGTTTAATTCTATATGTGGATACTTTTATTTTTTATGTGAATATACATGATCAAATTACTTTTTTTAGTGTCTTAAGAAGAAGTTAGTATTTATATTGGTAATCTGTAATATAATTTACATTTTGGCAATGATTGATTTACTTAAGTAACTTATATCTTACCAGAGAATAAAATGAAGGGGGTTATTCACCTGGACTGGCATCAGTGCAATAATATTATAATTAAGTGTATTGTTTCTGTATGGCATTTTTGAACTATGCAGAACTAAAGGAAAAAGAAGAAACTAAAGAAAGTCTGCACAACAAAATAAACTATCAACAGAGTAAACAGACAACCAACAAAATAGGAGGAAATACACACTATGCATCCAACAAAGGTCTGATATCCAGAATCTATAATCAACTTAAGCAATAGAACAAGCAAAAAACGTATAACTACACTTTAAAAATGAGCAAAGGACATGAACAAACAGGTCTTTAAAGAAGACATACAAATGGCCAACGAACACAAAAAATTCATCATCACTAATCTTCAGAGAAATGCAAATCAAAGCCACAATGAAATACTATTACACACCACTCAGCGTGGCTATTGTAAAAATATCAAAAGATAGCAGATGCTGGTGAGGCTGCAGAGTAAAGGGAGCGCTTATAAACTATTGGTAGAATTTAAATTAGTTTAGCCACTGTGGATAGCAGTTAGGAGATTTCTCAAGAACTTAGAATTACCGTTCAACCCAGTAATCCTATTACTAGGTATATACCCGAAGGAAAATGAGTCTTTCTACCAAAAAGACACATGCACTCATATATTTATCACAATGCTATTCACAACAGCAAAGACATGGAGTCAATCTAGATGCCCCATCAATGGGGGATTGGAGAAAGAAAATGTACATATGCACCATGGAATACAATGCAGCCATAAAAAGAATGACATCATGTTCTTTGCAGCAACATGGATGTGGCTGGAAGCCATTATTTTAAGTGAATTAATGCAGGAACAGAAAAAACAAATACTGGATGCTCTCATTTATTAATGGGAGTCAAATATTGAGTACACATGGACACAAAGATGAGAACAATAAACACTCAGGACTACTAGAAGGGGGAGGAGAATAGAAGAGTGTAGGCTGAAAAACTACCTATTAGGTACGATACTCACTACCTTAGCAATGGGATTGTCTGTATTCCCATCCTCAGGATTATGCAATATAGCCATGTAACAAACCTGCACTTGTACTTTCTGAATCTACAATAAAAGTTGAAATTACTTAACAAAAAAAGATGAAGAGAAAATACATGGAATTTGCTCACTTCAAACTATCATACAATCCTGAAGACCCTGTTGCTCCTTCATTTTAAAGCGAGGAGAAAATTAGAAGAAAAAAAATAGAAGAAAAATAGAACACTAGAGAGTACTTAGAATTTCACTTGAAAAGAGAAATAATTAAAGAAATAGAATTTACAGCAAAACTAAGACAATACATATTTACAATTGGTATAGTTGGGAGTAACTTCAGAGGTTCAAATATTGAAGACAGTTATTACAGATTAAACCAAGCTAAGGCTCAGGTTCAAGAAATTCAACTAAGGCATATTTAGATGAACTAGATCCAAATCCAAGAGATAATAAACTGAGATGAGGAACTCCACTTAGTTCCTTGGCCACAATAAGTTGAATTTAGGCAAAGAATTTCTGTAAAAAACTGAAAGCAAAAATAACAATAGCTTGATATTAATCTAAGGTCTAAGGCATCATGACATAAATCTTCACAAGTTTAGAATTGGTTTCGATTCCAGATAGCACTGAGCTTATAAATGAGTGAATACAATAAAATGTGTAGAAAGAATGGAGAAAGACAATTTTAAATAGAAGCAAGGAATTTCCATTTATATTTCAGAGCTTTAATAAAAAATCTGTGATTAAGTTTGGGAAACTATAGTTTAAAAATATAGACACATAGACATTAAACAGAGAAACATTTAGTTTAAAATTTATTTTGTGTCCCTGGGATAAGTGTCAAACATCTGAGATACTTAACCTATAAATGGAATTAATGCTTTATTTACAGAATATTTGTAATGATTAAGTGAAATAAAATAGTTACCACATCCTGAAGACATAAACATTTTTAAATGCTTTCCTTTACTTAAGATTTCAATCTGTTTAGACAATGTTATATAAAATGTTGAGAAAATCTACAAATATAAAGAATAATGATTTTAGATAAAGTTTTCAGAAAATAATGAGGATCTGAAGTATAAAAAGTTATCTGAAATATGTTTACATTTATTACCTTAAAGAATGAAATATTTATTTCTTTTGTATCATAAATTATCTTACAAAAATTAAAAAAAATCAGTTGGAAAGATGTCCGTGGAATTTAAGATGAATGATATATGATCCCACAGGAAAATGAGATCATAATATTCTTTCATAGTGTATTGTTTATGTCTAAAATCTTGTTCTTCAGGCATGGTACTGGATTAAGAGACCGAGGTATTTATTCTTTGAAGTAAGAGGTGATTTTTGAGGATACGGGTAACATATTACCAACAGGCAAAAGTATCAGATAATATAAAATTCTTCTTAATTTCTACAATATTAGAGTCAATTTGTTCTTCTACAGTTTATCTTAAGTCAGTAACTTCATGGGTCTCTCTTCTGTCCCATTAAATAATTTAAATAAGCTGATTATCCTCAAAGTGCTGTGTTGTCTCATCTTGAAATTTTTTTAAGCCTTTCTGAATTTTTTAATTATCTGGATTCTGTATGAATAAGCATGATGTAGACAGAACTACATATCCATCAATTGAGAATTATGAAATGAAACTCTTAATAGAGCTGAAGCTAACACTTCGTTTCTGAATATTTACACAATGAAAGGTTTCCTAATTACACTTCTGCTTCTTTAGTTCATCTTACCATTCTGATTAGCAGTACAAATATAAACAGGGTTATCAAATTAAAAGGTAAGATGAAAAAAATCATGATTGTTTAGAAAAATCTTAGACATTTTTCACGTTACTAAGGTAGTAATTTCATCTTTTAAATAAAATGAAATCAAATGTATTGGAACCTTCTTCAATCAGCTGCTCTTTTAAATTTCCCATACTTATTTGGCATATATAAATCTTACACTTTTGAAGAGGATTATTGTAAAGAAAAAAATGAAATTCATTTTTATGTGTATCAGTTGATCGCTGAAAAATCAAGACTTTTGACACTACTCTTTACTCTGGGTGCTGTGAAAAAAATAAACTATTTAAGCATATAAAAATTCAACCCGCTACCAAAAATCTAGTGACTATCCAAGTAATTTCAAATTCTTTACACTCTTATCACTTAAATATGTATAATTTACATGTTATATGTAGCATGATAGGTAATAAGCCAAGTAAAAATAAAAGGCATTACAAAATTCTGAAATAAAAAGATTTGACACATAAAAAGCAAGGGAACAAATTTTTGACAGCATAATTATTTCCTGTCCATACTTCAATCCTAAGTGGATGCTTGGAGGGCACAACAAATAGAGAGCTGAAATATTACTTATCATGTATTCTAACTTTTAAAAGAAAGTTCTCAAACTAGTGAGTAGGCGTGGAAACAAAGTGAACATTGACCTTCATTAGTTATTACGCATCCTATTTGAGAAGTAAGAATGTCCGTATCTCACTGCTACCTAAATTAAAGTGAACTTGAATACAGTTGCTTCATAGGTCAGTTATGCCTATTTAGCAGTATAAAACTCATGTGACCTCTCAATTTTTAATATTTAAATCTCCTAATATATTTCTGCATGCTTATTCTCAACTCTCTTTAATCTGAAACTAAAATTTGTATTTTCTTTTTAGAATTTTCCACTTAAACTACAATATTTTAAATTTTATTTTGTCTACCATTTTACACAGAAGATGCACAGCTTTCTGATAAACACAAATTCATTAATAAGAGTAGAGCTTTATTATGCTACTTTTCTTTATTTTAAAATGCTCAAGGAAAAAAAAATGCTTTTATTAAAACCTAGTGGTGTTTGTCAAACACCAGTATTTAAGAGATACTTAATTAAGTATCATGATGAATACAATAAAT
The DNA here is from genome assembly GCF_009828535.3 of Hylobates moloch. Taxonomy (NCBI): domain Eukaryota; kingdom Metazoa; phylum Chordata; class Mammalia; order Primates; family Hylobatidae; genus Hylobates; species Hylobates moloch. Next base: position 126,721,331 of record NW_026652279.1, read on the forward strand.
TTATCTCACTTTTGTCTGAACTAAATTATTTGTCACTCAGTCAACAGTGTAAGCCAATTTTCCACATCAAAATATGTTTTTTTGAAAGATTGAACATATGTATACAAGTGTGGGCATTAGTATTTTATTGTGGGATTCTTTTATCAATTTATGAATTTAAAATGTTATATGCACATTGTGTTGTATTTCAGAAATGCTAATAAAATGAACTCAACCAAATTAAGAATAAAAAAGTCGAACATTTTTATTGAAGAAAATGTGTTCATTGCTGTTTTAAATGCATTATTCACAAAAATATAGCTCTCATTGGCATAAAATTAACTTTGAGATTTATCCAGGAAAACTTCATAAATTTCAAATTTTACTTTAGTTAGTAGTATGTTGTCACAGAATTTTAAATATGGGAATCTTTAGCACCTTAAAATAGCAACCATAGCAATAACATTTGCTATTAAGTTATGTGTTTGACAAACATTATCTTATTGAACTTCCACAACAAAACTATGAAATAAGTAATATTTTTAGATATATAGGCACAGAGACTTGTAGGTTTAGATAATTTGCTTAGGTTCAGAAACTTTACAAGAGGCAAAGCCAAAACTCAAATTTTGCACAGATCTTTGTGAACCTGAAGTGCGTGTTTTCAAACATTGTGCATCAGTTTATACAACATTATATGTTGCTATTGACTGCATAACATCAATTTTTAATTCATAGCCATCAGTACAACTTATGCTTTGCTGGTGTCAGAATCTGATATTGTCTCAGTGTTATATAGTACTTTAAGGACCTAGACCAGCTACTCTGAGATTGGTTCTCTTTTCTCAAAAAAAAAAAAAAAAAAAAAAACACATAAAAGAGGACAAAATATAATATCATACTTAAAAGGTAGTGCAATAATCTCCCTTTAAAAGAGTTTCATATTGCTAAGGTGGGATTTTTTACTATAATGTCCATGCTTTTATTTTTAATTTTTACTTTGTTAACTCAAAGACATTATAGTACATTGTAATAACATATTAACATAAGTTTAAAACTAAGCTAAGTACAATTATGTTCCAAAGAGGCACAGAAATATTAAAAACAAACTCAGTTAAAGAATATGGTTGTTCCTCCAGCTATCCTTTAAAATTTGAATTTGTTTATAATACTTTGTTAAGTTTTCCCAATTTATTTCACTTTGTACTTCTTATCCTATGTTTTAGGGAATGTCATTCCCTCTTAAAATAATCTCTTACATTTAGTACAATGTGTAATGTTACAATTGCACTACTTTTTAAGGGATCAAAGACTTGATGTGGCATGACATGCAAAAATTAACATATGACAAATGTGCAAATTGTGAAAGAGAACTATTTTCTCAGGAACCCCCAGGAATAGTGTTTATTCTACACCACCCATGCATGTTCCTTTCAGAAATCCTTTATATCACCACATTATCCTGATCACCCTATCCTTCACTTGCATTTAGGCAATAAATCTGTACAAATGTTGAATGTAGAGTTCAAAATAATATTTAAAATAAAGTCTACTGGGGCAGAATTCAATAGTACACTCAATCTTTCTGGATATTTTACTTCTAATAATATCTCAAATTACATTGGTTTGTAGAGCAGTCCTATCACATTGGTAATTTATATCGACCTTTCAGTCCAATTAAATCATTTGCTAACTTTCATGTAAACTCCTGGTTAATTCAGAGCTCCACTCTTACTTGGGTTGTCAATTATTCCTAACACATATTTTTCAAAGACTGTTTAAATTAATTCCAGTTGTATTAAAGGGTAGAAAGTCATTTCAGAAGGCCCAGAGTTTATTTTTTAGTAACCGTCAGGGATCTTCAAACTACACAGGCATCAGGAAATCAACATGGCACATGGATACATATGTAACAAACCTGCACATTGTGCACATGTACCCTAAAATCTAAAGTATAATAAAAAAAACAAAAACAAAACAAAACAAAAAAACAAAAAAAAAAAACGTAAGCACACCAGGACTGGCAAAACAAGAAATTTATCATTGACCCCTTCAAATGTTGAAAGTTTTATGTGCAATATCTTTCCCGATATTTGATGTGACATGCCTCTCTTCTTTGGATTATTTTTTACTTTTTTACTGTGATACACAATCATGACTCAGAAGGAAGTTCTCCAGTCAGTGAAATCCTGCTACAGCTGTCTTTTACTGACTTCTGCCTTATTTAGTAATATTGTACCTATTTCATTCTTTTATACCTTACACAGTGCTCATCTACACATTTCTCAGTATTCTCAAATTTTTATTTAAACAAACTTTTACTTATAGCTAAAGTGAAATACCACTTTTACCTGAACACTCAATATTCTTGCTCTTGGTATTCATAAGATGAAAAATAGGGGCATTTTCACGTTCTCAAGAACTTTTTTCCTTACAGTTTCTCACCAGTTTTTCTTATTCAGCAATCTGCCCTCACTCTAAATTTATACCACTTTTTATTATTTACAAACTTCTAAGAGACACACCTTCCGGCATTCTTCAAGAGTTTCTATTTTCAGTAAAAATTGCTCATGATCCTGATTTCACTATACTCTTTCTTTTATCACTATTTCATAAAATTTAACATATAGGTAAAAACCCTAAAGCAGCCTTGGACATAGTAACTACTCGACTGTTACACTTATGATTTAAGAAAAGTACACCCCAATCCTTAACCAATTCCTAATCCAACTTCCATTCTTTAATCTTTTGCTTTTCATATTTTCTTTATCATTATTCTGACCTCCAATCTGATAACTATTTCCTCTGTCAGTTATCTCTTTCTAAATGTTCTTCTTAACTAATCTCTGCTCCACAAACATTAAATCATTTTTTCTATTGTTTAAATTTGCTAAGTACAGCATTTTAATAGTTATACTAAACTACTTTTGCCAATTTCAAATATGATATGAACTGAAGAGTGTGTTTTATCTTCTACTTTATATTAGGTTATTAAACACTGAAAGCAAAAGTCACTTGCAAAGATAGACCGTATTAAAAACAAACACACAAACAGAAATCCCTCAAATTCACTTTCAATGTTTCCCTAAGGATTATGATTAATAACTTCATTCAAATCAGGTTAATTCTAATATTCTCGTCAGTGAAATTATACCAAAGCATTTATTATGTTTTAGAGACAGAAGTGGATTTGAATTTCCTGGTAAATGAAGGACATTCCAGTTAATTCTAAATTCAAATAAACAACATTTTTAAAAGTTCAAGTGTATCTTATATGCTGAATATGGATAATAATACAAAAATATATATAATTATATTATATTACATAAAATATATATAATATATATTATATTACATAAAATATATATAATGTAAATTATATTATATATAATTAATATGTGTGTATGTTATTTATCTGAACTTTTATTTAACTATACGTCCTGTGCTTTTATTTGCTATATCTGGAAACCCAGGATCAAAAAACTTATTATTTCAGAAAACGAGCTCATCTTTTTCTTTATTATGAAGATCAAGATAGCCTATTTGTATGGATTTATTGTTAGGGAATTTTATTCAAGGGTACTCTGGAAGGCATAGTTTGCTGTTTCTGCTGGGAGTAATTGCCACTCCCCCCACCCCCCACATATTTATATATTTTTGAATCTTTGCATGCCATCTGCTATTTAGTCTCTCTCTCTCTATATATAGTGTCAATATTATATATATGCAGATATATATGTCTACAAATGTGTATGTAGAAGATAGATAGATAGAGAACAAAATTCATCTTCCTTATTATGTCACAGTAAAAGTATATGCCTCCCTGACTATTAGCCTTATCATCTCATCTTTTAAAAAGAATACTTTTTCCCCACTTGTTTCACTATCAAAGTGTACATTCATTCTTTATCATACTGGATTTCTACCTCCTATTTTCCCCCCAGATTTATTGAGGTATACTTGATGAATAATACTTGTGCATATTTAAGGTATACAAAGTGACATTTTCATATATGTATACATGGTGAAAAGAGTACCACAATCAAGCTAATTAACGTATTCATCAACTCACAGAGTTAAGGTTTCCTTTTTGTGTTTGATGGAAACACTTAAGGTCAACTCTTTGAGCATATTTCCAGCTTATAATACAGAATTAAGTATAGTTAGCATGCTGCACATTAGATCTCCAGAATTATTCATCCCACAAAACTCAGACTTTGTACTCTTTGACCAACATGTCTCTATTTTTTCTAACCCCAGCCTCTACAAATCACCATTCTACTCTCTTTGATAAATTTGGCTTAAAAAATTCACATGTGAGATCATGTTTGTGTTTCTTGTTTTATAGCCAGTTTTACATGTAAAATCACATATATTTATGGTGTAAAAATGATGTTTTGATATACATATACATTGCCAAGTGTTTGCCACAATTAATTAATATGTTCATTACTTCACATGGTTACATTTTTTTCATGTTGAGAGTATTTAAGATCTACTCTCGTAGCATTTTTCAGTTTAAAATTCATTATTATTAACCATCATCATCATGCTATACAATAGATCTTCAGAACTTATATATCCTCTCTAACTGAAACTTTGTACCAGTTGACCACCTCTTTTTATTCCCCCCTTCTTCCAGCGCCTAGCAACCACCATTCTACTGTCAGCTTCTATGAGTTTGACTTTATTAGATTTCACATATAAATGAGGTCATGCTGTGTTTGTCTTTCTGTGAGTGGTTTGTTTCATTTACCATAATTTCCTTTAGGTTCATCCACTATATATGGATACCATATTTTCTTTATCCATTCATCCATTGATGGACATTTAAGTCAATTCCATATCTTGACTATTGTGGATAATGCTGCAACGGGCATGGATGTCTTTAAGAATACTGATTACATTTCCTTCTGATATATACCCAAAGATGTGACTGCTAGTCATATAGTAGTTCAAATTTTAGTTATTGAGGAAATTTCATACTGTTTTTCACAATGGCTTTACCAATTTACATTACCACCAACAGTATATGAAGGCTCCTTTTTCTCCACATTTTCACTAACACTTATCTCTCCTATTTTTGATAGCCATTCTAACAAGTGTGAAGTGATAACTCATTATCATTTTGATTTGCCTTTCCTGATAATATATTTATTACCTCACATGGTTATTTTATGTTGAGAACATTTAAGATATACTCTCACCATTTTTCCAGTATATAATACATTATTATTAACTACAGTCACCATGCTATAGAGTAGAGCTCCAGAACTTATTTATTCTGTCTAACTAAAACTTTGTACCTGCTGACCAACATCTCCCCATTTCCCCTCTGATGATATTAAGCACTTTTTATATGACTTTTGACTGTGTGTCTTCTTTTGAAAAAAATGTCTATTAAGGCTTTTAGCCCATTCATTAATCAAGTTATTTGGTTTGAATTTTTTTGGCTTTAGGTTGTTTAAATTCATTTTACCTTTTGAAGGTTAACCCCTTATCAGATATATGGTATGCCAATACATTCTCCCATTTAATAGCAGGCTGCCTTTTAAGGCTGTTGATTCTTTCATTTGTTCAAAAGCTTTTTTTTTTTTTCTTTTTTTTTTAGTGCTATCCCACGTCTATTTTTGCATTTGTTGCCTAGGTTTTGAGTGTTATATCCAAAAGTATCATTACCTATATCAATGGTAAGAAATTTTTTCTCTAGGTTTTCTTCCCTTAATTTTACAGTTTCAAGTCTTATATTTAGTTTTTAATTGAGTTGATCTTTGTATATTATGTGATAGAGTGTAAAATTTCATTGATTTTTGTGTAAATACCTAGTTTTCCCAACACCATTTACTGAAGAGACTATACATTCTCAATTGCATGTTCACATATGTGGCACCTTGGTGCAAGATCAGCTGACCATAGGTATGTAGTTTTATTTCTGAACTCTCTATTCTATTCCATTTCTCTATGTCCATTTTTACGATAGTACCATTCTGTTTTGATGGGTATAGCTTTGCAATATATTTTGAATTCAGAAAGTGTAATGCCTCCTGCTCTCTTCTTCTTTGTCATCATTGCTTTGGCTATTTGGGGTCTTTTGTGATTTCACATAAACTTTAAGATTTTTTTTCTATTTCTGCAAATATTTCCAATGAGATTTCATAAGGATTGCATTGAATCTACAGATTGCTTTGGGTAGTATAGACATTTTAACAGCATTAATTCTTCTCAACCAGGAACATGAACTTTCTTTCCATTTATCTTTGTCTTCTTTAATTTCCCTCATAAATATTTTATACTTTTCACTGTACAGGTCATTCATGTATTTGGTTACATTTATTCCTAAATATATTATTATTACTATTAATTTGCTCTTGTGAATGGAATTGGATTCTTCTTTTTTTTGTAAAACATTAACAAAAGATTTTTTTATTTCTTCTAAGACAAAAAATGGGACACATGTTCAGAACGTGCAGGTTTGTTACATAGGTATACATGTGCCAAGGTGGTTTGCTACACCTATTGACTCATTCTCTAAGTCCCCTCACCTCACTCCCACCCCCAACAGGCCCTAGTGTATGTTGTTCCACTCTCTGTGTCCAAAGATTTCTGAATCTTTGTAGCTTGTCATTGCAAAGAGAAACTGGAGTCTCTAGAGAAGATAGAAGTAAGTCATCTGGGGCCCAAACTTATCCTATTCCTCAACCTCAACTACTGCCATTTCTAGTACTTTTTAAAATTTGTCCAAATGATAAGAGCAGGGTCTTTAAAATATGTGTTTTTAAATAAGACTCCTCTAAAGCAATTCCTCTGATTGAACTTAATTACTTAATTTCTGAATAGATCTCTGTGAGAAGTATTAACTTGGTGTATTAGGCCACTCTTGTGTCACTATAAAGAAATACCTAAGAGTGAGTAATTTATAAGAAAAGAGGTTTAATTAGCTCATGGTTCTGTTGGCTATACAGGAAGCAGAGCACCTGCATCTGCTTCTTGGAGTCCTCGGGAGTTTACACTCATGGCAGAACTTAAGGGGGAACAGGCGTCACATGGTTGAAGTGAAAGCAATTGGAGCGGGGGGTGTCAGACACCTCTAAAAAACTAGATCTCAGGTGTTTTGAGAGCAAGAGTTCACTCGTCATCAAGAGAATGACACTAAGCCATTCATGAGGGATCTGCCTCCATGTTTCAAATACCTCCAACCTGGTCCCACCTTAAACACTGGAGAACACACTTCAACATGGGATTTGGAGGGGACACATATTCAAACCGTATCACTCAGCATAGAAAAACATTTTATGTCTTACTCTGCTTTGGCTGCTAAAACTAGTACCATAGGCTGAGTGGATTAAACAATGATCCCAAAATCAATTAATGTAATTCATCACATCAACAGACTAAATAAAAAAAAATCACATGAATCAATAGATGCAGAAAAAGAATTTGATGAAATCCATCAGCCATTCAGGATAAAAACTCTCAGAAAACCAGAAATAGAGGGGAGTTTACTTGATGAACATTATTTACAAAAAAACGTACAGCTAAATAACACTTAATGCTGAGAAACTAGATGCTTTCCCCTGATATCGAGAATAAAGCAAGTATCTCCTATCCCACCAAATCCATTCAATATAGTACTAGAAGTTCTAGCTAATGCAAGAAGACAGAAAGGCAAACAAATGGCATACAGATTGGGAAGAAAGAAATACAACTGTCTTTGTTCACAAGATGATATAATTTTATATGTAAAACACTGAAAGAATTGGGAAGAAAACCTTCCTGGAACTAATAAGTAATTATAGTAAAGATGCAGAATACAAGGTTAATAAACAAAGGTCATTTCCTTTTCTATATCGTAGCCAAAGGACAATAAGAATTTGAAAATGAAAACAAAATAAGGAGAAATGTGACAAAATATTTTCAAAATCTATCTGAGGAAAACTATAAAATTCTGATGAAATAAATCAAAGTTGATCTGAATAAATGGATAGATATTGCATGGTCATGGATAGCAAGTCTCCATATTATCAAGATGTAAATTCTTCCCGCTTGTTCTGTAGAATCAATGCAATCCCAATAAAAATTACAGCAAGCAACCTTGCAGGTATCAACAAACTGATTCTATGTTTTATGTGGAAAGCCAAAAGACCCACATTAGCCAACACAATACAGAAGAAGAACAAAGTCATAAGACTAACACTACTGGTTTTCAAGACTCAGTATAAAGCTACAACAATTAAGACAGTGTGGTCCTGGAAAAAAGATCAGATAAATACATCAATAGAACAGAAAAGAGAGCCTTGTAATAGACACATGTAAATATAGTCAAATAACTTTTGATAAAAGAGCAAAGGCAATTCAAAAAAGAAAGAATAGTTTTCTCAACAAATGATGCTGGAACAACTGAACATGTACATGCAGAAAAAAATGGATTTGCACACAGATCTTATATCCTTCACAGAAATTAACTCAAAATAGATCACAGACCTAAAGGCAAAAGTATAAAACTCCTAGAAGATAATAGAAGATAATTCTAGGTGACCTTGTGCACGGCAATTACTTTTAGAAGTATGACACCAAAACATGACCTATGAAAAAGAAATTATTAGTAGGAGTTCATTAAAATTAAAAATATCTGCTTGACAAAAGGCATTGTTAAGAGAATGAAAATCCAAGTCACATACATGGAGAAAATACTTGCAAAACATATATTTGATAAAGGACTTGTCATGAAAATATAAAAAAAAACTCTAAAAACTCAAAAATAAGAAAAAACCCATTTTTTAAAAAATGACAAATAAGAAATAAACAATCCATTAAAAAACTCACAAATAAGAAATAAACAACCCTACTTAAAAAGACAAATAGACATTTAACTAAATAAATGTTATATAAATGACAAATAAGAATGTCAAAAGATATTTATCATCATACACCATCATATGCCATCAGGGAAGTAGAAGTCAAAAGAACAATGAAATAACATTAACCACCAATTAAATGCTAAAATTCAAATCACTGACAACACTGTATACTGGCAAGGTTGTGAAGCAAAAACAATTTTTTATCAATGCTATTGTAAATGCAAAATTGTAGAGATTCTTTAGGAGACAGTTTAGCAATGTATTTCAAAGCTAACATATGATTTCCGTATAATATAGTAATCACTCTCCTAGTTGAAAACTCAGTCCACAGTAAAACCTGCACACAAGCTTTTGCAACAGATTCTTTTCATAACTGCCCAAACTTGAAAGCAGTAAACATGCCCTTCAATAGGTGAATCATACACCTATACAATGGAGCAATATTTAGCTCCTAAAATAAATGAGCTATCAGGCCACCTGAAGATATACACAGAACCTAAGTGCATATTGGTAAGTGAATACAGTCTGAAAAGTCTGTGTACTGTGTTTCCAACTATGTGGCATTACAGAAAAGGCAAAAGTATGGAGATAGTAAATATGTCAGCAACTGTCAGGAGTCCTGGGGAAAGAGAAAAGGACATGTAGGTGGTATACAGGGTATTTTTAGGACACTGAAACTATTTGTTATGATATTTTAACGGTGGATCCATGAAACTGCATTTAGCCAAAACCCGTGGAACTGTACAACACTAAGAATGAAGGCTAATGTAAACTGTGAGCATTAGTTAATGATCATGTAACAGTGTTGGTTCATTAATCGTAACAGACGCAGTAGAGAAGGTCACTTTCCTTCATGATCTTGGGCTACAGATCTGAAGGATGAGGAAAGGCCACAGGAAATGAAAGAGCTAGATAGCAGTTCTCAAGTGCAGTCTCTCACATGTAGTATATAGGAGGGCATTGCTGTTAGGAGCAGCAACAACAGTGTCTGGGTTGGCACACACGAGCAGGCAGCAGAGAGGAAACTGCGAAGCTGGCACAATGTGAGGAGGAAAATGGAAGCCTGGAAGAAGAGCCCATGTGAAAGGTATAGGGCAATTCAGACAGGGAACAAGAAAATTAGAAAAGAATAAGGCGCTGGCAAGCTGAGCAGAAGGAGATTGGTGTCAGAAATTCTGTGAACAAGATACACTTACGTGATGTTACTTTGTCAGAAATATATGGCAAAAGAGAAAAAAAAAATGCAGAAAAAACTCCCCAGGAATGGGTTGCTAAATTTAACAAATACAAAATACACAACATCTAATTTCATTTGAATTTTGGAGAAACAGATTTTTTTTTGTATATGTGTGTCACACATAATACTTGGGACATACATTAAAATTGATATTTAAAATTTAAATTGAACTGAACATCTGAATTTTGTCTGTCATCCTTACTCAAGAGGAAGTTCCTCTCATTTTCATTATTCGTCCCCCATTTTTCCCTGGAAAATGTCTCACTTCCCTGAGGAAGCTCAGAGAGTACAATTATGTTTTCATGGGCTAGGTACTACAGGATCTATGAAAACCCTCAAAAGCAAGACTGCATCGACACAGTGTCTGGAAATTGTATGGTGACATCCAGTTGGCCTTCCTGCTTTTGATGTGTGGCTATTTTTCTTATGCTGGGACAAGAGGAGATGGTGGCAAATTTATTCTCACTTCTTGGCTTTTTAAATTATAACCAAAAACATTTCCATCTATGTCATCAGGAGAAACCTTTTAAAAATATTTTGCATGTTTTTTCTTCTCCCTCCAGTAAAAATTTTGGTATTTTATTTGATGTTTACATTAAAATGTGACATTATACATGGCAAATCAAATTCCTGCTAGCTGTTTTGTTTGAGGAACACCATTGAAGGAAAAAAATAGTGCTTGTTCAAAAAAAGGTTGCCCATGTTTGTATTGTTATACTGTTGTTGGTTTTTTTAGTCCTCTATATGAGAACAGGGTGTGTGTAGAGGATGAACATTTCTAAAGCCTTCGGCTGGCAGTGTTTGTGCCTGTGCATTTAGTCTGAGGCTGAGGAAAAAAAGAGATATTTAGATAGAATACATTAGGATAAATTTATTTTGGGGTGAAAATAGTTTTGATAAAATGAAACTGCAATAACATTAACAGAAATTAGTTTTTCCAAGAGACTCTATTGTTCAGTCATTTGTAATGTTAAAAATAGCATTATATTGAAAGTAATATCAGAAGGTATGATATAACACTATACAAATTCAAGAGTAAACCATCAATGCTAATATATTTTTATATGACTTCAAGAACTAAAAGAAAAGATTATGAGATGCAAACTATAAAGATAGCTTGGGAGTCTCGGAGAACAAAGGATGGTATGACAGGGAAAATAGTTTATTAAGTTTCTATTGCCATATATTTTTGCATAGTTTTATTGTTAATAATGCTCACATGTTCATTTTAAAATTTTAGAAAAAACTGAAATACAGTTTGCAATTTCAAAATATAAATGTGATTCCGTGCTCATCGATAGAAAGATTAATATTGTTAAAATGGCCATACTAACCAAAGCAATTTACAAATTCAATGTTACTCCTAACAAACTACCAATGACATTCTTCACAGAATTAGAAAAAAACTATTATAAATTTAATTGGAACCAAACAAGAGCCCAAATAGCCAAAGCAATCTTAAGCAAAAAGAGCCAAACTGGAGGCATCACATTACCCAAATTCAAACTATACTATAAGGCTACAGTAACTAAAAAAGTATCGTACTGATATAAAAAAAGACACATAGTTCAACAAAACAAAATAGAGAGCCCAGAAAGAAAGCCACACACCTACAACCATCTAATCTTTGACAAAGTCAACAATAATAAACAATGAGGAAAAGACTCCCTATTCAATAAATGGTGCTGAGATAACTTGCTAGGCACATGCAGAAGACTGAAACTGGACCCCTTCCTTCACCATATACTAAAATCAACTCAAGATGGATTAAATGTTGGAAGTTCTGGCCAGGGCAATCAGGCAAGAGAAAGAAGTAAAGGTATTCAATTAGGAAAAGAGGAAGTCAAATTGTCCCTGTTCGCAGATGACATGATTGTATATTTAGAAAACCCTGTCATCTCAGCCCAAAATCTCCTTAAGCTGATAAGCAACTTCAGCAGCCTCAGGATACAAAATCAATGTGCAAAAATCACAAGCATTCCTATACACCAAGAACAGACAAACAGAGAGCCAAATCATGAGTGAACTCCCATTCACAGCTGCTACAAAGAGAATAAAATACCTAGGAATTCAACTTACAAAGGATGTGAAGGAACTCTTCAAGGAGAACTACAAACCACTGCTCAGTGAAATAAAAGAGGACACAAACAAATGGAAGAACATTCCATGCTCATGGATAGGAAGGATCAATATTGTGAAAATGACCATACTGTCCAAGGTAATTTATAGATTTCATGCCATCCTCATCAAGCTACCAATGAGTTTCCTCACAGAATTGGAAAAAAACTACCTTAAAGTTCATATGGAACCAAAAAAGAGCTCACATAGCCAAGACAATCCTAAGCAAAAAGAACAAAGCTGGGGGCATCACACTACCTGACTTCAAACTATACTGCAAGGCTACAGTAACCAAAACAGCATGGTACTGGTACCAAAACAGAGATATAGACCAATGGAAGAGAACAGAAGCCTCAGATATAACACCACACATCTACAACCATCTGATCTTTGACAAACCTGTCAATAACAAGAAATGTGGAAAGGATTTCCTATTAATAAATGGTGCCCAGAACACTGCTTATCATATGTAGAAAGCTGAAACTGGATCCCTTCCTTATGCCTTCTAAAAAATTAATTTAAGAAGGACCAAAAACTTAAATGTTAGACCTAAAACCATAAAAACCCTAGAAGAAAACCTAGGCAATACCATTCAGGACAAAGGCACAGACAAGGACTTAATGACTGAAACACCAAATGCAATGGTAACAAAAGCCAAAATAGACAAATGGGATCTAATTAAACGAAAGACCTTCTGCACAGCAAAAGAAACTATCATCAGAGTAAACAGGCAACCTACAGAATGGGAGAAAATTTTTGCAATCTACCCATCTGACAATGGGCTAATATCCAGAATTTACAAGGAACTTAAACAAATTTACAAGAAAAAAACAACCCCATCAAAAAGTGGGTGAAGGATACGAACAGACACTTCCCAAAAGACATTTATACAGCCAACAGATACATGAAAAAATGCTCATCATCACTGGTCATCAGAAAAATGCAAATCAAAACCCCAGTGAGATACTATCTCACGCCAGTTAGAATGGCAATCATGAAAAAGTCAGGAATCAACAGATGCTGGAGAGGATGTGAAGAAACAGGAACGCTTTTACACTGTTGGTGGGAGTGTAAATTAGATTAACCATTGTGGAAGACAGTGTGGCAATTCCTCAAGGATCTAGAACTAGAAATACCATTTGATCCAGCGATCCTATTACTGGGTACATACCCAAAGGAGTATAAATCATGCTACTATAAAGACACATGCACACGTATGTTTATTGTAGCACTATTCACAATAGTAAAGACTTGGAACCAACCCAAATGTTCATCAATGATAGATTTGATTAAGAAAATGTGGCATATATACACTATGGAATTCTATGCAGCCGTAAAAAAGGATGAGTTCATGTCCTTTACAGGGACATGGGTGAAGCTGGAAACCATTATTCTAAGCAAACTATCACAAGGACAGAAAACCAAACCCAGCATGTTCTCACTCATAAGTGGGAATTGAACAATGAGAACACCTGGACACAGGGTGGGGAACATCATGCACTGGGCCTGTCGGGGGTTGGGGGGCTGGAGGAGCGATAGCATTAGGAGAAATACCTAATGTAAATGACGAGTTGATGGGTGCAGCAAACCAACATGGCACATGTATACCTATGTAACAAACCTGCACATTGTACACATGTACCCTAAAACTTAAAATATAACAATAATAAAAAAGATGAATTAAAGACTTAAATAAATGTAAAAGAAAACAAAACAAAAAAAAAAACTGTAAGAAGAAGAAAAGCTAGGAAATACCATTCTAGATAATGTCTTTGGCAAAGGTTTCATGACAAAGACTTCAAAAGCAAATGCAACGAAAACAAAAATTGACAAATGGAACCTATTTAAGCTAAAAAGCTTCTGCATGGGAAAAGAAACCATCAACAGAGTAAACAGACAATCTAAATAATGGGAGAGAACATTTGCAAATTATGCATCCAACAAAGGCCTAATATCCAACATCTATAAGGAACTTCAACAAATCAACAATTAACAAGCAAAAACAACCCCATTAAAAAGTGAGCAAAGGACATGAACACTTTCCAAAATAAGACACACACAGTCGACAAGCATTTGAAAAGTGTTCACCATCACTAATCATTAGGGAAATGCAAATAAAAACCACATTTGGATACTACATCTGACACCAGTCAGAATGGCTATTATGAAAATACAAAAAAAAAAAATAGATGCTGGCAAAGTTGTGGAGAAAAGGGAATGCTCATATAGTGCTAGTGGGAATATAAATTAGTTCAGTCATTGTGGAGAGCAGTTTGGTGATTTCTGAGAGAACTTAAAACAGAATTACCATTCAACCCAGCAATCCCATCATTGGGTATATGCTCAAAGGAATATAAATCATTCTACCATAAAGACACATGCATTTGTATGTTCATCACAGCACTATTCACAATAGCAAAGACATGAAATCAACCTAGATGCTCATTAACAGTAGATTGGATAAAGAAAATATTATATATACATATATGTAATATATATGTATATATATTTTATATATATATATATACCACAGAATATTACATAGTCATAGGAAGGAACAAAGTCATGTCTTTTGCAGAAACACAGATTGGGTTGAGGGCCATTATCCAAAGCAAATTGATACAGGAACAGAAAAAAAAATACTGCATGTTCTCACTTATCAACGAGAGCTAAACACTGGTACACGTGAACACAAATAAGGGAACAACAAACACTGGGGCCTATTGAGAGCAGAGGGTGAGAGAAGAAGGAGGATTGAAAAACTACCAACCAGATACTATGCTGATTACCCAGATGACTAAATTATCTGTACACCAAACCCCTGCCACATGCAATTCACCCATATAACAAACCTGCCCATGTACTCTCAAACTTAAAATAAAGGTTGAAAAGAAAGTAAACAAAATGTAAATGTTATATATGTGTGTGAGAATATGAAATACCAAAAATTAATTTCAATTTTGTGCTTTCACTTTGTTATGACATGAGAGATAACTGTCAAGCCCAGATTGACTGTATCGGTTTTCAAAGGTTTGATTTTAAAGAAATCTGGGATTCAAAAATCACATGATGCCCAGACATAGTTTTACTCAGAAAAGCTACCAGATATCTTATTCTATTTTTAAATGGGAAACACTGAGAACTTCTATCAGAATCAATTCTCATACCAATTAGGTAAAATATTAGTAACTATAATCTAAAAGAAGAGATTTCTTCCCAGTGCCTATCATTATGTGGTAAGATCAATCATCTAATTCTACACATTAATAATGAGGTATCAAAATAATAGTCCCATGTGCAGAGTTATGACAGTGAAAAATATCTTCAAATTGGCTTTTAAAACTGGAAGAAAACAAGACAAAAAGAAAAAAGAAAATAAAGAAAAATATTAGAATATTACTAGGCATAAGAGAAAGTGTTTTCTGGTCATTACATCATATTTTGTATAATGTCCATATCGGATGGCCAAATTAATGCCAGAACGGTGTTTGATTAGCAAGTAACAAGTCATGAAGAATAATGACCTAAAACTTTAACTTTCTAATTATTTATCCCAAGGGAATTGGAATTCTACATCCATTTTATCAGAGTGTGCTTTTTCTGAGAAAGGACTGGAGATACACTGACACATCACAGTTCTTTAAGACCCTCTCTTTTTGCAGCTTCCATCACAAAGCACCATCCTTCTATTAACCCAGCATTGCTTCAGAAAGCAAGGTTACAATAAAATTGATTAGGCAAACATTTTCTTTAGTTACACTGCTGTTGATAAAATCAGGTCGCCCTAATTGGATTTAGGTTTTTTTAAAGACTCATAGGAAAACATATACAAACCATTTCTTTAACTAGTTTTCTATAGATTATCAATGACACTCCCTATGTGCTAAATGTTATTAGTTTTGGCATTAAAGACTGACTTTCTGCTGACATGGTCCCCAATTTCTCTCTTTCTGCAGTCTTTTTTTTTTTTTTGGAGTAAATACTCTAAAAAGTGATGAATAATATGTCCATTTTTATGTTTCAACCAAAACTGTTCTTAGAATCTAGCAGTCAAAAGTTAGTTAGAAACTCATTGACCCATACACTTCTGCTTTCTGTCTTCTATAACCAGTAAGTTGAAAATGACAGATAAATTAATTGGAAGACTATATTCTCTATCATTGTATTAATTGGAAAACTATGTTCCCTATCATTCTATATACTATCTGTCTCACAAAAGATAGTTTTTCACATGACATAAAATGATGTTATAGCTTCTAATTACTTATCTATGAAAGATCTTACTAAAAATTTCACATCTTAATATACTGTTTCTTTTTGGAAGTTAGTAATTAGAACAGTGTTCTTTAATTAAACTGAATATCATTTACAGAGCCATAGACTGTTGGAATATGATCTTAAATTACTGCTTAAAAGGCAAATTATTAATATAATATCAAATAATAAGTGTGTCTCTATTCTGAATTTAGTAAACTTACTTTTTAACTATAATAATAATGATGCAAATATGTATTCTTTAAATTTTTATGAAAAATTTTAAGAATAATAGGTTATCACAATAAAAAGAAGCTATGAATGCTAAAGACATTACATTTTCCCAAGAAATTGTAAATTCTAAAACAGGAAATTTTATCTCCTCAATATAATGAAACCATAGAGTGTCACTTGATGGTTTTATAAGTTGCAATAATGGATAAGTTCATTATCCATAAATGAGCTTAAAATATAAGTTCAATATTTTAAAAGTTGAAATAATAAATGTAAAACTCAGGAAAAATTAAAGGCCCCAGAAATCTTAAAGGTCACCTTACACGAACAGTACTTTGTAGTTAAATTCTCAGAGCAAGAATGAGAAATCAATGTACTCAACTTTTCCCGTTCATAATTCCACTGTATATCTTCAAAGAAAACATGACAATTCCATGATTTCCTTCCGTATTTCTAGGTTTATGTGACTAATGAGAGTATCGACTAGCATTTACTGATGTATAAGGCTTCTACTTGTACTGAATTGAGAAAGGTTTCTTATTCTCTAATTTCTGTGGAACTAACTGAGATATTCAAATTACAGCTGAAACATTGCCCAAGGGCTGTCCCAACCAAGAGTCAGCCATAGGTTTGATATTGCTGTAGCAGAAGTACTTATTAATGCTTCCCATTTTGTCACATATAATGTTAAAATGGCATGTTCTTAGGTGCTAGGATTTAATAAAATTGATACATTTTCAGTCTATATCAAGGACATACACAGGCTAAACTAAATGGAGATACCTTCTGAGAAATGCATTCTTAGGTAATTTTGTTGGTGTGTAAACATCATAGAGTTACATAGATCTAGATGGTATATCCCAATACACACCTAGGCCACATAATATAGCCTGTTGCTCCTAGGCTATAAACCTGCGCAGTATGTTACTATACTGAATTGTAACACAATGGCAAGTATTTGTATATCTAAACACACCTAATCAAAGGAAAGCTACATTAAAAATACTATATAAGAGATTTTTTTAAATGGTACACCTGTAAGGGCACATACCATGAATGGATTTTACAGGATCGGAAGCCTCTCTGGGTGAGTCAGTGAGGGAGTGGTGAGTGAATGTGAAGGTCTAGGACATTACACTACTGTAGGCTTTATAAATACTGCACACTTAAGCTACATTGAATTTATAGAAAATACTTGTATTTCTTCAATAATAAATTAACTTTAACATTTTTACTTTATCAACTTTTTAAAAACATTTTGACTCTTGTGATAGCATTGAGCTTAAAACATAAGTATATTGTACAGCTGTACAGAAAAATATTTTCCTTATATCCTTATTTCATAAGCTTTTTTCTATTTTAAAATTTATTTACTTTTACTTTTTAATCTTTTTTGTTAAAAACCAAGACACAAAGACACACCTTAGCCTAGGACTACCCAGGCTGAGGATCATCAATATCACTGTCTTCCACCTCCACATCTTGTCCCACTGGAAGTTCTTCATGGTAATAACATTCATGGTGCTGTAATCTTCTTCGATAACAATACCTTCCTCTGAAATACATCCTGAGGGATCTGCCTGAGGCTGCATGGTAGTTAATTTATTTTTTTTATAAGTAGAAAAATTACATTCTAAAATAATGATAAAAAGCATAGTATAGGCTGGGCACGGTGGCTCACACCCATAACCCCAGCACTTTGGGAGGCCAAAGTGGGTGAATCACAAGGTCAGGAGATCGAGACCATCCTGACTAACATGGTGAAACCTCGTCTCTACTAAAAATACAAAAAATTAGCCGGGCATGGTGGTGGGCACCTGTAGTCCCAGCTATTTGGGAGGCTGAGGCAGGAGAATTGTTTGAACCCAGGAGGCGGAGGTTGCAGTGAGCCTAGATCGCACCACTGCACTCCAGCCTGAGCGACAGAGTGAGACTCCTTCTCAAAAAAAAAAAAAAAAAAGCATAGTATAGTAAATACATAAACCAGTAACATAGTCATTTCTCATCATTATCAAGTATTATGCACAGTAGATTTGTTTACACCAGCATCAACACAAACATATTTGCAGTGCATTGGTACAATAATATTAGGATGGCTTGGACCTCATTAGGCAATAGGAAGTTTTCAGCTCTATTATAATTTTATTGGACCACTGTCACATAAGGGGTCCATTGTTGTCTGACATTTCCTCATGCAGCACATTACAATATTTGTTTATTTTATGGCAATTCTGCTGCAGTGAAGAATACAGTGACTTTAGTCACTGGCATTCATAGGTGGTTTGTCAGTCTTCCTCAGCCAAAGACTACATCGAGTTTTCCTGAGCAAAATGAAGGAAGATTGGAGATGTTATAACCAGAGCATAGAAGTTACTGATTCATTGAGAAAGGGTAGCATATTTTCTTCCTTTGCCCACCAGATCATAGGAGTTGAAGATCCAAGAGGAGAGAATCATTTCAAGCCATTCCTTTCTCAAATTTTGAGGCAGCATCTTTGCAAATGGGTTTTATGCCACAATGGCATTGAAGAGAAAAAATAGGAAAGGCAGCTTGACGTGTGTGGGGAAGAGAAGAAGCTTGAAGCAGATGATAGACACTTTGAAAGGCCCCATAGTATGGGAGAACAAGTAAATTCCCCTTTGCTTCTCAGCCCCAAGAAAGGTACGGGAAGGCTGAGCATGTACTGATTCACTTGAGGAAATTGGAAGGTTGGGATGAGGAAGACATGACAAGCCTACATGGATCTGACAATCAGGCACAGTAATTATCTGATCACACAGTCTCATATTCAAAGACCAGCCAAGTGAATGAATGATACTATAATCAAAGACAAAAACGGCTGTGGAGGGGAACTCTTCCACACAAACCCTGATGCTAAGTAAGCACACTCTTGACCTCTTTCTAGAACTTAGACTTTAACTTAAAGTAGGGTTTATAATTTTTTTTTTCTGTTACCATCTGCCTGTCAAGGGCCTTCTAGACATTTTTTCCCCAGTTTCCCATTCTACATGGAATTTTAATACCACAGATATATGATATATCTGTTTATGTACTCTATGTATAGTTGTATTTCATAAATAAAAAGAACAAAATGTTTTTACCCACCTCCAAGAATCATTTTTCACCTCTTTGGAAGTTATATTGACCTATTAATTATGCAAAGCATGCCCATAAGCAATGTTTCTCAAGCTTTTTGTCCTAAGCATGCTTTACATTCTTTACAATTATTCAGGATTATAAAAAGCTTTTATTTATTTTGCTTACATGTATCAATATTTACCAAATTCAAAGTAAAACCTGAGAATAAATCCATGAATTTATAAATTTGTTTAAAATAACAATAATTTATGTGCTACAAATTAATGTAAATTAAATACTTTTATGAAAATAACTGTGTAATCCAAAACAAAAAGCAAATTTTGTAAGAGTGACATTGGTTACAATTTTGCAAATCTTTTTGATGGCTTACATAATGGAAATCACTTAGATTCTTATAGCTGCCTCTACATTTAGGGCTCCATAATGTTTTTCCTTTCATTTAAATAAAAATGGAGTAGAAATTATTAATACTTCTGTATTATTAAGTAATTTCAAAACAAAGTCATTTTATTTAGAGAAAACAGAATATATAAATAATGGCTAAATGACAACGTGTCAGTGTGTCAGTATATAGTATGTTTTTTATATTTGTTTTGAATATTGCTCTTTTAAAAGTTTACCAATAATTATAAAAGAATTGTATATCTTTGGGAAAGACATTTATTAGCTAACATTGACTTATAAATCCTATAAAACAGGTTATTAATAAGAAATATTAACATAATATTCTCAGAAATTAAATGGTAAGTACTTTATATACAGTTGTATTTTAAAATGTTTCAAAAAATCTGTAACTCATTTATTCTAATTTACTAGAGCCTATATTCTGATACTTTATAAAGAAACAAGATTATGAAAGAATTAATGTTGTTCTAAGAAAAGTTTTGAAAGGCATTTAATTATAAATTATTAGATGCTTTAATATAAATAATTAATTTTAAATAAAAGTAATCTTAAATCTCAAGAATTCTTAAATATTAAATTTTACAAAAATATTTTAAGAACACAGAAAAGTCTATTTAATCAACTCACTTAGTTATCTATCTCACTGAGACTCATATGTGGACATCAAGATTGAACAATGAAATCAACATCAGTTGCTCCAGATGGACTCCTTGGGGATAAGCCTAAACTTCACATATGGTCTTAATTCAGACAGAGAATGCTTAACAGTTACAACATGTAAGAGGCTCTTGAGTTAGAATAAGATAGAAATGTTCTTAAATGGTTCAAGGAATTCTAACCAGATGCATATTCAACATATTAATGATTCAGATTCCAAGCTTAATTTCACCTGCAATAGTAATTGATTTTACAAGTTTTCCCAATCTCCCATTTATGTACTTGCCATCTGGAGATGCCTCATATAGTGACAGTGTTAACTCTATGCATAATAAGCTATTGGAAAAATGCGCAGAACTTACAGTTTAGTTTATCATATATACCACACCTAAGAAATGGTCTTCAATATTCAAGTCATATATTCAATTAGAGAAAAGTATGTGCAAATATATAGTAGTATAGTACATAATGGTATGTTACTTAGCAGTAATTTTTTTATAAACTACAGCCAATAAGCAACACAGATTTATAAAGCTTAAGTGCAATAAATATTTTTGAGCTGAACTATTAATATTCTATAATACATTTTCAGAATATAATAAAAATTACATTTTTGTAAAGACTATTTTTGAACAATAAGACGTGTTCTACACATACTTGCATTTTTGCTTTCTTGACCTAAACCAGAAGGTTAGTATAAGCAACAAATTTCAACTTTAAAGAAGATTTCAAATAAAAAAAAATACTGTTACATAAAACTGCAAGATATTCATTAATAAACTATCTTTTGTTGTTCATCAGTTTCATCTGTAAGTTTGACAAGTTACTACAAATAATAGATTTGAGTGGCACAAGACCGTTATGTTTTCAGAAGTCTCTTTCAAAAAGATTTCTACATAGTAAATTGTCACTAGAGACTTGTGTTTGAATTCTTCATACTTAATGATCCATGGTGCTGCATTAAATTTTATGTAAGAAAATAGCATATTCAAAGAAGCTATCTACTGTAGAGTAGATCTCAGTTTTGATCATTTTATATGAAAATCACCTCCAGGGAAGTCTTAAAAGCATTTTCAAAGTGCTTTGAATGAATGTTCACTAATCTAATATGTGTAAGTTGAAGAGCATACGATGTACATTAATGGAGTAAAAACTTCTTAGACCTTTCCATTTTGGGGTTGTTTGTGGTGATTTATATTTATTTTAGTCCATTTTGTACTCTTTTGTAAAACAGCGAAGGTTAACCATAAGATTTGGTGAAGCTATTTGAACTTCAATGAAAATGCTCAATCCAAATATCTACATCATAACATAATACATGGCACATGTCTGGAGTTTCTAATAATACTGAGGAAATAAAAAACCCCATATGTTAATATGAAAATATTTGGAGCAAAGCGTAAAAGTTTTTCTGAGTAATATATTCTGGTTTTGTGATTTCTGGTAGTGCTGGTTAGATGAAAGGGGTGAAAATGAATTATATGTTCTGAAATGAAGTGAAAAAATGGTTTTATTTTTCGTTTGTTTCATATTTTGGAGTTTTTACAATATCACTAAGAATGGTGGCTTTCCCCCCTAGATTTTTAAATTTTTTACTAATTCACTTTTAATAAGCAAATAATTGTTGTATGTATTTATGGGGTACCATGTGATGTTTGATCTACATATACATTTTAGAAAGTTTCCATCAAGCAAATTAACATATCCACTAACTTATTTTTTTCATGGTGAGAAACATTAAAAATCTATTATTTTAGTAATTTTGAAATATACAATATATTATTATTATCTGGGTCACTGTGCAGTGCGATACCCCAAAATTTTAACTACTGCCCCAAAGAGCAGTCAACAAGAGGGGGAGCTCTGCAGCCAGAGAACTAGAGTGTGCATCCTGTCCTCAATTCCTATTAACTGTGTGACCTTAAATAAATATTTGATATATTGGTGCAGCAGATTCCTTATATGTAAATGAAGATGTTTTTCTGCAATAAATTATTTTGAAATATATTTTTTCAAATGCATTTAGAGATAAAAATTTAGTATTTCTGAAGACTTTATATTTATTAATTTTACCCCAACTTTAATTTGGTTTTAAAGAAAATTGGAGAAATATATGAAGTGAATATAGTTTAATTTTATCACAATCTGTATATAGTAGCAATTTCTCCATAAACTGATAAAAGTGGGTTGCTCTTGTGCCATTTATTTCTGAGTGACACATTATTATTTCTCCAATGAATAAGTGGTGAACAAAGAAAGATTGTAGAAGTGGTAGTAAAGCCTGGTTAAGATTATACTGATTTATGTATAAATGTATATTTATGTATTTATTTATTTATATGGTAATCACATGGAAGAAAGTTAGCTAGGCCTTTAGCTTGATTAGAAAAAGAAAAATAACATTATGTGGGAAAATTCTATTCTCTTTAGAGGTTTAGCACATTATATGAGTAAACACTTTGTAGTAAAGGTCTAATTAAAACAAATTTAGAAAAGTCTAAAATGCAATTTGTACAATGTAATTTAAGAGTGAATGGAATATATGGAGTGGCTGGGCTTCTTAAAATATCAGATGGAGTGGATTTTATTATATGAATAGGGTTTTGGACAGCATAGAGACACGTTATGATTGTGTCAAATATTTTGCATCACAAATTTAAAAGTGAATGGATTTTGATGAATTGCAAAATTATAAGAAGTGCAGACAGAATATAAAGGATTAATATCTGGAATCTTTAGAATAATGCAGTAAATATGAATTTTTTATTTTTAAATGAAATGTAACTTACATACCTAAGATTCACTGTTTTAAAGTGTACATTTCAGTTATTTTAACTTTTCTCAAAGTTTTACAACCATTACTGCTATCACATTTCAAAATATTTGCATCACTTGTCCTCAAAAAACTGCACTGTTAGCATTCACACTTCGTTCTCTTTTCCCCCAGCCTCTGACAATGACGCATACTTTCTGTCTCTATGGATCTGTGTATTCTGGACATTTCATAGAAATGCGACTATACAATATGTGGCCTTTGGAGTCAGGTTTATTTTTTACTTACCATACTGTTTACAAGATTCCTGTATGGTGTGACATGCAACAGTATTTAATTCCTTTTTATGGGTACATAATATTCTATCATATGATATACTGCATTTGTTTATCCATTCACTAATTGATCAGCATTTGAGCTGTTCCACTTTTTGGCTACTATGGATAGTTCTGTTGCAAACATTGATGAGTGAATTTTTGCATGGACATACATTTTCTTATTCTCATGAATGGAATTTATGGGTTCTGTTTTAACTCAACTTTTTAAAGAAACTCAATTTTTTAAAAAATATTAGTTTCCTAGGACTATGATAACAAATTACCCCAAGAACAGTGGCTTAAAATAAGAGAAATTTATTATTTCAAGTTCTGGAGGATAGAAGTCCAAAACCAAAGTGTCAGGGGCTCCTGATTTTCTTTGAGGATATAAGAAAAAATTATTTCTTGCCTCATCCAGCTTCTGGTGGCTCCTAGAGTGTTTGGACTATGACTGCATCGCTCCCATCATTGCTTCTCTTCTTCACATGGACTTCTTCCCCATGTGTCTCTCTCTTCTCTTCTTTTTATAAGATCTTCAGTTACTGTATTTGGGCCTGACTTAAATCCAGGATGATTTAATATAGAAATCCTTAGCTAATTACAACTGCGAAGACCCTATTTTAAAATAAGGTCATATTATGACATTTTTGGTGGATGGGAATTTTGGAGAGACAACAATGATCCCACTATTGTGACTGAACAATTTTACATTTCCACAAACAAATTGTAAGGATTTTAATTTTTTCACATTGGCATCAACATTTGTTACTGTCTTTCTGATGATAACTATTGTAATAGAAGTGGAATCTCATTATAGATTTTATTTACATTTCCCTTTTGTCTAACAATACTGAACATCTTTTCATCTGCTTATTATGCACCCTGCTCTTGTATTGTGGAGGGGTCTAAAGATGTTTGTTAGGTGTAGTTGGCTTACAACATTGTTTATGTTTTTTTAATTTCACTCTTCATTATCAGTCTAGTTTTATCAATTACTGAAGTTAGAGTATTGAGTTTCCAGTATGGTCATTGAGTTGTCTATTTCCCATTTCAATACTTTCATTTTTCATATTCTGAGTCTATGTTTTTCTGTGCATTCATGTTTATAATTGTTGTGTCTTCCTAATGGATTGATGATTTTAAAAACAAATTTTATTGTGCACTTGTGAGGTTTACTACATGATGATATGGGATACGTATAGGTAGTAAAATGGTTACTATAGTGAGGCAAATTAATATATTAATCATTTAACTTTTTATGATGATAACATATTTCTTTGTCCCTAGTAAGAATTTTTTCCTTAAGTATCTGATATTAGTATAGCCATGTAACTCTCTGTAGTTAATGTTTTCATGACATATTTTTTCTAAACTTTTACTTTAAACCTATTTGTAACAATCTTGTTTGAATTAATACCAATTTGATTTCAGTAGTACACAAATACTGTTTCTCTGTAGTTCCATTAACTCCTCACTTCTTTGTTCTATTATTTTCATAAAAATTATCTTTTTACATAAAATGTCATAAAAAGTTTTATGATTTTAAGACAATTTTATGCAGTAATCTTTTAAATTATTCTGGAGATAAGAATAGCTATAAACAATATATGTTTATATTGTTTTTATGTTTACCTAACTAACTACCTTTACTGGTATTGTTTGTTTCTTTATGGAAATTTATTTAATGTTCTAGTTTCTTTTTATTTTTACATGAAGTTCTTTTTACTTTTCTTGTAAATTTTCTTCAACAATCATTCTTATTTTATTCTCTCGTAATAGTATACAATCTCAGCTAATTGTTTTTGAAAAGCACAGTTGAAAACAGCTTTGTTACCAAATAACTCTGTTTTTGTTTATCTTGAAATGGTTTCCTCTACTTCATTTTTGAAGGATTCTGATGCTGCATATAGAATT
The DNA here is from genome assembly GCF_009828535.3 of Hylobates moloch. NCBI lineage: Eukaryota > Metazoa > Chordata > Mammalia > Primates > Hylobatidae > Hylobates > Hylobates moloch. Next base: position 126,747,176 of record NW_026652279.1, read on the forward strand.
CTTGGTTGAGAGTTTTCCTTCCTCTTGCTGCTACCACCAACACTCTAAATATGTTATTCCAGTTTCTGTTGGTTTCCATGGTTTCTGGTGAGAAAGTGGTAGTAAAATTATTGAGGATTCCCTTCGATAACTGAGGTTTCTCTTGTAAATTTCAAAATTCTTTCCTTGAATTTTATTTTATCAGTTTGATTACAATATGTCTGGATCTTTTGAGATTATTTTACTTGGAGTTCATTAAGTTTTTGGATGTATAGATTAATATTTATGATAAATCATGTAATTCGATGTTTTGGGCCATCATTTATTTAAATATTCTTCCTGCCTCTTTCTCTAGCCAATCTCCTTCTGGAACTCTTCTTCTGAGACGACTTCTGGGATTTTCATACTTTAGTATGCTTGAAATATTCCACAGGTCCCTTAGACTACTCATTTTTCTTCATTCTTTTTCTTTTTGTTTCTCAAACTGGGTAATCGAAATAGACCCATATTCAAGTCTGCTAATTCTTTTATTATGCTAGTTCAAATCTATTGTCAAGAAATCAGAGTGCAGACTGGCCAAGATGGTGAAACCCCATCTCTACTAAAAATACAAAAATTAGCCAGGCATGGTGGCACGTGCCTGTAGTCCCAGCTACTTGGGAGGCTGAAGCAGGAGAATCACTTGAAGCCGGGAGGCGAAGGCTGCATTGAGGCAAGATTGTGCCACTGTTCTCCAGCCTGGGTGAAAGAGCAAGACTCTGTCTCAAAACAAAATGAAACAAAACAAATTTAGATTGTATTTTTCAACTCCAGATTTTCTATTAAGTTCTTTTTATAATGTCTATCTCTTTGTTGATATATTCTATTTAGTGAGGCATTATTTTTACACTTTTGTTATTTAGATATGGTTTTCTTTAGTTATATATTATGTTCAAAATAGATAATTGTTTTTATCTAGACAATCCAACATGTGAGCTTCCTCAGGGAACCTTTCTATTGACTCTTTTTTTTATTATTCTTTTGTATGGACCATGCATTGTAGTTTCTTTAAATGTTTCAAAATTTTTTGTTGAAACCTAGAGAACTTAAATAATATATTATGGCAACTTCTAAAATCATGTTCTTCCCCTTTTCCAGGGATGGTTGTTGGTTTTAAGTGATTTGCTGTGCTGCTTTTATACCACGTGTATTCTTTATAATGCATGACCATTAAGTTTCTCCTTATTTAAAATAATGGTCAACTAATGATTGCAAAGAGATTTTCTTTAACATATGAAACCAGTAAGTCTCCTAGACTTTCCTAAAGGGGTCTCTTTCTGTGTTGAGGCAGGCTGTTAATGCTCAGACAGTTAGCTTACAACTCTGTCTTAGCCTTTACCTTCCTGTTTGTGCAGAGACTTTACGTTAGCAAGAGCTAAAAGCTTAGAGCCTTCTCAGTTCTTTTCTAGCTATGCACACAGCTTAACACATGTGCATGGCCTTATGATATCCCCAAATTTGTCTTTGTTTTCAAAGCACCCCCATGGACATCTCCTTTACCGGCCTTCCCTCTGAAGTTTTTTGCTGACTTTCTTGTTTGCCCTAATTATTATCACGGCTTCAAGTGGGCCTAATTTTAAACAATTTCTGCTGATTATTTTTGCAAAACATTACTGAGAACAGGTTGTGAACACTGGAAGAGCTCTAAGGCAGGTGAAATGAAGACGCTCCTTCTGAGTGGGGGTTTCCATAAAACTGTCAGACAGGTCAAGTAATGACAATTCTCAGGAGTGGTGCTTTAGGGAAATCCAATCGGCTTTTTCCAGTTTCAGTGGCTACTAGGCTGGTGATTCTTGTTATGGTTACAAGTCTGTGTTTTCGAGTTACTGTTGAACTGCTGAAAGGAGGGTTGGAAAGGGGCTAGTTAAATGCCACACAGCTCACTGTTCTTACTGAGACAACCATTTTTCTTGAATGAATGCCTCTTGAATTTTTGCAAGATTTGAGTTCATTTCTGAAAAAATAAGTTTAGACAATTTTTATCAGTGGTCTCATATGGAAAAGAATATTTTGGGAGTCAATACACTGTCATTTCCCCTGATATTTCCCTGTATTTATTTTTTTACTCCATGTATTTCATAAGTCACCATTATCAAATAAATCTGTTTACCTTATTGTTGCCTCTATGATTGTGTTTAGCTTCATCAATTTATATGTTGAGAGACAGTTAAGAATTTTTCCAAAAAAACTCTTATAAAATATTGATTGTGGAAAAGCAGTTATTTATCATTCTTATAGGCAAATAATTTTGGAGAATGTAGAAAATTGTATTATAGTCACAACTTTGATGGCAAGTTTATAAAGTTATGGCATCATGAGATAATTATATTACATTGGTGCAAAAGTAATGGCAAAAATCTCAATTACTTTTGCAACAAAGTAATAGAAGCATTTAATTACAAATATTGGTATAATAATCGGTATAAACTTGTACATATTTTACAAGATAAAATTCAACCAAATAAAACAAACCAGACCCAAAATGAGAAATGCAGTATGAGAGCCTATATTTCTTTTGCACAAGGTTGCTTTTAACTAAAAGCATTTGTGAGCAGAGTCTTGTGATATATGTTCTTTAAAAAGTCTTTGTTCAGCAGCTGTTATTAATACATTTTATATGTTTCGTTTTGCCCATTTTAAATTTATGCTGCTTTTGTTCAAGTGAGTGAAAATAAGAGATTGATTTACGGTGGTCCATAAATACAGCACAGAGGAAATAACACACATTTTAATGATAATACTACAAGCAGATTATATGTATTGAGCATTGATTATATGGCAGAGTATGCATTAAGTGTTTAACTCAATCATCATAGCAAGCTCATAAGGTAGGTTCTACAATTATACTTATTTTATAGATATGGAAATTGGGGTTTCAAAAGATTAAAAACTTATGAAGTTTGTAATAGCAGAGCCAACTAAATCTATGTCTGTCTGATTCCAACCCCAAGCTATTAGTCACTAACTTTTATGGTCTCTCAACCCAAGTATTATGAAGTTATATGTTTAAATCTGAATTCTGATCATTCCTAACTTTACAAACATAGGAAAAACAATTAAGCTCTAATTTTCAAATCTGTTCATTGTGATAATATTCAACGTCACTGTTTTGTTTTTGAGGATTAAATAAACTAATACATGTGAATTACCAAGTACAGAGTAAAGAGATTATAAATATTCTTAACTCCTGAATTATGTGATTAGAAATTCAACATCGGAAAATAATTTCAGCTTCTAAGGAGAAAAGGAAAGTATAAAAATTCAGGAACTTCTATTTCAGGAGGATTTTTTTTGCACACCAGTAAACAACTTAAATATTTGCCTCCAGAAACTTCCCCAAAACTCATTAATCTGAATGATAGACTGAATAAGCAACCCCCTTATCAGGAAAACAGGATACTTAGCTGGTTAATTAGCTCCATTCTGAGGACAATATTTCTCAACTCCTAAATTATCAATTGATTAATCATCAAGACTTGCTTCTGATCTTTGCCTTACTGTTTTCAGGAATCCTACTATGACATAAAATGTGCACAGTTCCACTCAGATACTTACATTGGAAGGCTCCCTTTAAATGATTTGATCTTTTACCAAAACCCCATAAAAATCTATCACTCACCTTTCTCCTTCTGTGACATTACACAGGCACTGGCAAGAGGCTGTTTTTCCTTAGTGCAGTAAACCAATAAACTTGATTTTGCCTTGTTGGTAAATTATTTCAGTGTTATTTTAAAATAGTTGGTAATCAGTGAAGAAAGATACACACTTAAGGACACCAGTCACTCAAAACAATTACTATGCACCATCTATTCAACATATATTTATTGAGCCCCTCTTTGTGTGCTGAAGATTGTGCTGCACACCAGAAAAATCAGTATAAAATTCCTCTTCTTCAGTGAACATGCAAAGGCCATAGATTGTATGAATCGTATGTTTTAGTCATTAAGAATAGATGAAAATATTATAAATACATACTTATATATTATGCTAAAAGTTATAAAGAAGATGGAGTAAAAAGATGCTGAATATAGGGTAGAGGATGTAGAGATGTGGTTGCAATTACAGAGTAGTCACTTCACTGAGCAGGTGACATTTGAACAACAACATTTGAAGGTTAAAGGTGCAAGTGTTGCTGATTTCCAGAGAAAGGCATTCCAAGCACAGAAACGAAGTACAGCTATTGCACTTAGGATAATGTCTGGAGGATTCAAGTTACAGTAAGGACAGTGTAAATGCAGTGCAAATAGAAAATTAATTCCGAGAGTTTTCTTGTGGTAAAGGTTGAAAGTGAACAGTAAGAATATCAATAAAAGGACTTTCTTGGCCATTAAATTAAAAGGGAAGACAAAAAATAGAATTATGAACAGAGAAAGATCATGATATGACCTAATTTTTAAAAGGATTACAGTGGTTTTGGGGTGGGAGTGGATTATAGGGAGGTGAGGCTGGTAGCATACAGAGCAATTAGAAAGCAAATGTATCAAGAGAAGAGATAAGGGACAGCAGTAACAAAAATGAAAGTATTGTGGTATTGTTCACAGCCAGTTTTTATGTGAAAGCAGAGTTAGCAGGCTTTTGAAATTGATTTGCTATGTAGTATGAGAGAAAAAGAGGAATCAAAGATAATCCCAAAGCATTGTATGTGTCAAACCGTCTGTTTGTGTTTTTGACCATGTGCATATAAGATAGACAAGGACACTTCCTCACTGAACTAGAGTCCAATGGAGTTTGAAAATCTAAGAAATTATCTGGGCGTGGTGGCTCATGCCTGTAATCCCAGCACTTTGGGAGTCCGAGGTGGGTGAATCACTTGAGATGAGGAGTTTGAGACCATCCTGGCCAACATGGAGAAAACCTGTCTCTATTAAAAAAAAAATCTAACAAATTAAAGTTATTTTATTACTATTAAACAGTAGATTCTCTTTTAGTATTGTATATCAGTAACTTCAGCTTGGTTAATATGAATGTTTCCTATCTAACTTGAGTGCATTTACAAAAAGAAAAGTTTATGACAGCAAAAGTGAAAACTGGAACAAGAATTTCGCAAAATTTTACTCAAGTATTGACTGTCACCTGTAGTTGTTTAACAAAAAAACCCTAAAATTGCCAAGTCTATCTAAAATTCCTAAAATAGTTATATACATTTAAAAGATGTTATTGAAAACTAAAACTAAAGTTCATACTTTTAAAATATTTTATTATGTTAAAAATACTTAAAGTGTACCAGCTTAATCATTTGTTAGTGTACAGTACAATAGTGTAACTGTATGCACATTGCTGTGCTATAGATCTCTAGAATTTTTCACATTGTGAAACTGAAGCTCTGTGTCCATTGAGCAACTCCTCTCTTTGTCCTCAGCACTTGGCAACCACCATTTTATTTTCTGTATCTGAGAGATTGACTACTTTAGGAGGAATCATGTACCATTTTCCTTTTTGTGACTGGTTTATTTCACTTAGCAAAGTTCATCCATGCTGTAGTGTATGATAGGATTTTCTTTATTTAAAAGCCAAAATATTTTATTGTATTTACAAACCTCATTTCCTTTATCCATTCATTCATTGGTAAACATTTGGGTTGTTTCTATATTTTGCCTCTTGTGAATGATGCTGTAATGAACATGAATGTAGAAATATAGCATAGAGATCTCGTTTTCAATGATTTTAGATATATACTCAGAAGTGAGATTGATGGATCACATGGTGATTCTATTTAAAGTTCTTGAGGGATCTCCATACTGTTTTCAATAGCAGTTGTACCATTTTACCTCAGAAATGTAAAAGGATTTCGATTTTTCCACATTTTCAATGAAATTTTCAACGAAATTAAATTGTTTAGTTACACAACTAGTAATTGGCAGAGTTAGGGTTTGAACTCAGCTAATCTTGCTATAGTATGTATATCTGCTACATCATTTCTTCTTCAAACTATTAAAATATTACATGCACATTAAGTTCTGTATTAATTCAGTAACAGAAGCTGCTGTAATTGAGTAAACTTAAAATATCATTAGCTTAACATAATAAATGTTTAACTTTCACTCACCTGAAGTCTAACTCAAAGCAGGCGGTTAGGGATTACAGATACTTTATCCAGTCACTAAGGAACACAGGCAGATTAATCCCTTTTTGGTAGCAACATGTGATTCTTAAAGTCACATTGGATGCCTACAACCAGCTGAAAAATGGGAAGACAGAACATGAAGAATAGCGTCAAAGGTTTTTATGCACCACACTTACAAGTACTGTATGTACCTTCCATCCACAACTTACCAGCTTTGACTTGGCCACCAGGTTTCATCTAGATGCTACTAAGGATGGAAAATATAATCCCTGACTGAGTACAAATTTTCAAATACAAACTCTATCCAGTGGAAGTATAGTACAAATATATTCTGAACAATACCTTCTGCTACAAGTACTCTATTTGCTATAGATTCTTCTCTCATATATAAAGAAATGCTTTCATATTTAAAAGACTTTTATATAAGACATAAAACTAACGTGGATAGTTGTTCATCTGCAATGATATTTTTCTCACAAAATTATACATTATAATTTATTTTTAAATTCACTAGAACTTTTATGGGGGTGGAGATGGAGGCCAGCTGACACTTAATTGACATCCTTTAACACTGAGGTTTTCTTACTAAAAATCTAGATTGGGTGAACTACATAAATATACAGTTTTCCTGTAATCTTCCATTAATTTTTAATCTTTTATCTGTGTGTCATTTCTTATATATATTTTCTTTCTATGTCTACTTTTTGTGCTTCATTTGGAGTAACCTGCCTTTTGATTTTATTAATTGGTTTGTTTAGGATAAGGCATATACATACATCTGAATGGGGCTATAGACATTTATAATTGTACATATAGTTGTGCAGATATAGATATGGAAATATGATCATATAGTACAATGCTATTTTTTATCAATATAATTTTTTAAAACAGCACTTAATGATTTCTTGGTCTTCTGCTATTGCATTTTTGAATACAATTATGGTTGTTTTTAATCTGCTAATTTCTAAGATGGTCACATGAATGTATCAAGATGATGGTAAAAGTAATAAAGTTATTTTATGTAATTTACTATCATTATCTTTGCTTCTAGCTAGTCAACCAGAGAACATGATAATGTGAAAAAGGCCTCATGGGACTTGGTCACAGCTTTAATACTCCGATGTTCAACAGCAACAACCTGATAGTGCTTCTGGACACTAAACAAAAATAATGGAATAGTAGGTAAATATTTACCATAATTTTCTGCATGTTGTTTTAAGTGCTTAAAATAAAAAAGTAGATTTTGCAATCCACTATTCTGAATAAGATGTTTCAGACTGGTTAGTCTAGAAACATTGTTTCTTATTGTACTCATGAAATTTTCATAATGTTTTTGATATATTAATAATTCATAGTGTATGAAACCTAAAAAAAGATACGAGATACAAAAATATAATATTATTATCTTCATTTTAGTGGCCCAGAAGATAACAAACATACTTATTTTTTGTCAGTATAAACAGCTTCCCTAAATGACCAAAAGAATTATGTTTTATCTTTACAAAAGATTTTCCTATTCATATTAGAATGGCGATGTTATTCATATGTATATACATAAATGCATACATGAATTTGCTAAAAAACAAGTACATATTAGATTCTGTTCCTATTTTAATTTTTTTTTCTGGTTAACCCAACAAATATAACTCCTCACAAACAGCCAAATATCTATTTGAATGATTTTTATGCATATAGACATAAGTGTGGATAAATATATAAACATAATTTACATATAATAATTTGTATACATATTTTCAACCATGGTTGTATTTTTTAACATCCATTGTCAATCCAAGCCAAATATAGTAAAAATAAAAAGCAAGAGTAAGTTACCATGTTCTCTTCTTCTCTCATAGTTGTCAAGTATGGATTCCAAACTTTAAACTAGAAACTTCTCTTAGTTTTCCTAGAAGAATCTAATATTAACATATAGATGCATTCTGCAAAAAACAAACTGAGGTCTTTCTAGTCTAAGTTGTCAAAGATTAGACCTTGATCTAATTGAACTTACATAATATATATTACCTTTAATCAAGGATAAAGACATATCTCACTCTGAAGTCAAGTCAAAAGCAGAAAAAACTTAGCAGCGTATTCTAGAATTTTTTGTAAAAGAAACACTTCCTTGAATTTCATCTCTTCTACCTTTTAAGTGTGAAAAATGTTACAAGGTAAAAATGGAACCATACAATAGAAAATCCTCAGGGGGAGTTTTGTTGGGTTTCATATTCTAAGGCTTAAGACATACCATTTTGAAATTTATTCTATTAACTAAGAAAATTAGTTTATAAATAAACACACATACTGCTCTAATTTTATTTTTCTAAACATCTTTTGAAATGTAATCATTGAAGAAGAAATATTTTAAGTGTATTTTCCAATATAAATGTATCACAACATAAACAATATATAAATATACATTATGAAGGTAAATTATCTTTATCTTAGAAAAATAAATATCAGAATATATATCACTAAGAAAATGGAAGATATAGAATTACTATTATATAAACCTATGTTCTACACATGTTTTTCCATAAATCTATGCAACATTCTTCTAGAAAAGATATTACACTCATTATTTTTCCAGAAAAGAACTAAAGCTTAGAAAGCTTAAATTAATGCCCAGTATTAAAGAGCATAAGATATGAAATTAACACCTTAATTTGGTCTGTGTTGCTCCAACATATAGACTGTAATACTAAACATTGTTTCTTTATAGCAAGCTAAGCCTTCTAAATAAAAAAGCCTATGCATTCATTTGAATTCTTAAAATACAAATGTTATACATATTTTAATTTTATGTACTTAGAATAACTTTATCAAGTTTTAATTCTAAACTTCGAGACTGAAATAAAACATTTTGTAACCCCCATTGTATCTACAAATAAAATGCCTTTAGAAGATAATATGAACAAAGAATCAAAGCATGTCAATATAAAATCTCAATGAAACACAAAAAAAAGGAAGCAAGAGAAAAAACAGAGATGAAATAACTACAACTCATACAGAAAATTGTGAACAGGATGACAATAATAAGTCTATTCTTATCAATTACTTAATTAATGAAATAAATTCCCCAATAGAGTACCTAATAGATTAAAAAAAAAAAAAAAGATCCGGCCAAGCGCGGTGGCTCACGCCTGAAATCCCAGCACTTTGGGAGGCCGAGGCAGGTGGATCACGAGGTCAGGAGATCGAGACCATCCTGGCTAACATGGTGAAACCTCGTCTCTACTAAAAATACAAAAAATTAGCCAGGCGTGGTGGTAGGCGCCTGTAGTCCCAGCTACACGGGAGGCTGAGGTAGGAGAATGGTGTGAACCAGGGAGGCAGAGCTTGCAGTGAGCCGAGATAGCGCCACTGCACTCCAGCCTGGGCAACAGAGCGAGGCTCCGTCTCAAAAAAAGAAAAAAAGATCCAACTGTATGCTATCTACAAAAGACTTACTTTAGATAATAGGATACATAAAGGCTGAAAGTAAAAGGATGAAAAATGAAAATCTATGAAAATAATAAGTAAAAGAGACCCAAGATGGCCATGCTTACCTCAGATAAAACAGATCCTAAGTCAAAATTGTCACAAAAACACACAAAAAAAACCACTATAGAATGATAAAAGAGCCAATTCGCAAGGAAGATATAACAACTATAAATATGTATGCACCCAACAAAAGAGCCCTCATACATATGAAGCAAACATTGGCAGAATTGAAGGGTGAAATGGGTCAAACAAAATAATGGTAGGATGTTTCAATATCCCGTTTTCATTCATGGATAGAACAATCAGACAAAAGATCAATAAGGAGACAGGACAATTGAACAACCCTGAGAAACAATTGGGCTTAAGTAACAGCTACAGAACACTCAACCCAACAACAGCTGAATACACATTCTGCTTCAGTACAAATGGGATATTGTGTAAGATAGATCATAGGTTAGGCCATAAAACAAGTCTTAAAAATTTAAAAATATTGAAGTCATACCAGTTATATTTTCAACTAAAATGAAAACAAACTAGAAATCAATAAGAAAACTGGAACTAAAAAAGTAAACAGAAAGTGTGTAAATTAAACAATGAAAAATGGGTCAAAGAAAAAGTTCACAAAGAAAATTTAAAATTATCTTGAACAAAACATGAAAATAAAACTATTACACACCAAAACTTATGGGACTCAGTAATAGCAGTTCTCAGAGGAAAGTTTGCAGTTAACACCTACATTAAGAAATGAAAAATATTTCAAATCTACAATCTAACTTTATACTTGAAGGAACTAAAAAAGAAAAAAAAGAAAAAGAACAACAAGAACAACAAGTTGAACCTAAAGTTAGGAGAATAAAGGAAATAATAAAAGTTACTGCAGAAATAAATAAAATAGAGAATGGAAAAACATTTAAGAATTCAACTAAACTAAGAGTTGTTTCTTTGAAAAGATAAATAAAATTGCAAACTCTTATCTATAATAAGAAAAAAAGAGGATGTTCAAATAACAAAAATGAGAAATGAAAGAGGAGACATTACAGCTGATGACACATAAGTAAAAAGTATCCAAAGAGATTACTATTAACAATTATACACCAACAAATTGGAAAGTCTAGAATAAATGGATACATTTCTTGAAATATAAAATTTATCAAAAATGTGTCATAAACAAAAATATTTAAACAGACTCACAATTAGTAAGATAATTAAATCCACAATCAAAAACTTCCCAACAATGAAAATCCAGGATTAGGTGGTTTCATTGGAGAACTCTACCAAACATGAAAATGAATTAATACTGCTTTTTCAAATTATTTCAAGAAATTGAAGAAGTTAAAACACTTTCAAACTCATTTTTTGAGGCCAACATTACCCTAATATCAATGCCAGAAAAATAAACTAGAAAAATACTGAACTAGACATCAAAAACCTTTATGAATAGTGATGTAAAAATTTTTAACAAATATTAAGAAAATGAATTTAAAAGCATATTAAAAAATTGTATGACCTGAAGAGATAAAATTTATTGTTGGAATGCAAGGATATTTCAACATATGAAAATTAATTAATGTAATACAACACATTAGCAGAGAGAAAAACGAAAATGTACAATCATCTCAATGGATGGCGAAAATGCAATTGACAAAATTCAACACCCTTTCATACTAAAAATACTCCACAAACTGAGAATAAAAGAAATGTATGGTGGCTCACGCCTGTAATCCCAGCACTTTGGGAGGCCGAGGCAGGCGGATCACGAGGTCAGGAGATCGAGACCATCCTGGCTAACACGGTGAAACCCCGTCTCTATTAAAAACACAAAAAAATTAGCCGGGTGAGGTGGCGGTCGCCTGTAGTCCCAGCTACACGGGAGGCTGAGGCAGGAGAATGGTGTGAACCCTGGGGGGCGGAGCCTGCAGTGAGCCGAGATAGCGCCACTGCACTCCAGCCTGGGTGAAAGAGCGAGACTCCTCAAAAAATAAAAAAAAAAAAAGAAATGTAACACAACATAATAAAAGCAATATATGAAAAGCCCAAAGCTAACATCATACTCAACTGAAAAAATTAAATATTTTCTGTAAGAGGATTAACAAAACAAGGATCAGACACTTGCCATTCTTATTTAACATAGTACCAGATATCCTAGCCAGATAAACTAGGCCTGAAAAAAAAAATAATAAAACTAATCAAAATAGGTTTGAAAAATACAACATTATATCAGTTTGTAGATGACATATTATACATAAAAAAACTCTAAAAACTCCTTTCCCAAAACCTGTCAATATTAATTAATTTAGAAATGTTGCAAGATGCAAAATCAACATGCAAAATTCAGTTGCATTTTCGTACACTAAAAATGAACTGTCCAAATGAGAAAATAAGAAATATATATTTTATTTACAATAGAATCTAAAAGAATAAAATCCTTTGGAATAAACTTAACGAAGTAGGCAAAAAAAAAATTGTACACTGAAGCCATAAAACACTACTGAAAAAATTTAAAGAAGACAAGAAATAAATGTAAATGTACAGACAACCCAGGTTCATGAATTGGAAAGTTTAATATTGTTAAATGGCCATACTACCCAAAGCAATCTAAAAATTCAATGCAATCCCTATCAAAATCTCAATGATTTTTTTATAAAAGTAGAATTAATTTAAAATTTATATGGAATCCCAAAAAATATTGAATAATCATAACAATCTAGAGACAGAAAAACAAAGCTGGAGGCCTCAGATTTCCTGGTTTCAAAACATAGTACAAAGTTACAGTAATCAAAAGAGTGTAGTACTAGCATAAAGACAGATACATATACAACAGTGGAACTAAACAATTTCATTTCCAAAGTATTCACAACCTTTCAATTATATCAGCTATTATCTACCAATACCTAATTGTATGTTATCAAAGTGAGCATCCTAAATGAGAGAGTCTGAATGGCTCCACACTTCCAATTCTTCTCCTTCACCTGAAAAATACACATTCATACACACACATCTACTTCTTCTGGAGATTCATAAGTATTTCTGATTTAGAAGGGTCTTCTTTATCTCCTTGTAATCTGTGTTTACTGGAAATACGTGCATTTCAGTTGTTTGTTATCTATTGTGTGGAGAGTAAGTGTAGGAATAAAAAAATAAAAACAGTATATCTCAAAGAGTTGCCAATTTCACAGCAGAGTTGTAAAAAAAATACTTACAGGACTTCACAGAAAGTTGCACTAGCAAGGTAGGGTGTAGTTCTCTGTTTATCTTCTGGGTTCCATACTTATTTTAAACTTCCTGCAGCACATCTCTACCTGGATATAATTTTTTTTTTTATGTCTATCTCTTGTCCAATTCCTTTGCCTGGTGAACTTTATAATATACAGCTCTATTTTACCCTTCTTTGTGCCTCTTCTCCCACTCATGTAGATAACTCCAATTTATAACAAACATAAAATTACTCAAGCTATGCCATTAAAGTGGTAAGAGTTGAAGATCAATTGAGTACATGTCTGTTTCTTCCACCCTTCTCCTAGCATTCAGTAATAAAGGAAAATAGTTTAATCACTGTTAAAGCTTCTCCAATGGAATACCTGACAGAAAACAGGTTCTCAATAAAGTTCAAATTAATCAGCTGATACATTATTTACACCCAGATTTTCCCTACAGCACGCCTGACTTCAGATGGTTAGCGAATTAATATACTATGGGACTGATTCTCTCACTACTTAAAATATTGAGAAAACTTACTGTGTAGGATTGTTTAGTATGGCACAAATTTTTGAATTTGATCATATACAAATTTCATTTTTTCTTTTTTCTAAATTTTGAGTTTTTAGTTAGATTTATTTAGTTCTTAGAGGTAGGAAAGATGTTATATGACATCCCTTGCTCTAAGTCCAGGGTAATACTCAGATTTGCTGTACAATTAAAAAAAAAAGAAGGAAAACATTCTGTGAAAAAAGAAAAGAAAAATATTCATGTATTGATGATATTAAAGATTTTGATGTTGCTAAGAGTACGATATCTCAGATGATTTTAAATAAGGATACCCCATATGATTTTAGATTCATTGGTCAGATATTCATTTATCTTACAAAATACACATATGGGCTGGGCACGGTGGCTCACGCCTGCAATCCCAGCACTTTGGGAGGCCGAGGCAGGCAGATCACCTGAGATCAGGAGTTTGAGACAAGCCTGACCAATATGGTGAAACCCCATCTCCATTAAAAATACAAAAATTAGCTGGGTGTGGTGGCGAGTGCCTGTAGTCCTTGCTACTCTGGAGGCTGAGACAGAAGAATTGCTTGAACCCAGGAGGTGGAGGTTGCAGTGAGCTGAGTGAGATCTTGCCAGTGCACTCCAGCCCTGGTGATTGAGAATCCGTCTCAAAAACAAACAAAAAACCCATATGTAGAAAAATATAGGATATATAGAGTATTATACTTTATATATAAAATATATATTGTATATAGTACTTATACAATATATACATTTCCAAAATATTCCAAGTGTATATATAATATATGCATATGTATACATATCTATATGTATATCTATATCTACGTCTACAGATATAGTATTTAAGACCTTACCTAGAGAGCCGCTTTGTCTCAGAAAGAGGACCTTTTATTTAAATTTAATGTCTCCCAAATAGTTCATTGAGTTCCTCATCACCAGGCTTATAGTCATTCACTTTAGCCCCAGAAAGTATACAGATATTACCACCCAGTGATAACCTGTGCAAATGACTATGTAGTTCATTCTCTCAAAAGAAAAGCAATAGCCAATATCATGCAATTTTTTACAAACTATCTCTTTTGTATTCATGTCATTATTGCATTTCCATTGCTATGACCCCAACAATAAAATTGTATTTAAAAAAAATGTATTTGAAAAGAAGGAATGTAGACAAAAATTTGTCAGCAATTGACTGATCCAAGACTCAAATCCAGGCTTGCTTCATCAATGCCTATGATCTTTACTTTGCACAGTGTATCACTTCTTATAAAGAGAAAATATTTGCATCAAGTTGAAAAACAGAGTAAATTTTTTTGTATCACCCTGTGAAGCCAACTAGAGTTGTGGGATCAAAAGGCTGAACCCCTATCTGGTTTATTTTGTAACTTAAAATTAACTTATTTAATGTGAATAAATTACTTGCTTTTATCCAGACTCTAAAATGGCTTTTATAGTTTAACCAATTTAGAATATTTAACTTATAGAATAAACATAGGTAGAAAAGTGCATATGAAATATATGTATGTATATAAGAACTATATATGGCATTTAGGACCTATTGACAGATAACTAATGTAAGTAAATCACTTATCATTGTGCCTGGCCTGTAATTAGACAGGAGTCAACTAACGCAAGCTATTATTATGGTAGTTATCACTTATTATTATTATTTGTTATTATTGCAGCCATAGGCACTATTATTTATTATATTTAGAGTATTGAAAAGTTTAGAAAACAAAAAATGCCAAACAAACAAGAATGGTTTATTTATTCATCTTTTGAAACACTGCAAACAACATTATAAAGCTTTTCCATGTTTTCCATACAGAATGTAGATCATACTATATTTGACTCCCCTCATCTTGCACAACTTAAATCAAAATAATTTAATAATAAGATTAAAAATTAATTATTAACCAAATAGTTTTATCAATTTATTATCCTGATAAATAAGATTGTTTTAAAGTTGTTTAAAATTGTTTTGGTATAATTCCGATTTCAAAGCTATTTTAAAAAGGAATAGGCAATGAAGTCAATATGAATCACCCAGAATAAGTTTTGATTTAGGAGGCAGGAACATGAGAGATTTTTAAATTTAAAATCTGACATTAAAGGTAGTGAGCGCTTTTATTTGCAATTTCGTATGGTTTCACTGAAAAATAAAAATAAATACCACTCCATCATTTTGGCAGACACTTTAATGCCAACCATTTAGCTATCTTCCTGAAATGGAATGCTGCCTGACCTTTACTCTTTCCATCAAAAATAAATTGTAAAACCCCAACAAAAATGTAATTTTCTGGCTTTACAATAGGTGAGCAGAGAGAAGAAAAGACTAAGAAGAAAATCTGAAAATAAAGTAGAATGAAGTAATATGGGGTGGAGTGTGTTTATAAATATATCTGAAAGAAGATTGTTTTTGACTGATAACTTATCTTGTGGTCCAAACTCAAAGTTTCACATTTTATATAGCAGGTGGTGGTTTTTAAGAGAAAACTTGAACTGAATGCTGAAAATACTAATTTATCAAAGATATACATCCAATAGGGCAATTAGTCAACTATCCCAAGTCATTTCAGTATCGTTTCTTATTAATTAAAATATTTGGCATTGAGAAACTCTTTTCAACTTTTGAGGTCAAGTACCATGTTAACAGATTATAATGGAGACCTAATGTATACAAACAATGACATACACCATAGACATATTTTAGGACATACAGGACCTATATAGTGAAACCATAATACATTTTAGATGAGTTGTATGATTGTTAAATTTCATTCTTACTTTTTCCTCATTTTGCTTCTCCTTATTCACCATATTCCACTTTTTCAATTTAAATCAGGGCACATTAGAAAATCTTTTTGTGTTCGAGAAGAATATGTTGTCCTTAGAGTTACTACTTTATATTAGATGAAAGTTATTTAAGTGCCAATAATTAATGAGTTAATTCTTCTGTAAAAGTGGATCAGTCACTCTGGTGAAATAAGAATTAAAAACTAGGAGTAATATTTTTATATCCAAATATACAAATGATAACATCTGACAGTTTATACATTGGATAAACTCAATTCCTTTTTACATATTCTGGGCTGCTTTTTGAAATTTATACTACAGTTGCAGCAACTATAAATGGACTCTCAAGAATTCTTAAATGTCTTCTTATTTGTACATGTGACCTTGGTATTGAAGCATGTACCTTTTCAGGTTCTTAAAGGAAGGTTGACAATTCTTTTAGAAAACTGAAGCATTGAAGAGGAGAGAGTTAGGTAAAGAATAACAATGAGATTTTTTATTTATGAGCTAATTTTTTTTCAAAATACCCTAAAGTATAATTCCTAAATTCTCTTAGTTTATCTCATAATATTTCTAACAAGAAGAAATAGACAGAAATTAGCAGCTTCTTCAAGATGGAAAGCCCGAACTAGAGATCAGTTGTGCTTTGTTCAGTGTTAAAAAATGAATTTGAATTATAGTAATGATAGACTTGTTTTTAATTAACTAGTGCTCCTGCTGGTAGCAATAGTAAACCCTGGAATAATATGGAAAACAACTTTTGAAGGCATTAAAAAGGAGGTCAAATGCAGGAAGATACGGAATAAATATAAGTCTTCCATAGAGGAATACATTGGATAAGGTCCACATTCATCTGGCTGCTTCCACAAGAGCACTGCTCAGCCCATAACCTGTACTAGCACACAGGGTTCAAGCAAGAGCTACAGTTTTATTGGTATTAGGAGTCAGGTTGGAGGTCAGAGTCACCGAAGTCGCTGGAAATTAAAAGGGAACTCTCAGGAGGAGGAAGCCACCAAAAAAAAAGAAAATACCAAAATCTTAAAAAACTCCCCTCTGTCTTTCACTTTTCCCTGAATGGGAAATGCAAGGAGTCCAGGAATGAAACAACAGCTAAGAACTATAAAAGCCCAGAAGACACTTCAGTAGCTGTCTTCCATAAGAAAGAGACACTTGAGGTTTGAGTCCCATCAAGTTAAAAAGGGTTGGTAGCCATCTTAGAATTCTTACAGACACATTGAAAGAGTCACATGTTAGAAGTAAGGGCCAAATCCCAGGGCCTACACTATTAAAAAACAAAAGCAAGCCTATACAGGACAAAGCTGAACTTCAGTAACTCTTACTGGAATACACAGAATACTCTCCTGGGGAAGAAAACAAAACTCAGACTCTCTATTCCGTATTAATCCACAAAACGTCAGTTAAAAAAGAAAAGTTTATTAAACATGTAGAGAACAGAGAAAGGTGACCCACAGTCAAAAGAACATCAATAGAAATAGACTAAAAGACAACTCAAATGTTGGAATGAAGAGAAAATAATTTTTAAATAATTATTAGGAATATTTTAAATAATCTGTAAGTAGATATTATAATCATTGGAAAAATGGGAAATTTGTGAATTAAAAAAATAGAAACCAATAAAAATTTGGCCAGGCATGGTGGCTCACGCCTGTAATTACAGCCCTTTGGGAGGGCTAGGAGAGCAGATCACCTGAGGTCAGGAGTTTGAGACCAGCCTGGCCAACATTGTGAAACCCCGTCTCTACTAAAAATATAAAAATGAGCGAGGTGTAGTGGTGCGTGCCTATAATCCCAGCTACTGGAGAGGCTGAGGCAGGAGAATTTCTTGAACCCGGGAGGTGGACGTTGTAGTGAGCCAAGATCACGCCACTGCACTCCAGCCTGGATGACAGAGCAAGACTCTATCTCAAAAAATATATAATATAATATAATATAATATAATATAATATAATATAATGTAATGTAATGTAATGTAATGTAATGTAATGTAATATAATATAATATAATATAATATAATATAAAAGTAAAAATGCTATAAACTGAAAAACTATGAAAAAATATTGTGTTGGGTAAAGAGCAAATGGGACATAACTGAAGAAAGGATTAACAAATTTGAATAGATCAATAGAAATCATCCAAACTGAAGCATACAGAAAGAAAAAAATTAACTACTAATACATAACCTAGGTGAATCTCCAAAACGTAGAAATTTTGGCCACACAGATATAATCATTTGTCAAATTCATAACCATACACTTAAAATATCTTTTAAGATTTGAAAATCATTTCACAATTAACAAAATGTAAAAATGAACTATTGAATACTACGTTCTAAGACTTTTTGATTTTTAATTATATTTCTATGAATTTTCTGAAAAATAATTGTTCTCAGAAGTAGTGTGGATTGATATTGAACCATTAATCTGAAAGGTGGATAAAACACCTCAAGTTTCAGTCCCCACTACTAATATACATTAGAGACAACACCTACCACTTTTCAACTTTCAGTCTCCTAATCTGTAAAGAATTAAAGTATTTTTGTTGTAAATTCTGTGTATATTCTATTTATTTTATAAATATTTGAATCACCTTGAACATTTATTATAAACTATCAATAATTTTCATCATTTAATTAACTATTCACATAGGAATAATTGAAATATGAAAATATTGCTCCCAAAATTAACCCAGTGTACTTCCTTCCAGTGGTAGATTATTTAAAAGTCAGTGTCACTAAACTAATATTAGTCAATCAAGGTGAGATAGAGGGGCATTCAGATAATCTTCCAACCGCAAAGATATCATTATTTTACAATAGGTCTAAGGTACATGTAAATTTGATATGCTTATATAAAGTAAATCAAATATATATGAAAGTCAGAACTGAATAACATCCTGTGTAGAAAGTAATTATTCTATAAATATGGATGAAATATCCGAGGTTGAACTGACTGGAAATCATAATAATGACAGAATCAAATTCATAAGATGTAAAGTTAATCTTTATTATTTTCAGATTCTGTATTTGCAAATTCTCCTCCATGCTGATATTTATTTGTAGCCTCCAAGGCAAAACTGTGGTCACTCAGGACACACACAGAGTAGTGAAAATTTGAGTTGCCCTGCAGGCATGTTTCCAGTTCTGATCCAATAAGGTCAGTCAGTTTTGTTTCAGCTCCCATACGGAGATGACCAAAGGATGGAGACAGTAGGGGATAGTGCAGTGGAGTGAACGAAGCTCTGGCTCTAGAGCCAAATGGATGGAGTTTGAATCCAAGTTCTGGGACCTGTGAGTGGGACAGCCTCAGGCTAGTCACTCAACACTTACACAACTTATTTGTCCCTTTGTAAAATACAGGAAATAGAACCTACCAGGATATATTTTTTTAGGATGTAAGATTATAATCTGTGTGAGATTGTATATTCCCCACCCAGGAGCAAGAATTGAGCATTTGCTAAATCAGTAACTTTTTAAAACATGGCTATGTCAATAGTAAGTGTACAATATATATGTATTTTTAAGCACTCGGTTCACTACTGCCACTCTATTTATCGAAATGAAGATTTTTCTAATGTTTAACATGTACACATGTTCAGCAGATTGACAACTTTAGATCCCAAATTTATTAAAAATAAAATGTTCATGTTATTTCACTTACTTTGCATAAAACAGTGTGACATGAGTGGCTATTTAGTGAGTATGACTTATAGGTTATAAATAGATGTAAAAAGGAGTGAGAGTTACCCAGAAAGCACTAAAATAAGTAAAAATATAATAATATGAGAAAAATAGACTTCACTTGGGAGGATGTATCAGGTGTACAAAGTGGCCTTCAAATGTTTGTGTAATTACTCCCAAACCTACAGAGTATTTGAATGTGCACTTTTCCACTTCCCTGTAAGACAGGCTTATTTTCAGCTAAAAGACTTATGTCTATAATTTTACCACAGAAAATAAAATCACCCATTCTGTTTAGCTCTCCCTAGGGGACTTTTAATATTGCTTTTACAGGTAGCAAGTTTCATCTTCTACCAAAAATATTGACAGCCATATTTATCTCAACCATCTTCATAAAAAGGTTTCCATGGATACAGAAAATTATTTTTCTAGATTTTTTTTCAGTCATCCCAAAACTACTACTAGAGAACTAGAAGGCTAGGGCTAGTAAAAGGTTTAGAAAGCTTTCTTCAGATTTCAGTTGTGTCCCTTTATTTTTACATTCTCTTCATGGATGAGTGAGGTAAGAATTACTAATGTAGAGAGTCCTAGTAGAATGTGTTCCTTCTTGCACTGAGCTTTTAAATTGGGGTGTGGTCTTGAGAATTTAACAATATTTGTTCAGATATTGCTCCATCTTCAGATATTTACAACTCTAAAGTACATCATACGGAAAGCTTTTGAGAAAATGATAAAATGCTTTACTTCAATGATTCTTTTTAAAATCCGTATCTTTATACATTTTCTTTTATTACTTTCAGTTTTATATTTTATCGCTTTGACTTGTCTTTTTAATTTTTTTAGCTTTTAAGTTTAGGGGTACATATGCAGTTTTGTTACATAGGTAAACTTGTGTCATGGGAGTTTGTTTTACTGATGATTTTGTCACCCAGGTATTTAGCCTGGTACCCATTATTTATTTTTCCTGACCCTCTTCCTTCTCCCTCTTCCGCCCACCAACAGGCCTCTGTGTGTGACGTTCCCCACTATGTGTTCATGTGTTGTCATCATTTAGCTCCCATTTATAAGTGAGAACATGTAGTATTTGAAAATAAAAAGCTCAACATCTCTGATCATTAGAGAAATGCAAATCAAAACCATAATGAGATGCCATGCCATGTCATACTAGTCAGAATGGCTATTAGTAATAATAAAAAAAAATAGATGCTGGCAAGGCTGTGGAGAAGAAGAAATGTTTATACACTTTTAATGGGAGTGTAAATTAGTTCAACCATTGTGGAAGACAGTGTGGCAATTCCTCAAAAACCTAAAGACAGGAATACCACTTGACCCAGTTATCACATTATTGGGAGTATACCCAAAGGAATTTAAAGTGTTCTTTTATAAAGACACATGCACGTGAATGTTCACTGCAGCACTATTCATAATAGCAAAGACAAGGAATCAAACTAAATGCTTATCAATGATAGACTGGATAAAGAAAATGTAGTACATACACACCATGGAATACTATGCAGCCACAAAAAAGAATGGGAGTATATTCTTTGCAGGGACATGGATGGAGTTGGAGGTCATTATGTTTAGCAAACTAACACAGGAACAATAAACCAAATATCACATGTTCAGTGGTTCATAACTGGTGAATTTTCACTGTATGAAATATATAATGTTGCTAAACCATATTTTTAATTTAGCAGTTCATGTAACTACTGTTATTTTCAAATAACTATCAATCTATCTCTTCTGATTTGTTTTTCTTTTGCTTAACCCTCTATTCACAATTACTTGACTCATGTCTCCTTTTATTCAGAGACATTCAAAATCTTTATAATATAGCTATCCATATGGAAATATATGTTCAGAGACATAAGTAATATAAGCCACTGCCCAAATATCATGTGGTATATTTGGTGTGTGATTCCTCATGACATTGGCTCTAATGATAGCTATTGAAACTTTCTGATAGCTAAATCCTGTTAGTTGCTGATGGTGTGGTAATAAGAAAAGAAAAAAAATGTACTCTTTGAGTTTATGATCTAATAATGGAGATTTTTTATTGATGAAGAAGTTATAGCAGTATATGGTAAGCCAGTTGAAACTTATTCCCAGGAGGAACTGAAGATTGATGTTTAACTAGGTGAGAAAGGGTTTAGAAAAGCATTTGCATGGAATGAAAAACATATCCAAACCTAGGGCTGAAAAGATAATTTGAGTAAATTAATTTAGGCTGGAGAGTTAGTCATGACTCGGATTATTCAGCGAATTGTCCTTTGTATGAAAACTTACTATGATTCTGCTAAATGAAATAGGATTTTACTAAAAGATTGTTAAGAACTTCTGAAAACCATTAACTCCATTGATCCTTTATATTTAAAACAAAAAAAGAATTTAACAAATCACCATAATCAACATACAGAGTATTTTCATCACCTCTAAACAATTTTTACATGCTGCCCTTCAGTGAGCCCTCACACTGCTTCAGACCCAGACAACATCTGACCTGCTTTCTGTTTCCACAGACTTCATATTTTGAGATTATTTTTCATATAAATTGAATAATACAGTATGTGCTCTTTTGAATCTGACTTCTTTCAGCATGCTTCTGAGATTCAGCCATTTTTGTTGTGTGTGTCAATAACCCATAACTTTTAAAATGCTGAGGAGTATTCCATTGTATGAATGCAATATAATTTGTCAGCTCACTTGCTGATAGCCATTTGAGTTGTTTCCCATTCAGGACTGTTATTAATAAACCTTCTATAAATATTTTTGTACAAATATTTTATAGACATACATTTTCATTATTTTCGGATCAATACCTCAAAGTGGATTAGCTGAACTCTTCTTGCTTCATCCTACTTTTTTAAAAACCCTAACTTTGGTTATGTTTTTGAAGTAAAATTGGAACACATCACTTAAACTCTGAAATTGTCAAAATCACTTCATTTTTCACTTCATATGCATTCTAATCTTTTTATTCAGCCTTTAAAACCCTGCATGTTTTGTCTTCACCTGCATGTTCAGTCTCAGCCCTATCTCTTCCCCTTTGCCCACTATGCTTTAATATCATTGCCTCTCATTTTGTTCTTCAAACACAACTTATTTCTCATTTAGGAGCTTTGCGCCGAATGCTCTGCTTCCAGAAATTTTCTGTCATCCTATTGTTGCATGACTGGCTTTTTTTTTCTTTCATATCTCACTTTAAATGCCATTTGAAGCCAATAGACTTTCTTCTCTTGCAATCACATGGGTTTAATTTATTTCACTGCGCTTTCACTATGTGATACATTTCTTGTTTGTTTGATTGCATTTTTTTGACAATATGTTCCACCTACTAGAATGAAAGTTCTGTGATACCAAAGATATTATATAAAATGTTAATGTTCTATCTTTAGTGTTCATAACATCTCCTGGCCTACAATTCTTCCTCAATAAATTAGTCAGAGAGAAGCTGAAAATATATCTGCTGACTGAAATTATGATTGTAATGCTCAAAAGGACCCACACTATGGCTATGCATTGTTGTTGGTTTTTGTTTGTTTGTTTTTTGAGACAGAGTCTCGCTCTGTCACCAGGCTGGAGTACAATGGCAAGATCTCAGCTCACTGCAGCCTCTGCCTCCTAGGTTCAAGCGATTATCCTGCGTCAGTCTCCCAAGTACCTGGGACTATAGGCACTCACCACCACGTCCAGCTAATTTTTGTATTTTTAGTAGAGATGGGGTTTCACCATATTGGCCAGGCAGATCTCAAACTCCTGACCTTGTGATCTGCTGGCCTCAGCCTCCCAAAGTGCTGGGATTACAGGCGTGAAATGCTTACTTTAATAAGTTTTCTTTCCCACACTCCTTGTGGCATGGATAGCTAACTCTCTGTATGAAAGCTTGCCATCTTCCTCATAGTATTGGAAGCCTCCTCCCCAGAGTTTTAAATGAGAAACAGCTGCTTAGCCACGGATTATATTTTCCAGGCATCCATGTGGCTTGATAGAGCTATGTGACCAATTTTTAGATAGTGATATGTGAACACATATTCAAAGTCAAGTTATTTACACTATGCTTTAACTCTACCCTTTCTATCAGACTGAAAATGATGATGACTGAAATAGGAGTGGAAGCTATGAGTTGAAGACATCAGAGCTGCACTTTTAGCCTGGATCCCTGCAAGACTTCAGACAGGAGAGTTCACCTACTTACCTAGCGATATTATCTAGAAGAAAAAAAAGGCAACTTTACCTTTTACAAGTCAGTCACTGTTTTAGGTTCTTTCTCACAGCAGCTTGGACAATAGCTTGAATAATACCTTATAAGGGAATTATTTAATACCCTCTGCCCTCAAACCTCTAGGCTTTGGTTACTCTCATCTAATGGCCTATTTTTGTTGAAAGTGAGCTTCTTTATTTTCTTCAGATAAACTCTGCCCATTTACTTCCATCTTTTCTTTCCCATCTGTCGTAACTGTAGGAAGAACTCTGGCTCTAATCAAGGGTTAAGCCATTTCCCATACTCTGGGTACCACCCTTTCCTGAAGTCTTAAGCACATCATTTCTGTACCCATCCTTTCTTTGCTTAATTGTATCAGTTCATCCTGTATACTGCAACATCATAATTAAATACAAAGGTGTGCAGTGTTTCATTTCTTAGCCTTGTCTCTCTGACAGTTGCAGCCCCTTTTCTCTGTTCTCCTCTACCCAAACTTCATGAGAAAGTAATATACCTATATTTCCATATTTCCTTTTTTTTCCTTAACCAGCATTTTCTATTCTTTCCTTAACCAACTTCATTCAGGTTTCTTTCCACTACTCTCTATCAAAAGTGCAATAGTCGAGCTAACAAATAACAACCTTGAGAAAAATTAAGTGACTTATTCTATGTTATCTTCTATTTTAACCCAAGAAGTCTTTGTCACAGGTGAGTACTGTTAAATTAAACTAAACTAGCCTTAGGATGCCTCCCTACTGTGAGACCCCCTGTAACAAACCTCAACCTAACTTAGTATATAAACTCACTGAGAGCTTAATTTAGGAGCATGCTTTTGTAACAAATAGCTGAGTCTCAGCCACTTCCAGCAGTTGAACTTCAGTCAGTCATGAGTGGCTGATTGATAAGACTGTATTCAAATAGCGTAAACAGAGCTATAACCAATCAAGCTGTTTCTGTACCTCACTTCTGTTTTCTGTTCATAAATGCTGCCTGTTCACTTTTGGAGCAAAGCTCTCTGAACTTCTTCTGGTTCTGAGGGCAGGCTGATTTGCTAATTGTTCTTTACTCAGTTAAACTCTGTTAAATTTAATCTAAATAAAATGTTTCTTTTAATAGATCTACCTCTTTAAAAGGTGAATAAACATACACATGTAAAAAGTTATTATATATGTTATGTATTTGAGTACATGTATATATATACACAGATATATGTGCATATACAAAATCCATATACACATGATTTAGTGACAGCACTTTCCTAATTCTCCTCCTAACATCTTATCACTTCCTTCTTCATTTTGTCACTTCACCTTTTATGCTGAACATCTGAATTTGGGGAATGATGTAGGGCTGACATTTTGTAGGTACATCTTTCTTTTCTATCTAAAGTCTGATTAAGACTCTGCTTTAAAAATGACTTTAGTGGGAATAGTTTTAAAGAAGGCTAAAAGCAGTTATAATCACACAGCAGAACATTAAAGATTTGGAGAAATCTCTTTGGAGTGAGCAGGAATTAGCAGGCTGCTGTATGGACAGTTTTTGTCAAAAAAAAAATGCAACAACGACAAAAAA
Source organism: Hylobates moloch (assembly GCF_009828535.3). Taxonomy (NCBI): domain Eukaryota; kingdom Metazoa; phylum Chordata; class Mammalia; order Primates; family Hylobatidae; genus Hylobates; species Hylobates moloch. The sequence goes on from NW_026652279.1 coordinate 126,772,736, forward strand.
AAAAAAAAACGGTAAAGGGGCTAAGAGTCTAGAGATTTGGAAGGTAATCAAAGCACACTTTGAAGACATCCAGAAAAAAATGAACGCATACATTACAGATAAGGACTGTGAGCCAGCTTTCGGATTCCTCAATAAACATGGCTGGTAATCAAGAGGTCAAGTGATGTCAAATAAATGAAATAAAGGTTTAGGGTAGAATATTACAATTGCTTAGACTTCAGTGGAGTAAGGTTTCTTAAAAGAGGCCGGTAGGAAAAGTATGTGGGAGGGACCTCAGAGGAGGTGAGAAGGTGACATTGTCAAAAGTGAGCCAGGTTTCACGTAAGACCAAACAGCAAAGGGAACCTGTGGAGAAAAATCTGAGGATATTGAAACTTGATTAATCACAGGATAATGGTCCCAGAAGACAAAGCTGACAGATGTCATTTTAGTTGAGAGAGAGAAAGTTGGGTCAGAGATGCCGGGCGCGGTGGCTCACGCTTGTAATCCCAGCACTTTGGGAGGCCGAGGCGGGCGGATCACGAGGTCAGGAGATCGAGACCACGGTGAAACCCCGTCTCTACTAAAAATACAAAAAATTAGCCGGGCGTAGTGGCGGATGCCTGTAGTCCCAGCTACTCGGAGAGGCTGAGGCAGGAGAATGGCGTGAACCCGGGAGGCGGAGCTTGCAGTGAGCCGAGATCGCGCCACTGCACTCCAGCCTGGGCCACAGAGCTAGACTCCGTATCGAAATAAAAAAAAAAAAAAAAAGAAAGTTGGATCAGAGATGAGGTAACACACATCAATATGCCGGTGGTGAGGTAAAGTGTGGGTGTGTGCTGGAGGAGTTGGGGTTTGTATTTTATCACTGACTGATGAAAATAGGTTTGAGAGACATTATGGATTTAGTCTCAATAGTTTTTCTTGACTGAGGGTACTAAGTACTGCAGTCAGAACATTATCTGAATTGGCTGGGCAATGCCGTATCCTGAAACCACTTACTAAGTAAACAGATAATGGGCCCAGAAACTGCAGATGCTGCTTACTGCATGGGTTGAATGATGGCTGAGAAACTTCTCACTCGCGGGACATATTCAAGTGGATGATATTTAGTTGTTAGTAGTCACTTTATATTTGAATGTATGAATTATGAATGGATAGGTGCCTCTGTGGGTGATCTCAGTGTAGAGATGTCTGTAGATTATATTCATGAATTTGTCTGGAGCAGCTCAGCTAATTAAAGCAATGCACTTAGGAAGCCACGTCTGCAGGTTCATTTCCTGTGAGGGCTTTATACATCTGCAGACTCTACAACACGTAATAGGACCTTAATAAATATTGTTCATTAGATGAATAAATGCAGAAATAATCCACAGGGCAAAGAGGGGTGTGTGTCTATAAAGGCATTACCACGGTCTAGGCCTTTAAGCATAATCATCATGTTTAGAAATCCCTGCTTGAGCCAGTGAGGAAAATTTTGTGAGAAAGCAAGAGAGATGAGCAAAAATTATCACTGCTCTCAACAAGTAATGAAAGGACACATTCTTCTAAGACAGTATGAGTAATTGTATCTAGTGTAGTGAAAAAGGAAATGGTTATTTTAAAAAATTCTCAATGCACTTATACAAAAGTATGTTTTTATGTAAATATAATAGAATTTAATACAAATTAAAAGTAACCAAAAGCCTTATTCATTTCAAATATTTGATAAAAAGGATATGAGACAAAATTGAATAATTATATTTAACAATAAAATAATTAAGATAGCTATTTTGCTAGTCATTTTCTCTTAGCATTTTGAACTTCCTATACTCTTCAATCATTCTTATAATTTCAAACCTCTAAATCACAATTTTATATCAGTGTCTTGCCCTTTTTTGATGTAGTAAGTGACTGTATCCAATCCACGTTATCCTTGACCCAAATTTAACGTTTCTTCATATATTTCCATAGGGTGTGGATTTCACATAAGCTACATAAAGTAAAATTAAAGCACTTTTGTATCCCACTGCTTTACCTTATAATGTAAACAGATCGTTAACACTATTTGAATGGTTATATAATAGTCTACGTATTCATTTAAACAAGAACTATTTCTTGAATGCTTAAATGCTAATAAGTACATGGCTTATATCAATAAGAGAGATCAAGTTCTCAACATTATTTTTATCAACCAGTACCTTCATAAATTGTCTACAATAATTTATCAAAAGAACCCATGAACTTACCAAAGCACTATGTCTGCATTTGAAGACTTAGAGACAAACATAAGTATAAATATATATAAATTTTGTTTCAAAAGTTTTCACATAACTTTAATGTAAAATTGGATTACTCTAACTTCATTTGATTTAAAAAACAAAGTTTAACTTTTTAGGAAGCTTGTTTCTTAAATCTAGACTTAAATCATAAATGCAATAAACAAAGCCCCAAACATAATAAAAAAGGCTGGAGGAAGGAGAAAAGGGGGAGTTAATTGTTTAAGGGGCATAGATTTTCAGATTTGCAAGATGAAAAAGTTCTGAAGATCTGTTTACAACAACGTACACTTCACAATGTGAATATACATAAACACTACTGAACTGTACACTTAAAATGAGTAGTGAGAGAGAGACAAAGAAAGAGAGCCCTGTGGCTTTTCCTCTTAAGCCATTTTCTTCTGTTCATATATCAGCCAGACTGTCATTGTTCTACATCTGTTATAGTGGAGCAACATTATTCATTATAATTCCTTGTTTGTTCAACCAAAAGGCTCTTTGTATTCAGTTTTGCCCTGTATTTTAACAGATGAACTGTGTTATCTATGCACAGAAGTTATTTTTACGCTTTACTTGTGAAACTTAACTGCTTGGGTGTGCAAAAGCAAACACACTGTTGCATTCTGCCTTGGTGCCATAAAAAAAAAAAAAAAAACCTGGACCATCTGTAGCTCATCACTTTCTTGGTCAATTATAGATGAAGAAAGTCGTGAAATACTGAATAGATAATCCATCAGATACAACCAAGGGCATGAGTCTTTCTCAAAGTAATTTCCCAGTCAAGGCAGTAGCTGCTATTGTTTGTCCACTCTCCCTGTTTTATCTCCTTGGGCGTGAAATGTCACGTGGAAAAGGCATTAGCCTCCTGAGGGACTCAGTACGGTCATTTCAGTTTCCTAATTAGAAGAAACTGAGAGTTAATATTTAAAAAAAGTACCATGTTACACAGCAAAGATTTTATGATTTCTCATGGAGGGTCCCTTCAGTAACTGTGATTTCTCTTAAAGGAAACTCAACATTGGGATATTGAATGTCCTTGACAACTACGAAAAACTTAAGTATATCAAATGAATTTTTAAATTTTGGTTTTAAGTTAGTAATAACACCTGGTTTTAAGTTAATAATAACACCTGATGGAGAAGAAAAAACAGCTTAAAAAGGATGAAAGAGGTTTATATATTTTCAATTCTTACTTTATCTAAGATAATTCCTGAGTGGTCTTGGCTAGTTCTGACTCCCTCTACACCGTGCTCTGACAAATAACCTACCTTTCTATTGTTAATCAGATTGATCTCATTTGATTTTTCTTCTTTGCCCTTTGCACTTGTTCCTCTTTCTGTAATTCTCTGACCCCAGCTATTCTCATCCTGGCTACTTAGAGATTTATGTCCAAACTCAAAATGGCTTCTTCTATGACAGCCCAATCAAAATTAGACACCCAATCTTTTTTGACAATTGTTCTAAATCACATAAATATGGGAATACTTGCTCGCTCTCTCTTTTTTCCTTTTATCCTTTCTCCTTCCTTCCCTCACTTGTCCTTCCCCAATATTTCCTCTCTCTCCTCACCTTCCATCCTTTCTTTTCAGCATGAATCATCACAGTACTATCTTGTTCATTCACTTATGTTTGCAGATCAGTCCCTGCACCCCCATCCCACCACATGTACACATCCTGTGTTTCTTATTTACTGCTTTATTCTCAATACATAAAATGTCACCTGGAACATAATATTTGCTGAATAATTAAAAAATAAGCAAATAGATTTAAGGAAAGATTATTATAGATCTTAAAAAGACAATACAAAAAAGATTGCGCCTGAATCTCCTACATTTGAGTCATTCTGTGTATACATATATAAGATATTATATAAAATAGGATATTCTGGTTGGTATGTAGTGGTATTTCATTGTTTATTAATTACATTTACTCATTGAATTTTATTATTGTTTTCTAGATACACTGAGTTACTAGTTTTGCTTTTCTTTTTCATCTTAAAGTTATTTGAAAGACAAACTGCTATCAATATGTTTTTAATTTCTGGATGATTTTAATATTTGTCTACTACTGATTTTAATGTTTCTTTTTTGTATTTATTAACTGTGTTCAGAAGTGTTTTTATGTATTGCTTTTACCTTTTGAAATCTACAATAAATTTTGGTTTTGGTGTAACGTATGGCCATGTTTGGTGAGTTTTCCCTGTGTCCTTAAAAATAAGCATTATTTTGATATAAAATAAAGCTAAAATTTACCTAAGAGAGCAATATAAATAATTATTTTATTCAGATTCTTTATTATTAAGTGTTTTTCTATCAGAACAACTATTTGAACGGGTTAAGTAAAAATATATTCTAATATTGCATTTCTGTTTGTTTCTTTGTGCACTCTCCGTAGATTTTATGTTACTTATTTTCATATTATGTTATTTGGCATTTAAACATTCATAAAATCAAATCGTCCTTGTGGACTGTATATTGTGTGCCATCTTGTTTTTCATTTAATACTTCTTGCCCTGAGTTTAAGTTTGACAGATATTTATATAAAACAACTTCGCTTTATAAAAGCTATTATCATGCTGTCTTCTATCATTCTTATAATTTCAAACCTCCAAGTAACAATTTTATATCAATATCTTACATATAACCCATAGCCACTCTTTTTTGATCCAGTAGGTGACTTTATCCAATCCACATTTATGTTTAAATTTATGTATATTCTGCTTCTTTATTTTTGTGTGAATTCTTGCTTTCAATATTTTTGAGTTTGTCATCTTCTAATATATAGTCTGGATTTTTTGGTTGTTTTTGTATAAGTATATTTTATAGTGATCTTAAATTCAGCAACCACGATAGAATTACCTATTAATTCTTATAGTTTTTAATTTCTATATTTCAATCATTATAACCTTGCTATCTGAATGTAATGACAGATTTATGTCTTCGGACACACACATACACACACACACAGACACACAAATACACAAATTTTGGGTGCCTATTATTATAAAGACTAGCCTATAGTTTTCTCTCTGTTTTCATTTTTTTTTTTTTAATTAGAGACAAGATCTTGATCAGTCGCCCAGGCTGGAGTCCATTGGCACAATCATAGCTCACTGTAGTCTCAACCTCTTGGGCTCAAGTAATCCTCCCACCTCAGCCTCCTGAGTAGCTAGGACTAAGGTGTGTGCCACCGTGCTTGGCTGATTTTTTATTTTTTGTGTAGATGCTTGGTATATTGCTCAGGCTGGTCTCAGACTCCTGGCATCAAGCAATCCTCTTTCTTTAGTTTTCCAAACTATTGAAATTACAGGCATGAGCCACTGCTCCCAGCCAATTTTCATTTTTAGTTATATTTTTGTCTGGTTTTAGTATGGATTCATATAGTGGTTCAAGAAGTATTTCCTTATTTAATTTATCTCTGAGCATTTTGGAAAAGTGTTGCTATATCCTTCTGAAATTGGAAAGTTCACTATAAAAGCTGTCAAATCTATGGTTCTCTTTGTGGATAGATGGTTTTTAGGGATTTTATTTTTTATTATATATGAGATTTTTCTGACATTCTATGTCTTCTTATTTGAGATTTGGAAAGTTGCATTTTGTAGGGCTTCTCCATGGTGTCTAAATTTTCAATTTTATTGAACTAGAGATCACATTATCTCTTTCTTCCCATGTTTCTATGAAGTGTATTGGAGTAATTTTTTTTTATTTTTCGTGTTAGTCATTTGTGCTTTCTCAGTATTTTTCCCTCTATCAACTTTGATAGACAGAAGTTTTATTAATCTTTCTAAAGAAAACAATTTTGACTTTGTTAGCTTGTTATTCTATTTTTTTCTTTTTTCTTTTTTTTGTTGATTTCTGCTCTTCTTACCTAGTTTCTTTTTAAAATTTATTTAGATTTAAACTTCTGGGGCTTTTAAGTATCATTTTTATATAGAAACTTTGATCTTATATGAGACAGCATTAACTGTATTCCATAAGTTTTGATATGTCATGCTTTCAATATAATTTCAATTCACTTCTAATTATTTTCTAAATTCTATTGTGATTTATTCTTTAACCATGCATATGTAAATTCCAAATAGGTGGGAAGCAAGTATAGTTATCTTCTTATTATTGGTTCTAGCTTAATTCTCATTAAGATTGGAGAACATACACTTTATGACAATATTACTTTAAAAATTGTTGAGACTTGCTCTATGGCTTATCATGGAGTTATTTTCAGATGAATATATAATCAATGGCTATTGGGTGTCATTTCATTTAGCTGTTAGATCAAATTTGGTCAATAACGCCTTTCAAATCTGCAATATCTCTAGTAATTTGTAGTCAAATAAGTAGCAATGTGCTCCCACTATCTAATTAATTCTTTGTAACAAATGCACTTTGAGTAATAACAGAGCACATAATTGCTTTATTCAAAATGTCTTCTGAAGGTCATGACTTTTAGCAGAGGTGACTATTTTCTATTTTGGTCTGGCTTTAATTTGGGTAATAGTGTGATTGAACATAGATATTTATGACATTTATTAGAAGATTTTATTACTAATTTTCCCCAGAAAAAAGTTCTAATGGAGGTGTATTGGAGATTAGTGATTTTTTAATGTTAATGAGAAAAATGTATTAAAATTACCAACAATGAATGGAGTTTAATTTTCTAATTTTCTTTTAATTCTACCCATTTTCCCTTTATAAAGCTATATTATTGGGAATATATAGATATCAAATAATTTTATCTTACTTATGAATTGAGACATTATAATGAGAAATGTCATCTTTACTAAGGTACTGCTTCTTGTATTTGTCATCTTCATTTACTACAAGAATAGCTATACCGGCTTTCTCCTGATAGATTTTTGCATGTTACATAATTTTCCATAATTGAACTTACAAAAAATTAGCCAGGCGTGGTGGCAGGCGCCTGTAGTCCCAGCTACTTAACAGGCTGAGGCAGGAGAATGACGTGAACCCAGGAGGCAGAGCTTGAACTGAGTCGAGATCAGGCCACTGTACTCCAGCCTGGGCAACACAGCAAGACTCCATCTCAAAGCAAAAAAAGAAGCAGCTCTTGAGTAATACTAATTTTATTTCTGTGAGGAGGTAATCAGACAAATTTATATAGTATAATATAGCAAATTTGGTATTGCTCAATATCAAAAATATAATATTCCTAGGGGAAAATTCAAGTGAAGTGGTATTAGTTTTTAAACTCAGAAGAAATTACCACAGGAGTCTGTCATTGGCTTTGAAGTAAAAACTAATAAAAGCCCCATTATTCAGTTTTGCCTTTCCTTCCTTTAATAAAACGTAAAATGCTCAAGAAATAGTTATATCAAAAGTATATGGCAAGTAAATTAATATAATCTCCCTCTAGTTATCAACTGTCAGATTTTCTGAAAACTTGTGATAATAGAAGCAGTTTAAGCTATTCATTTATTAAAGATAATAGTAAGGCTTAAACAATGTGAAATGTGAGCCTGTTGGATCAAAAGATAATTTTTTTTATTAAAATAGACTTAAGGAGAAAATTATTTAATAGAAGTTATATATGATAAAATGGAAGTGATTGTCACACATACACATTCAAAATTGTCTAATAAAACACGTTAATACAAAAGTCTTATTAGCTGTAGATACAAAATTTAATCCCTATACAGATTGCTATAGGTATTAATTATTAAGAGCAAAGAAGTCATGGATATACTTCAATTATTTAAAACTTATATCCATGGTTGAAGGACATATAAGGTTGATATTCTTATTGTCATTACTAAAAATTATGTCTCTTTGTTATAGTGACAGGTTTTTTACCTTTTACTATTATTTATTTACCCTAAAGAGAATAATTTTTGATTTGTTAAAATCTAATATCATCACTTTCACTATCTCCCCAACATCACCACATTCTTTAATTCTGCATTTACATTAATTCCAACATGATACTATCAATCTTAGTAACAATTTCTTTAAAGTCAATATTTATTTACATTTACAATTATATTTACCTTTTAGTTGCTCTTCATTTCTTCCTACATCCCCATGCATTGGCCTGAGATTATTTTTCTTTTTTCTAAAGGACTCTCTTCGAATTTTTTCTTTGTGCAGGTCAGCTGGTGCTGAAGGCTTTCAGCTTGTGGTTAGCAGAAAACATTATTTTGAAGGATTATTGTGCTGGGTATACAATTCTAGTTTGGCAGTTATTCTTTTTAATAACAGCAAAGATGTCTATTAACTGAATTTTGACATTTCTAATTTTGTCTTTAAATTTCATTTTTGTTTCTTTAATGGTGCCAATATTTTTTTGACCTTTTGGAAGCTACTTCTCCTTGTCTCTAGTTTTTACTGTATTTATTGTGCTCAACGTTTGCACAGCTTCTTGAACATACTTGTCTATTTGTGAATTTTGCAGTTTGTAGCCACTCTCTTCTCACCTACTACTTCAGGCTCTCTCTCTCTACCTCTCTGACCCCTCTCTTTCTTTTTCTGGGACTTCAAGTAACAATATGTAATTTTTTTTTACCCTGTCCCATATGTCTTTTTTTCCTAGTAGTATCCTTTACCTATCTGTGTTTCTATCCAGATATTTTCTTGATCCATCTTTGTTTATATTTTCTTTTGTTAGAACTAACTTGCTGTTAAATTTATCAATTGAGCACTTACTTTTAGTTATTGTGTTTTTTTATATGTTGTATATTGCAATGTGTATCTGAATTTGTTTTTGCATATTTCAATTATCCTAGGCTATCATCCAACTTTGTTTCTATTTCACTTATTTTCCCTATTTATTATACATGTTAACTACGGCTGCATGTGTCTAAAAATTCCAATGTCTAGGTTAACTGTGTAGCTTTATTCATTTGTTTGTCTGTTTGTTTGTTGGCTTTAAGTCAGCTTTTGTTCACTCATGCAAGGGGTAGGATAATTTTTAATGAATGCCAGGACTCGTGTGGAATTTTATAGTCTCAGGGGATTTTTTTTTTCCTATATAGAGAATTCACTTTTACTTTTGCTAGTAAAATAGAGTGACTAATCACTTTAATTCAATTTGGGACCATAATGACTAAAAGTTAGATCACACTTTGGATAAGACTCCAGTTTTTCTTGTTGACCTCTGGTCCTAGAGCACAGCCTTCTAGAGGTTCCATCTGAAAGCCTAGGGTGTTAACTCTGATCTGCCGTTAAACTACACTGTGATTTAAGTGTCTCAAGAGTTGACTGTCTCTTAGGTCTGAAAGATGTCCACAAGATTTTTTTTTCAAATGCTTTTTATACAAGACTCTCGTCTCAGAATTGGGAAATGTCCTGAGGATAATAGTTGCTGCAGAATGTCATACCAAATTTCAGCACAAATCCTGTTTCCTTGGAATCATGTTCTTTCATGTCCTGATTGCCTTAAAAGCTCTCTGTTGCCTTCAAGTATATTTTATTTGTTGGCTTGGCTGTTTAATTTTTATATTAACTGAATTTTCTTGCTGTTCTCTTCAGGAAAATTGTGCTTGTGATGTGGTACAAAATAATTCAACTTTTGAAAAAGAAGAATTAAAATGTTCCTGTAAGTTCAAACCATTTAAACTAAAATTTAATTATAAATATTATTTTACAAACAAGAGTTTATTATCAACTTTGAAAGGCAGGATTCTTAGATGTCTATTTCCATTAAAAGTATAATTCGGGCTGGGAGCTGTGGCTCCAGCCTGTAATCCCAGCACTTTGGGAGGCCGAGGTGGGCGGATCACGAAGTCAGGAGATCGAGACCATCCTGGCTAACACAGTGAAACCCTGTCTTTACTAAAAATACAAAAAAAATTAGCTGGGCATGGTGGCGGGCGCCTGTAGTCCCAGCTACTTGGGAGGCTGAAACTGGAGAATGGCGTGAACCTGGGAGGCGGAGCCTGCAGTGAGCCAAGATTGTGCCACTGCACTCTAGCCTGGGCGACAGAGCAAGACTCCATCAAAACAAACAAACAAACAAACAAAGTATAATTCAACTAATTTCACTTGCAAGCAAGCAGGTAAAAAGTTCTAACCAATAGAAAATAACATAATAATGCAACTTTCTCATAAAATAAGTAGATATGCTAAAAGAAGTATTTACATTTTTCTAATAATAATTCTTTCCTTTCTAAACAATATATATTATTTCTAAAGAACAAATGCACATGTATTTAAATAACATGTTAAGTAATAAATAGTCAATATTGAAATAAATGCAATTTTTCAAAAAGTTTAAATCTGCTTAGAAAAAAGTGTGTTTGATCCCTATGTCATATCACATGTAAAACTAAATTTGAGATATAATTAATGTCTAAAAATATCAAATATTAAATTAAAAATCCGAGGGTATGAGATAATAGTTTTAAGACTATGTATGTGGAGGTCTTCCTACGGAAAAAAAGAAATTCAGAATCCATAATATACAGAAGTGACAGATGTAACTACAGTGCATACTCACATGCATATCTCTTCTAACCCTTGGTGTTGTGATTGCTTGATCTTTTAAACTCCCAGAATATTTGTCTGTTTATACAACTCTAATTTTCTTGCTGTTTCAAGTGTAAAGTATATGGTCTACCTTCTTAAAATACTTCTTTGCAAATAGCCAAAATTCCCTTGTGCTACCTTGCTCTAAAATAATAAACTGGCAGAAACAGAGCTCTAAATGTTTAGTCTGTGTTTGCACTGAGCATTAGGGTACTGATGGGGTGGGGTATCAGCGACATTTATTTTAAAGAATGTGCTGATTTAATTGTGGGAGTTGGCAAGTTTGAAATTTGTAATGCTGGCCTTCAGCGGGGACATTCAAGCAATAGTGCTGTTGCAGTCTTGAGTCTATAATATATAAGGCAGGCCAGGCCAGTAGACCGGAAACACAAGCAAGATTTTTATGTCACAATCTTGAAACATAATTCTTTATTTGGGGATCTTGAGTTTTTGCTCTGAAGACCTTCGACTGATTATGTGAGTCCTACTCACGTAGGACTAATCTGCTTTACTTAAGGTTAACCTATTATAAATGTTAATTACATCCATTTATCTTCATAGCAACATATAATTTCTAGTGTTTCACCAAATAGTTTAAAGCCATAGCCTAGTAAAGAAGAAACATGCAATTAAGCATCACAGTGACTCTACTTACCCCCAATCACTCTTTCTGTCTCTCACACACATGCATGCAGAATTTAATTATTGTTTGACTTCTCCTATTATATGTGTGTGTGTGAAATTAAAATAGCGATATCAAATCAGGAGAATATATTAAATTGTTACCTTTGTGTTTTAGTGAGAGAGAGAAATAGAAAAGGAAATAAATAGGTCTATTTATGAAATTGATGATTATGTGATAAATAGAACATGGTCCTAAATTTGCAATTGTAAAGGCTTACTTTGTGTGTCAATTTGACTGGGCTACAGAGTAGCCAGATATTATGGTCAATCATTATTCTGGCAGTTTTTATGAGTGTTTTTTGGGTGAGTTTAACATTTAAATAAATAGACTGAGTAAAGTAGTGTTGCTTGTTATACCAATCTAGAGAGGCTTACATCTTGGAAACTTTTAGGACATATTTCAACCCAAATTACTTTTAATCATTTGACAGATATTTTTATTTAGAAATACTTGGCTGGGCACGGTGGCTCACGCCTGTAATCCTAGCACTTTGGGAGGCCGAGGCGGGTGGATCACGAGGTCAGGAGGTCGAGACCATCCTGGCCAACATGGTGAAACCCTGTCTCTACTAGAAA
>NW_026652279.1:126785109-126833427 GCF_009828535.3 Hylobates moloch
ATTTTATATATATATATAATATATATATATGGTGTATATTCCCATTAATATTAGTGGGCCTAATTCAGTATGTTGAAGGCCTTGAATGAACAAAAAGGCTGGCCCTCCCCCAGTTAAGAGGGAATCCATCCTGCATGACTGTCTTCAAGATAGAATATCAGTTTTTTCTGGTTTTGAACTGAAACTTCATCATTGGATTTCCAGGGACTCCAGCTTGCCAACTGTTGATCTTGGGACTTGTCTGCCTCTCTAACTGCATAAGCCAATTCCTTATAATAAATCTATATGTGTATGAATTCTAGTATCTATCTATCTGCATCTTATTTATACTACTTCTTTGGAAAACACTAAAACAGAGAGCAATGTATGTTTAATATATGAAGCATAATATATGAGGTATAACATAAGACAATATATAATAAAATAAATATTATTATATGTAATACATGGTACACTATATGTATCACAAAATATAATTATGTATTATTTTCTTTTCCCCATGACTAATAAGTTTTACATTCTATTATCAAAATCACAAGAAATATTTTTGAGAACTAGATGAAAAATGACCCAACATTTTCTCTGGAAAAAAATATAGTGAATGCAACAGCTAAGGATAGTATTATAAAAACAAGAGTTATCAATGATTATATCCCTATTAAATATTTAAATTCATTATAGAATAATGATCATTATAATGTAATTGAAGAAATGAAATAAAACCTTTTGGAGACAAAAAAAAATAAGTCCAATGCTTGTGTTATAAATACATTATATTTGAAAGCACAGAAATAGGGTATATTTAATGAGTTCCTAATCTTTCTTTTTTCTAAATTTTTCCTTTAAACTAGCTTTAATTTGAGAAAATAAAATAATTTCATTATATGGTTAAATATAGAATATTGATTATCAAAAGGATATGGATTGAGGGTTGCTTGGTATGCCAATCTAGAGAGGTGTACATCTTGGAAAATTTTAAGGGGCATATTTCAACCCAAATTACTTCTAATTGTTTGACGGTTATTTAGATTTAGAAATAATTTGTGTATATTCCCATTAATAATCTTAGACTAAGAAATTAACTAAAACTAACCTACCTCTACATATACATTGGAAATCACTGCTAAAGTGTGCATTGGGTTGAAACTTGAATTTAGCTCACTCATCTATGGGCATGGGAATATCTATGAAATGTGGCTAAAAGATGAAAATCTATAATGAAAGAAGACTGGGGCAGCAATTAATGAATGGAGGCTTGTTCTTGACTTGTAATGAAAGAAATATATACATTTTAGTTGGTGATATATTTTTACATCACTGTTTAACCACATCCCATATAATGTTGAATTCTATTTTTTGCTGTAATAGTTCTATGCATTGTTTCTATGTTTTTTTGATTTAGGATTTTTGTAGTACAATTGTAAGACAAGGAATATTAAAAAATATTCCCAGTAACCTTTCCATAAAAAAGAAAACCTTTCAATGTTTGAAGAAGAGACAAACTGGTTGATTGAGGTCTTTACTCCCATTTTAAAGGGAATGATTATAGAAGCATAATATTGAGCTAGAAAGAGGGGAATCAGACAGATTAATCTCATTACTAAAAAATCAACAGGAAGGAATAAATTACATAAACAAAACATCTGGATTATTGAAGAGAAGCTAATTAACATGGTAAGAAAAAATGTGCCTGCCCTTCGAATTAGGAAGGCAGATCATAAAGGGTATAATCAGAACACTGAAAATGATTGCCAACACACTCTTGTAGCATACACATGTTCTCCCTAAGGAGACATATAATTACAACAAATTGTATTCTAAATATGTATCTGTAATTTGGTAGGCATGGGTTTTCTTGTTAATTCAAACATTTTTAAGTCATAAAAAATGTGCCTTTTAAAAGCTTAACTTATTTTAGGATTGGGAAATAAACTTAATATTTTAAAGATTGAATAAATCACTAAGTAATTACTACAATAAACTACCTAACATTGTTTTTGGAAAGAGATATAAAGTACTATTTTAAACTGTAATAATATATATCTTGAAATTGAAAATGTACAAACTAATTATACCATCTAATAACCACTTACAGTGCAGTGGGAAGTTGCCCAAACATTCTGTCACGTTTCTCTTTGGTTGTGAAAGGCAAGTAAAGGCGACATAGAGCATATCTTTGTTTAAATGAAGTTAGTTTGTCATAGCAAAGAAAATATATACCTAGAGGAATAGAGATTGTCTCAAGAAAATTGAATACAGAGACCTCTTCTAATTTTTAAACCTCTGTAGAGGACTTTTGAACAGGATTAAGTAAGGAGAGATGATTATCAAGTATACGCCTTCAAAAAATAGAGAAGATTCAGTGATTAGATGTCTTAAGGTTTTATTTATAAGGCAAGAAGATAAATTTAGAACTATAGTCATTGATAAAGAAGTAGTAATAATCCATGTTTGTCAGAAGAGGAAGATATTTAGTCATTTGTGCGGTTGCTGAGTGACCTTGTGTTTGTTATACTGTGAATATGCCTCTGATGTAGTCTTTTCTGAGCATCACAGGTTGGCTTTCAGCAAAGCTGTTATTTACTTGCCGAGGTAAAATTCAAGTCATCAAAATTATATGCTTTTGGCAAAATTTTTTGCCAAGATTATTAAAATAATTCAATAGTGCTAAAACTACTGAAAATTTAAAACCGAAAAAAACGTTTTTCTATTTTGTATTCTAGTTGCTATTTTTCCTCTTAATGTATATGTGTTAATAATAGCTGCTTAAAATTTTTTTTTTTTTTTTGTCAGTGGTGTGGTACAGGCATCAATTTTCCCACACAGCGCTCTAAGTTTTACAAGTCAACTTATTGAAGGCACTTTTCTGCATTGACACTTTTTCTAACAGGTCAAGTGCAGATGTTTGCGTGAGCCTGTTTCTGGGTTATCTCCTCTATTTCATTCATCTATTTGTTTATCTTTCTACTAATACTATGTAATCTTAATTAATTTAGCTTTCTTATAATTTTTTATTTTAAGAATTATATAACACCACCAAATGGGATTTATCTGACATAATCAAGGCTAGTTCAACATTCGGCATCAACCAATACAAAACTGGGCACATTGCCACAAGCCTATAGTCCCAGAAATTTGGTAGGCTGAGATGGGAGGATCTATTGAGCCCAGGAATTCAAGACCAGCTCAGGCAACATAGGAAAATCTCATCTTAAAAAAAAATACAAACAAAAAGAATAAATCAATCGATACAATAATATACCACATTAAAGGACGAAAGGGATAAAGAAGGGAAATTAGATGATTACAACAACCACAGTAAAAAAGATACATGATGTAGTCCGACACCGTTCATGTTAAAAAAACAAATCTCAGCAAACAAGAAGTAGAGGACAATTCTATCCAGTTGGTAAACAATGTCTAAAACAACTTATAGCTAACATCATAATTGTGAGACACTGGGCTTTTTCCCTAAGGTTAAGAAAAAGGCAAGCATGTTATATCTCTCTACTGTTATTCACCTTGTACCAAAATTATAACTAGAATAATAAGATTAGAAAAAGCAATAAAACTTATACAGATTAGAAATGAAGTATCAAAATTGTCTTTATGCTCAGATGACATTACAATCTATGTAGAAAAATCAAAGAATCTCCCAAAACCTCCTGGAAGTACTAATAAGCTTTAATAAGCTCAATTTCACTTATATTTATTTTTAGATATTTGATATGTCATAATGCTATTTACAATGGTGTGTTTCACTTTAGTTTTCTCAATTTTTGTTGCTATTGTTTAAAATAAAATTGCTGACTTTCTTGAAACAAAGTTTTAGCTCTCTTCCACATACGTATTCCATGTGTCTTCAATCATATAATTTTATCATGGATATGGCAATGGAAAACAGTGAAATGAGAAATATACCAATTAATAAGTGTTTTTCAGGTCTGATTGTGTCATTATTGACAAGTTCCCACTAAGCAAAGTAAGTCACACAGAAGAGCCCTCCCACTTTCTAAATCAAAAACTTTGTAAGAGTCAGGGATTCAGTGCAATTCATCTACCACAATTACTTACATCCATCCCATATGTAGTATATATTAACAGCCATCCAAGGGCTACAGAAGTCTCATAAAAGCAAAGCACTAGGACTTGGGAATCCAAGATCTTGTAATTTACATTTGGTTCAGATGTGGCACCACACATGGTGTTCCTGCTGATCTGGATATTTATGAGTTTATAAGACCAATCATCTGCTCCCCACAGACACAAAGAGCAATGGGGACTAAGGGAGAAGATAATTACATAAACATTCTGATTGAAAAGGGAAAAATGGGAGACAAATAGTATTACTGGCGCAGAGCCATTCTGCAACCCAGCAGGCACATATTGGCAGATACCCAAACTACATGGGCAGTGAATGCTCCTTAATTCGGTTCTGCCCCTCAAAAACAGACTCTCCAGACCACTTTTCTTTATAATTTTTGCTTCAGTTCTCTGAGGTGTCCTTTTTGTTAATCCTTCTCGGACACTTAAAAAAAAATTTTAGCTCTTATTTTAGATACAGGGTGGGTGTATACATGCAGGTTTTTTACATGGGTATATTGATTGATGCTGAGCTTTGGAATATGGATCCTGTCACCCAGAAAGTGAGCATAATACTCAATAGGTAGTTTTTCAGCCCATGCCAGACTCCCCTTCTCTAGTAGTCCACAGAATCTATAGTTCTCATATTTATGTCTGCGAGTACCTGATGTTTAGCTCCCACTTGTAAGTGAGAACATGCAGTATTTGGTTTCTACTTTTGTGTTAATTCACTTACCATGATGTTTTCCAGCTGAATCCCTGTTACTTCAATGGACATGTTTTCATTCTTTTTTTATGTTTCTATAGTATTCCATGGTGTGTATTTACCACATTTTCTTTATCCAATTCACCATTGATGAACATCTTGGTTGACTCCACATCTTTGCTATTGTGAATACTCCTGCAATGAACATATGACTTGCATGTGCCTGTTTGGCAGAGTAATTTATTCTCTTTTGGATATATGCCCAGTAATTGTATTGGTGGGTTGAATGGTAGCTCTGTTTTAAGTTCTTTGAGAAATCTCCAGACTGCTTTCCACAGTGGCTGAACTAATTTACATTCCCACCAACAGTGTATAAGGATTCCTTTTACTCTGCAGCCTCCCCAACATCTGTCATTATTTGACTTTTTAATAGCAGCCATACTGACTGATGAGATGTAGCATTTCAAGGTGGCTTTGCTTTGTACCTCTCTGATAATGAATGATGATGAGCAATTTTTATATGTTTTTTGGCCACTTACATGTCTTTTTTTGAGAAATGTATCTTCATGTCCTATGCTTGGCCACTTTTGAATAAGGCATTGAGTTATATGGTCTTTGAACAATATTTTCAGCCTATTTACAGATGGGTGAAATGTGGGGTCCTAAGGCAAAGTCCATTTTGAATAGTTTTAGCCCATTTTAGTCCAATCTGGCAGACTTTTGCTAAGATAGTCTGCTTGAAAATGTGAGTTTTCTATAAATCTGAATTTATGTCATTCCATGTGTCAAAAGCCACACTCACAAACTTTTAAAGTCATGCCTGCCAATCTGTATATAGCTACTGCTACTCTTGATCTTGTGATACTTCTGTGACACAGTGTACTTAAGTTTCCTAGAAGCCTTTGCCTGAGAGGGCATATCACCTTAACTTTTTCAATGGCATTAACAAAGGAACTTACATCTATGCTTTTGATGTGGTCTTTGTCCCAAGTATATTTTACTTTGAGAAATCATTTTTTCTTGAAAAGAACTGGAGATAAGAAGGAAGAAGTTTTATTTTTTTAGTACTGGTAGTCTTGAGCTCTTTATATTTTTCTAAACTTTGCTAGCAATCTTTTCCATTCTCTCTTTAGTTTTCTCTTTCTTCTGGTAGGTTATTGCATGCAGCTAGTAAAACCTATATGATATGTCAACATTCTGCTTGGAAATTTTGCTGCTCAAATCTTAAAGTTCATTAGGTGTCCTTTTTTCCTATCCTCCAAGGAACCACAAGTGACAGCCTTATCATTCATTTCAAAACTATATCCTATGGGTTACTATTTATCCAGCTTTATAACAGTTTTCTCACTATTTTTATGCTCTGCAAATAGATTCCTCAATACTTTGCCAGATTCTACGAGTGACCTGGTTTCAAAACATAGATCAAATGATTTTCCTTTTTTCCAGTAGTACCACACTTCTATTACAAATTTAGTTCTCACTTACCTTTTGCAGGTTAAAAGAACACCTCAGAATTCCTTTTTATAATGTGTGTCTTCATGTCTGTATTAGTCTGTTCCCATGCTGCTGATAAAGACATACCTGAGACTGAGCAATTTACAAAAGAATCAAGTTTATTGGACTTACAGTTTCATGTGGCTAGGAGACCTCACAATCATGGCAGAAGGTGAAAGGTACATCTCACATGACAGCAGACAAGAGAGCTTGTGGAAAAAAACTCCCATTTTTAAAACCATCAGATCTTGTGAGACTCATTCCCTATCATGAGAACAGCCCAGGAGAGACCCACCCCTGTAATTCAGTCACCTCCCATGACATGTGGGAATTGGGGGAGTTACAATTCAAGATGAGATTTGGGTGGTGACAGAGCCAAACCATATTATTCCACCTCTGACCCCTCCCAAATCTCATGTCCTCACATTTCAAACCTATCATGACTTCCCAACAGTCCCCAAAAGTCTACACTCATTTCAACATTAACTCAAAAGTCCACAGTCCAATGTCTCATCTGAGACAAAGCAAATCCCCTCTGCCTATGAGCCTGTAACATCAAAAGCAAGTTAGTTACTTCCTAGATACAATGGGGTACAAGACATTGGGTAAATACAGCCATTCCAAATGGGAGAAATTGGCCAAAATAAAGGGGCTACAAGCCCCATGCAAGTCCAAAATCCAGTGAGGCAGTCAAATCTTAAAAGTTCCAAAATGATCTTCTTTGACTCCACGTCTCACATCCAGGTCACACTGAGGCAAGAGGTGGGTTCCCATGGCCTTGGGCAGTTCCACCCCTGTGGCTTTGCAAGTTACAGCCTCTCTCCCAACTGCTTTAACAGTCTGGTGTTGAGTGTCTGCAGCTATTCCAGGTGCAAAGTCCAAGTTGTCAGTGGAGCTATCATTCCAGGGTCTGGAGGACAGTAACCCTCTTCTAACAGCTTCACTAGGTGGTGCTGCAGTAGGGACTCTGTGTGGGGCTCTGACCCCACATTTCTCTTCCACATTGTCCTAGCAGAGGTTCTCCATGAGCGCCCCAGTCCTGCAGCAAACTTCTGCCTGGGCATCCAGGCATTTCCATACATCTTCCGAAATATAGGCAGAGGTTCCCAAACCTCAGTTATTGATTCTGTGCACCTGCAGGCTCAAAACCATATGGAAGCTGCCAAGACTTGAGGCGTGCACCCTCTGAAGCAACAGCCTGAGCTGTACCTTGGCCCCTTTTAGTCATGACTGAAGTGGCTGGGATTCAGGGCACCAAATACCTAGACTGCACACAGCAGAGGAACCCTGGGCCCAGCCCACAAAATCATTTTTTCCTCCTAAACTCTGGGCCTGTGATGGGATGGGTTGCCATGAAGACCTCTGACATGCCCTGGAGACGGTTTCCCCATTGTCTTGGTGAGTAACATTCAACTCCTCATTTCTTATGCAAATTTCTGCAGCAGGCTTGAATTTCTCCATCAAAAATAGGATTTTCTTTTCTATCACATTATCAGGCTGCAAATTTTCCAAACTTTTATGCTCTGCTTCCCATATAAAACTGGATGCCTTTAACAACATCCAAGTCACCTATTGATTGCTTTGTTGCTTAGAATTTTCTTCTGCCAGATGCCCTAAATCATCTCTCTCAAGTTCAATGTTTCACAAATCTCTAGGGCAGGGGCAAAATGCCACCAGTCACTTTGCTAAAACAACAAGAGTCACCTTTGCTCCAGTTCCCAACAAGTTCCTCATCTCTCTCTGAGACCACCTCAACCTGGACTTTATTGTCTATATCACTATCAGCATTTTGGGCAAAGACATTCAACAAATCTCCAGGAAGTTCCAAACTTTCCCACATTTTCCTTTCTCCTTCTGAGACCTCCAAACTCTTCCAGCCTCTGCCTGTTACCTAGTTCCAAAGTCGCTTCCACATTTTCAGGTATCTTTTCAGCAATGCCCCACTCTACTGGTACCAATTTACTGTATTAGTCTGTTCTCCCACTGTGATAAAGACATACCCGAGACTGAGCAATTTATAAAAGAAAGAAGTTTATTGGACTTACAGTTCCATATGTCTGGGGAGACCTCACCATCATAGCAGAAGGTGAAAGGTACATCTCACAGGGCAGCAGGGAAAAGAGAGCTTGGGCAAAAAAACTCCCATTTTTAAAAGCATCAGATCTCATGAGACTCATTCACTATCACAAGAACAGGCCAGGAAAGACCTGCCTGATAATTCAATCACCTCCCACCAAGTTCCTCCCAAGACACATGGGAATTATGGGAGTTACATTTCAAGATGAGATTTGAGTGGGGACACAGCCAAACCATATCAGTGTCTACAATAGCAGTTCTGAAAGTACGGTCTAGACACTTTTGAGAGTCCCAGGACCACTGGGGTCTGTAATGTCAAAATTATGTCCACCATAATTCTAAAATATAATTTGCTCTTTTCTCTCTGAATATCTAAAAAGTATAATTTTACAGAGGTCATGTGGCATGTAATGATACACTTCTTCTAAATGCTAATGGAATGTGTAGGTGTGTATTCATGTTTTTCCAGAATTTTCTAAGTAGAGTCAGAGTATAAATCTGTGCATTTTCAGAGACTGAGTCGGTGTTAGTACTTCTATTGTCCTCTGATAAGCGATGTTTGCTTTACTTGCTATAACCTCTGTAAATGTGTTATGGTCTGAAAATTTTGTATTTTTAAATTGCCAATTGCCCATAGGAATACAACATAAAATAAATATGCTATTTTTGTCCTCTTATATTTTTCAATGACACAGTAAAATATTTATATTTTCTATTATAATATTTGTTATGTTTTATAGTAATATTTCATAATATTTTAAACATTTTTTAAAAAGTCTTTTCATTCAGAGTTTTTTAAAACATTTAAAATGAATCTAACATGTATCTTAAATTGCTTATTTTAGAATTCAATTATATTATTTTGGTTTAATTTCAATTGATTACCTTATTTTAGAATTTAATAATCTAATCAAATTATTTATTTTAATTATTAATTAACATTTAAATATTTAATTAAATTATTCTATTTTAGAATTTAATAATCTCTTGATCATATCAGCCTTCTCTGTAGCTAAGCCCACTCACTGTTTCAGGAATATCCTTATCCAAAGACAGCAGATCCATGGAGAAATATCCTGTGTTTCTGAATCCTGCTAATACTCAGGGAAAGCCATCAAAACCACTGGAAAACAAATTAATTTTCATACATCTTTGCCTAGTCCATCTTTTAAATATGAGATTGAGAAATACTTTGTATTGATAATAAATATATTGTTGGAAATATTTTTCACCTGTTCTTGGTTGGGAAAGATGAAAGCACCTAAATGCGATTTTTAGTTCATTGACAAGGCTTTTGTAGTTAAAACTTTAAAATTCATTTTCCATTTTCTTTAAGTAGCACTTATTTTTGCATCTCTGTGAATAATGTACATTAGCAAAAAAGATAGTAAGACAGGAGATAGAAATATAAAAGCTGAAATATATTATTCTCCAAATATATGATGTGTTTGGTTGATTCTATCTATTAAATTTTATCCTTAGTGTATTTGAAAATGTGTGAGACATTATTTGCTTTTTAAATATGCCCATCAAAGATCCTGAGAAGAATAAATCTTTTACTAGTGGATACCAAGCTAAGTATACTTATTATTTCACTATATGCCACTATAATAATGCTGCTAGCTCTTACTTTATGATTTGACCATAAAAATACTTTGCAACTCCAAGTATAAAATGATATTGAAATGCACATTATATAACTTTTATAAGATTTGTAACATGGGAATTACCTGAAAATGATTCATTTCTTCATGGAAATTAATATGAGTTTGGGTGTTGAAATTAGCTCATAAAGAACTGGCTTATAGTCAGAAGGATGTTCATGTCAAATTTCTCAACAACTCTTTAATAAATCCAGTTCTCTCCCTCCACTTCTATCTTCATAGCCTAAGTAACCCCAATTTCTCACTTAACCAATTGTAAGAGCTCTATTAACCAGTTTTCCTAAATCTATTCTTTCTCCATTCTAGTATTTTTCTATAGATCAGAGTGATATTTGCAAACTGCATTTTTTTAATCTCAGTGCCCCCATTTTCCACATTTTACTTTAATTGGTTTATATAGCAATAAAAATTAGGTTTGGCCAAATATAGTCACAGAAATAAGAATTGTCATGTCTAAAATGAAATGCAATATTAGTTTTTTTCTCATAAGTAAGTTTTGAGGTAAGAATATAGGCCTGACTTGATAACTTCATGGTGTCATCGAAAAACCGAGTTCTTAATTTCGACTCCACCAGCTTCAGTACTGACTGCCTTCTCTAAAACCATTTAATAATACAAAACTGCTGCTATAGCATTAGCAATGACATCTATATTCTAGGCAGCTGGTAGAAGAAAGTGTGCTCTTCAGAGCTGTGTCAGCTCCTTTTAAATAGATATTCTGAATTTTGCACCAATACTTTTTCTTACCTCCACTGACCAACACTTAGTCACATGATCACTTAATATTACAAACAAAATTGAGTGAAATCTTCAATCTGTTTCATTAAGACACAAGGTGAGAATGGATAATTACTAGGCAATTATTGATGGCTGCCACAGTTCATGTTTTTTCTAAAATAGGATCAAAATTTCTAGTGGTCTGTGAAGCCCTGTAGTTCTAGATCCTGCCTTATTTCACACATCATTCCTCCAATTGCCCTCTGTATTTAAGGTATATTGACTTTCCTTTAGAATCCCAGGATGACACAATTACTCCTATCATCATATGTTTCCAGATATTCTTTTAAGATACTTACACACTTTTTATTTTCCACTTAATTTAAAGATTTCAGCCAAGCCCGTTTTTCAAGGGAGAGTTCCTTGATACGCGTATATAATTAACTCTCCTTGTTGACTATTCTCACTGTACTACCTAAATGTTCTTCATATCACATATTATATATTAATTATATTATAAATTTTGTGATTATTTAATCAAAGAGGAATTGATTGTCAGCTAGCAATGTGATTGATTTCTTCACAGGAGAACAGCAATCAATTAGATCATCCTTTATATGTGTTTACAAGGGGATTCTCTCAATCTCTTCCACTAGTCCTTAATATTTTCCCTGAAAACTACCTATGGCCAGTGCAAATGTCTCTTAAATTAGGTCAGAATAACGTGTTAACTCACATTTTTCTCCTATGTAATTATATATCCAAAGTCAAAACTATGGCTCTTTTAATCTTTCATCCAAATTTTGTCAAACCACATTGTCCAATATATTTAATCAAAGGATTTGCAAAACATCAAATGCAATGTTAAGATATTCCAATAATAAAATGTCATCCATAGGTTATTGTCACGTTTTAATATAAGACTTCTAATCAAATTCCTGGGAAGGAGGAGTCTAAAAATTCAATTGTTTTGCAGATGAAAATATAATAATAACAAAATATGAATAAATTAAAATTCAAAATTAATATTGAACCTTATTTGAGTTAAAATGTCAAAGAAATTGGAATCTATTATAATGTCATACTCTGCTCAGTCTTATTCTGAGAACCTCTTGTTGGTGATCACAAAGCAGGTTATTTCAGAAGCTGCTTCTCAGCTACTTTATTTATTTTATTATTATACTTTAAGTTCTAGGGTACATGTGCACAACGTGCAGGTTTGTTACATATGTATACATGTGCTATATTGGTGTGCTGCACCCATTAACTTGTCATTTACATTAGGTATATCTCCTAAGGAAATGGGGAAAGGATTCCCTATTCAATAAATGGTGCTGGGAATACTAGCCAGCCATATGTAGAAAGCTGAAACTGGATCCCTTCCTAACACCTTACACAAAAATTAATTCAAGATGGATTAAAGACTTAAATGTCAGACCTAAAACCATAAAAACCTCAGAGGAAAACCTAGGCAATACCATTCAGGACATAGGCATGGGCAAGGACTTCATGTCTAAAACACCAAAGGCAATGGCAACAAAAGCCAAAATTGACAAATGGGATTTAATTAAACTAAAGAGCTTCTGCACAGCAAAAGAAACCACCATCAGCGTGAACAGGCAACCCACAGAATGGGAGAAAATTTTTGTAATGTACTCATCTGACAAAGGGCTAGTATCCAGAATCTACAAAGAACTCAAACGAATTTACAAGAAAAAATCAAACAACCCCATCAACAAGTGGGCGAAGGATATGAACAGACACTTCTGAAAAGAAGACATTTATGCAGCCAAGAGGCACATGAAAAAATGCTCATCATCACTGGCCATCAGAGAGATGCAAATCAAAACCACAATGAGATACCATCTAACACCAGTTAGAATGGCAATCATTAAAAAGTCAGGAAACAACAGGTGCTGGAGAGGATGTGGAGAAATAGGAACACTTTTACACTGTTGGTGGGGCTGTAAACTATTTCAACCACTGTGGAAGACAGTGTGGCAATTCCTCAAGGATCTAGAACTAGAAATACCATTTGACCCAGCCATCCCATTACTGGGTATATACCCAAAGGATTATAAATCATGCTGCTCTAAAGACACATGCACACGTATGTTTATTGTGGCACTATTCACAAGACCAAAGACTTGGAACCAACCCAAATGTCCATCAACGATAGACTGGATTCAGAAAATGTGGCACATATACACCATGGAATACTATGCAGCCATGAAAAAGGATGAGTTAATGTCCTTTGTAGGGACATGGACGAAGCTGGAAACCATCATTCTGAGCAAACTATCGCAAGGACAGAAAACCAAACACCGCGTGTTCTCACTCATAGGTGGGAATTGAACAATGAGAACACTTGGACACAGGGTGGGGAACATCACACATCGGGGCCTGTTGTGGGGTGGGGGAAGGGGGAAGGGGGGAGGGATAGCATCAGGCTGCTTCTTTAAGAATGGATATAGTTCCCCCAGAATCTCAGAAGTTGAATGAGTTTAGTTAAAAGTGTCTGATAAGCCTCATGTTTGAAGAAGCTCACAGTGTTAATAGAATACACTTGATTTTTCAAGCTCTGGCACTGCCGCTGCCAAGTATGAAAAACAAGTCAGTTTCAAATCCCCATGCAGTTGTTCCAAGCAGAAGTTTCCTCTCTGTCCAAAAAACATAAACCCAGTATTCCAACCTAGTATTAACCCAATGATCATAACAGAGACTCAAGATCTGAAAGGAAAGAGTGGACTTCAAGAAGCAAGTCAGTATATGCCAGTGTGAATTCAAAGTTACACGGAGAAATATCTAAGAAAATAAATAATTTTGACATTGTACATATCTGATTAGGGGGTTAGGTGTTTATTTTTCTGCACTGCCTTTCTTCCTTCAGAGACGGACATTAGAAATATTGCAACTTTTTCACAAGTATTAGAAGTGAGTGCTAGTGATAATCTTAGCCAATACATTTGAATGGTTTTTAATTTACATCCAATATATTCCAATCTTTATTTTATTCACTCCTTGTAGTCCATGATTTTGCAACCCTGATTCTAAACTGTGGACTTCAGATAATGTCACAGCATCTGCACTTCCATGTGAACATACCTGTTTATTTTTTCCTCTAGTGGTTTATGCTCCTCTCTAGCTATGAATTTGGTTATTTTTTAACTTTCTGTTCAAATTAACATTATTTTAAGTTGACAAATAGTCACCTCAAATCTGTTAGAATGGCTTTTATCAAAAATAAAAAAGATAAAAAGTGTTGACAATGATGCAGCAAAACAAGAAACCCTTGTAAATTGTTGGTAGAAATCTAAATTAATACAGCCATTATGGAAACCAGTGTGGTGGTTCCTCAAAAAACTAAAAATAGAACCTCAAAATTATCTATCAATCTTATTTCTGGAAATATATCCAAATGAATTAAAATTGGTATATCAAAGGGATATCTGCATGCCTTTGTTCATTAAAGCATTATCACAATAGCCAAAATATGAGTTTGTTAAGGATTAAAATGACTTCCTTTATTCTGCATATGCTACTAAGCAATATAGCCAATTTGAGCAGATAGAGTTGAGCTGTTCAGCCTGAGAATACTGTTAGTTCCTACCTTGGCCCAAACAAAATAAAATTTGAGCAATTAATGATACCTACCTAGGCTCAAAATACAAGTTTTCAAGAAGAGTTTTCCTAGGGTTCCTTAATACTTTTCCTAGTATTCTAGAAAATTCAGCTGTTTTGAAGGCTAAAGGTAACAATTGCAGCTGCCAGCTAATATTTAAAGTTGTCTCAGTCAGCCTTAGCTTAGTCTACAATGTTAAGCCAACTTGTAGTTCAAGATCAGCAGCCTGAGAATTAAGACTGTCCTTGTCTGCTCAAAATCCACGCCAAGAATACAGTTGTCGGCCAGGCACTGTGGCTCATGCCTGTAATCCCAGCACTTTGGGAGGCCGAGGGGTGGATCACCTGAGGTCAGGAGTTCGAGACCAGCCTACCCAACATGGCAAAACTCTATCTGAAAGGGGCCGGGCAAGGATCAGACTACACCGGTCGCGGTCAAGAGATCTTTATTGGAGGTATCGAGCGGAGAAGCAAGAGAAGAGGAGAGAGAGAGAGCTGCTGGTGTGCTGGGTTTTATATCCCTTGGGCCTACGTGGGGCGGGCCCAAGGGAAGGCGGGAGATGCTTCTTTCTGATTGGCCCTCCTTTGGCGGGTTCAGACGGTGCCCAGTCAAGGAGGGGAGAAGAACCTGGAACTGGCGCCATTAAGGTACCCCTGTTGCCTAACACTATCTCTACAAAAAATTAGCCTGGCGTGGTGGCGGGTGCCTGTAATCCCAGCTACTCGGGAGGCTGAGGCAGGAGAATCGCTTGAACCCGGGAGATGGAGGTTGTAGTGAGCCAAGATCACGCCACTGCACTCCAGCCTGGGCCACAAGAGGAAACTCTGTCTCAAAAAAAAGAAAAAAATACAGTTGTTCCTCAGTAACCATGGAGGTTTGATTCCACCATCTCCCCCGGGGATAGCAAAATCTGCAGATTCTGAAGTTCTTAATATAAAATGGTATAGTATTTGCCTATAACCTATGCATATTGTCCTATAAACTTTAAATCATTTCTAGACTAATTATGCTACATGACACAATGTAAATGTGATTTAAGTAGTATTATGCTGTATTGTTTAGGGAATAATGACAAGAAGAAAAAAAACCTGTACATGTTCAGTCAAACACAATTAAAAAAATACCTTGTAACTGCAGTTGGTTGAATTCATGGATATGGAATCCATGGAGGTAACAAATTTGCTGTTGTATCACTAGTGGGCTCATTCTACTTTTCTCTATGCTAATACATAAAGAATCACTTCTTCTTAATAACACAGAATTTTTAAATTTGGAGGAAAGTAAAACCCTTGAATTAAATCTGCTGTATGTTAGCTTTATCTTATATTTTTACACTGGATGACACCTTGAATATAAATTTAACCCGTATTTTCTTGGTGGCAGGGATACAATACCCATGTGGCATAAGCTTTGGGGAAGTAAACGAACTGTCAGTATCTCAATGTTGTCATATAATTATCTACATCGTATCATCATTGTGAGAATTAACCTTGGTTTATTACTGGCAGATTTTTAAAAATTTCTGTCATTATACTTATCTTTAACATTGTATGTTGCAAAGTGCTGAACTTAAGGTCAATAAAAGTAAAAATCTTTCTCAAAACAATATTTAAATTAAATTAAGTTAAATATTTTAAATATTTATTATTTTAATCTCCTTCGAAGAATGCAAAATTATCGATACTGAAAGTCATGAAATAAGATATTTAGTTAACTTCACATTACTGGTGAAACTGAGGTTTTCTGACCTATGTGGTAGATTTAATTTTGCAAAAATAAAAGAAAATAATGCTATATTTAAAGAACTTTCTCTGGTTAGAGAGATTGCTCTACTCTAGACTTTTTACCGTAGCTTCTTACATATGAAATTTTACCACCTACAAATTTATAGAGTACTTTTTCTGAGATCCTGTCTTGCATTTTTCTTTGTACATTCCTGTTTCAGGAGATCTGTTTGTCTGGTTTCCTACTAGAAGGCAGAGCTCTTAATTATGCTGTTCCTTTGTCTCTTCTTCTCAACAGTGCCCATGTCATGGGAGAGCCATGGGAAGAAAGAGATACAGGGAGAAAAGCAATAGGTGTATGCTTCATCCTTCTGGGATCACATCTTCTTTGAATGTAGGAAGAGATTTCCCTTCCTTAGAGTTTTTAGGGCCCTGCAGACCACATGATTGCTTGGGAGCTGAGGTTAATGAAATGGGAGCTTTTTGTTTAAATAAATAAAAATATGGCTGATTTCTATACCCTTTCTGTGACCTCTTTGTTCCTTCTTAAAGCAGGACTATTGGGCTTCTCCTGGGGCCATTTCGGTTTATGATAATCTCACTTTTGAATTTTATAGATCCAATCAGTTCAGCTTGGGGATTGCTAGAGGGGGAGAAATGATAAACTCAACAATTTTTCATTGTTACTTTGAATGATGGTCATTTTTTCTATAATTTGTCATCACTTTTTTTTTTTTTTTTTTTTACTTTTAAGAGGCTTCAAATAGCCATTCTATTTATTCTGTTCAGGTTTTATAGCTGCACTTAGTTAGAGGCAGTGTACTGTGTAATAAGTCCATCTTATCTGGAACTGGAACTTCACTGTAACGATTTTGAAAGTAAAAAATAACATTGATTAAAAATTAATCCAGGCAACAGGTGCATCCCAGAAATATCTCAGTTAAAAATGGATGTATAAACACTCTACCTGACCAACATTTCTTTAAATAATTTTCTATATTCTTTGTCTCTCTCCTTTGGCTTCTATTTATATATCAGCTTCTTAAATCTCATTTTTAACCCATAAAATTCCACTGAGGCATTCATGAAAAATCTTATTTAACTTCTGGACAAAATTTTACATGACTATTTATTCTTTGACCCAGTATCTTTCTTTGACTTCAGGGCATGAGACACAGATGGTTTTCCACCTAATTCTCTGGTACATCTTCTTATTTTGAGAATCTTCTTCCTTCCTTCAGTATGACTCATATTACATTTCTCACTCTGCCTTACATTCCTACATGATTTTATTTGCTCCCATAGTTTTAATTACTAGTTGACTCTTATGACTACAAAATCAACATCATCCACCATCAGTAGTTCCCATTTTTAATTCATTACAATATATTGAAGTATGAATAGATATTTTGATTAAAATTCAACAATGAAAAATTTGAAATATTCCAACCTAGATTTATAATCATTGTTCCCAAACATTTTCTTTGCCTTTCCTGACTTAATAAAAAGTATTACTACCAGAAACTAGATGTCCAAGTCGGAAATCTAATTGTCATTTTGAGTTCCATTTTTCTTGACCTTCACTCTACATTCAATAATTAACCTTTAGATTCTAACTCCTAAATATATCTCAATTATTATTATTTTTTAACTTCTCCAAAAAAATAATAATGCTTCTCTGAGACAAGCCGCCATAATGTCCACCAGGATAATTATAATAATCTAAGTGGCCTGTCCAACAGTGGTCTTGATTTTTTCCAATCACTTCTCTCACTGAAGACAGACTAATTTTCTAAGGTGTGAATATGATCACCTGCTTACAATTCTTTATCAGTTATTCATTTTCTTTATAATAAAGTAAAAAGTATTTAGCAGAGATTAAATATCTCTCCATTCAATGGTCCCTGCTTACGTATCAAGTCACATCTCTTAATTCTGCCTTTAACCTGAATCTTAACACATTTTACACTTAGCTGTGCTCATACCAGAAGTTGTTACTTCTGAATCTTTATGTATACATTTTTCTTGGTTCCAGAATAAGGAAATATTTTTCAGTGTTTAGTTTCAATATCAGTTTTTCCACGAATATTCCATTATTCCTGCTAAAGCTATTTTAGAAGTATTGTCTATGTTATATAGTACTGTATATTCCTACTACTCTAAATTTCATCTATCTTTTTGAAAAAATAGATTATTTATTACTATTGAGTTACCAAAAAAATCTAAACTCCATCAAAGTCAAGATTCATGCTATATTGTTCACTGTTACTATCTTCATCATCAATTGCAATGCCTGGCAATTATAATTTCAATGGAGAGATTAATAAATTAACACAAAAGGAACAATTCTCAAAACCCCAAAAAAGATGGCAAAAAATATGTCCTTTCATCAATAGCAAACTTTTGATTTGGCAAACTAAAAAAAGAAAAAAAAATCATAATTTACAGTTGGTTCTTTTCCAGAAAGCAATAAAGACTTTACAAGCCTGGAAATATATCATTTCACAGAAGAGTCAAGAATATGCAACTTCTAAATAATGTCAGTCCATGCTAAGAGAAAAAATAGGTTTCCAGATATTAAAACTTGTAACAAAATTCAAACCACATCAGAATTTTTTTTTCTCATTTTCCACATGTGTTTCAGTTGTTGAAAGTACCGAGGGATATAACAAGGGAGACAACAACTCATTGTTAGTGAGAATTTGCTATGTAATGTGTACTTTCATGTAAAATAGATATATAAACTTATATGACAACTGTATTTGTTAGATAATGAGGGGGCTAAGTGACATGGTGATTCAATGCATAGCTAGAGCCAGACTGCTCTAATTGAATCTAGACTTTGTAACTTAAGAGCTGTATAATCACTCTCTGCCTCAGTTTCCTCATCTATAAAAGGGGCATAACAATATTAGCTACCTCCTATGTTTGAGTTTTAAGGATTGAGTTAATATATTCAGAATACTTAGAACATTGCCTTCTTTAGTAAGTACTATATATATAGTTAGTAAGTAGTATATATTTAGTAATATTTATATACAATATACAATTATTATTCCTATTTTACATATGAGAAATATAAAATTCAGAGATGTTCACTAATGTCCCTATTATCACACAACTGGTTAACAGCTGGTAAGTAAAGAAGCCCAGCCATAAATCTTTTTCTTTTTGATTCCAAAGTTCATGATATAACTACATTCCATGAGCAAACTCAGTAGGTATGCCAACATTTATATATTAGAAAATTTTATACTAGGTATACTTAAAATGAAAAGTCTAAGCTGAGCACAATGACTTGTGCCTGTAATTCCAGCACTTTGGGAGGTTGAGTTGGGAAGATCTTTTAAGCCGATGAGTTTAAGACCATCCTGGGCAATATAGTGAGACTCTGCTTCTATTTTTAAAAATACAAAAAATTACCCAGGTGTGGTGGTTCACACCTGTAGTCCTAGGTACTCAGGTGGCTGAGGTGGGAGGATTGCTTGAGGTCAGGAGTTTGAGGCTGCAGTGAGCCATGATTGTACCACTGGACTCCAGCCTGGGTGACAAAGCAAGACCTGTCTCTAAAAAATAGAAAAGAAAAACCTAGATTAGTATAATAAACATTTATTTAACCATCATTACTTTAAAAAATGATCAACATAGTATCAGTCTTGTGTAATTTACAATCTTACTCAATCCTAAGACTTAGATTATTTTAAAGAAAATCCGAAATGTCATATTCTTTCTACACAATTTACAGTTTTAAGTATTCTTGAAAGGACTAATTTTTAACATGACCATGGTAATATTATAAAACATAAAAGTTATTAATAGTAATCTTTGAATACATATCCAGTGTTCTAATATTCTTGATTACTATATTGCCACTTATTTGCATGCTATTTGTCAATAATTACATTGGAAATTAAGTTTTGAATGTCACAGTTCCTCTAAATTCTGCTCTATCATCTCTTTTTGAGGTTTCATTCACTTCTGTGACTTCAATGGCCACATAAATTAGATTTATTAACAAACACACAAAGATGATACAAATTATCATTTATTTTTATTTTACCCAGCATTCCATTTCATGATTCATTATTCTTAAAATATTATTTTCAACATATTATAGATAAAAATACATCTTTATGAAGCCAATGATTTCTAATCTGCTCTTATGGGTATGTCCAGTTTTACACTGAATTGTAGAAATAGTATTAAAATGAGAGATTCAGCATCTTACTGATTTAAATATGACAATTACAAACAAGAGTCATTGAAAGGATAGTCTGAGAGACTTTTTATCTTGTTACTACTTAGTGTTGCAATGAAAATGTCAATAGATACTTGCAGTCACATTTGAAATTGTCCTACTAGTGTATGAAAAAAATAAATTACATGGTAATAGAGTTGCTAGAAACATTCGAGTAAGAAAACATTAGTCAGATTTCACGTGATATTTTAGGAGTAAGAAAGAATGAAATAAAATAGAAATATGGATTAAATTCACAAGTGTTAAAGATAACTGAATTTATCTCTGTGCCTAGATGAAAATACCAACCTGAGACAGAGAACTAGATATGAAAGATGAAAAAAAAATCCCAGCTGCACTGTAACCATCAAAACTGAGCAGTATTCTGCCTTATAATTGAGTCTCGGTGGCACAATTCTTACATCATTCACTGTGACTGTTCCAATAAGCCCCTGTTAAAGTTAACAGACTTGAACTCCACTGAAAATTCATCGTCTAAACGTAAGCATTGGCTTAGTAGAAAGGAACAGATGGATTTTTATGTGGGAAAGGGACAGTCAATTCTACAAATTTTAATTAATCAGAAAGTTTTATGTCAGCACATTGTCTAGGATATGTTCTAAAGAAAATTAGTGTGACAATATACATGTATGAAAAAATGTAAAAAGAGAAATAATCCAACTATTCAGAAATTCTTTTGTAGTATTTATTCATAATACATAATTCACAAAACATAAGCAAATATGAAGGAGTATTTGAAACTAATGAAATTTCAGCATTTTTTTATGGTCAGTAGAATTCAGTGGTTATTGCTAAACTTTTTTTTTTTTTTTTTTTTGAGACGGCGTCTCGCCCAGGCTGGAGTGCAGTGGCGCGATCTTCGCTCACTGCAAGCTCCGTTTCCAGGGTTCACGCCATTCTCCTTCCTCACCCTCCCGAGCAGCTGGGACTACAGGCGCCCGCCACCACGCCTTGCTAATGTTTTGTATTTTTAGCAGAGATGGGGTTTCACCGTGTTAGCCAGGATGGTCTCGATCTCCTGACCTCGTGATCCACCCTCCTTGGCATCCCAAAGTGCTGGGATTACAGGCGTGAGCCACCGCACCGGGCCATCGCTAAACTTTTTATATCTTTGATTAGAATACTTTTCAGGAAAAATTGAGAATAAAAGTTTAAATTGAGAATAAAAGATGTAAATTTGATACAAGTTTTTAAATTATAAAATATTCATATGGGTTTATAAATTGAAATTACAATATATATTCATACAATATAGAAATAGCAAAAAATACAGATACAAATAATCAACTTCGTATCTGGTGAATATAGATTAAAATTTCCTGTTAACCTAATAGTTACTTATTTTGCTCTATCTTATATGATTTTCCTGCTGAAAATAACATTGAAAATAATGGCTATTGATTTGCTCTCAAATTCTAAATTCTATGCTCAAATTAATATTTCATATGTGTGTGAGTGTACATTTATATATGCACACATTTACATATATTATACGTAATTCATCTTTTAATTTATACTGAGACATTTTTAATAATGATAACTTTGTATTGCTATGATCATAGTCTTTGACATAATGTTTTCTCAGACAAATGCAATAATTAAGTTAGAGAAAACTAAACATTAGAATAAAATCTTCTGGAAACTGGAAGTTTTAATCATACCTAGAACATTGCAAAAGCCCCTCTTTCTTTATTGACCACATTTGATATAAAGATAAGGAGATTATGAAAAAGGTTACCAGAAAAAAAAAAACTTTAAGGGAGGACAACCTAAGAAATTGAAAGAAGAAAAACAAATGGGAGGAAAATCTGAAAGGAAAAAGAGTACATGGAAGGTGACAAGGTGTTTGTTTCTCCTCGGGAATGATGGAAATAATTTTAAAATTCTTGAGTAAAACTAAATAAATGCCTTCTCTTACTAATCTATAGCAGTATCAATGCCATGCATGTGATAATAGCTGCACAGTCAGGAAGTTACGGAACTAGGAGAAGGTAACATTAAGGTGGAGCAATCTTAGACCCTGGGGAAAGTTAGTGACACAATCTAGAAAATGCATATGGCAGGTGAATTCCCCTCATTCTCATTGCTGTGATTCGAAGTGGGATTATCAGATTTGTGGGCCAAAATATCAGTTTAAATAGTCTATCCCGAAATATCCAGTCTCTAAGAGGTTAAATAAACAAGGAGTAATAATGTAGATGAAAGAAAACCAACATACTGATATGCATAACATGATGATAAAAAATTATCCATAAAAAGTCTTCAACACCTCAGACAATGTTTACAACATGCAATCAATCTTTTATTGGTGAATTAAAATAAACCACAATTACCAAGTATACCACTCTTCTTATCATTGCCTTCTGTTCTATAAATGCTGTCTGTACTGTAATATTTAAATAGGGATAAAATTATCATTAGAATTTTCATTGGTGAGAATGAACTCACAGCCTGGAGAATCAAAAGAAGATCAAAATAATTGGTATAGTAAGGCTAAAAAAAAAGAATCAAATATATATGTAGAGAAACATGGCCTTGTGTTTTTACATTTTGAATCCCGAACTACTAGATGTCATGTAAAACCCATATATTCATGCAATTAAATATTAAAAGCATATTATATTTTTTGACCAGAATCTCCCTTAAACAGCATTTCTCCAGTTATTGTAGTTGCTGTTTTTTAAGATCTATGAGCTGGGCCCCAATAAGAGAAACAGATAAAGAGAGTGAAGGAGACTAAAAGAGTAACATCCGTACTCAGATGGAAGAGTCTATGGATAAATTAGGAAGCTCCCCTTTGAGGGCTACTTATTTCACCAGAAACAAACCCATGCTTGCTTCATTTTCTGTAGATAATTTTGAGAGAAAGACAAGAGAGAAAAATCTAACTCATAAAAATAGATGTGGCGATAGGGCAAGAACACTTCTGAAAGGTTAAATTTTACTTACAAATCTTTAGTATCTAGCCCTCCAGTAAAAACCTAAAGTTATAGTTAAAATGTTCAAATAAAGTTATTGGAGACTCAAGGAGGACTACCTATATTATTTTGGGGAGAAACTTCCCTTATTCAAATGGAGATTTAAATAAAAATATTTTGATTAATAAGCAGAAAGTAAACAAAAACCAGGTGAATAATACATTTTGGAAGGAGAATATTCCAGGAAACAACAATAAAAAAATTCAGTATTCCTAAAAAATTAAAATGGCAAGTATAAACTGAAATAAAGGACCATAAAAAGTAATTAATACAACAGCACAAATTAACAAGATTATTCTCTTCTATTTCCAGAGAAAGATTACAAGGGAAAATATGAAAATTAAAAATATATAAAATATTAGATTTTAAAAATATAAAAAGTAGACATCAAACATACTACATCAAAGAAGAAATTAAATCATAAATAAACTTAAGTCATAAAATAAATTTTATATGTGAATATAATTACTTATTTCACCTTTCACTACCATTAACTTTTCTTTCTTAGGAGATAAATCTAAAGATTTACTAATAAAGTTTACTAGCTTTTTACAATTTCATTATTGATAATATTCGTATATTTTCATATATAAAACTTGAAGTATATAAATGAGGTGTGTATTCAACTCAATAAGCTGAAAAGATAAACAGAATGTGTGACTTATTTGGACTAAACTGTGTTTAATTAATGAATATAAAAAGGAAGCTCAACCTCACAGTGGCTCAGGGCTATGATTTCCATACCTCAACACATTATGGTTTAATAACTAGTCCAGATGTTTGATACTCTATGACTGTAATCTCCATGATGGCAGTTTAAAGACTTTTTATAATTGTATATTTTTCACTTGGCATCAGGTTGTTATTTTCTATGTTTATTTCTTTATTTTTCAAAATTTAAGCTACAGCTAAAATGATAACAGCTTTAAAAATTGCTTATCCAACATTACATCACCCATCATCTTATCACTGATTCATTGACTGTTTTATAATATTGTTAGGAATATGTTTTCATATATTTAGTGGCTTCACACATGGTTTATATTTAAAGGTATTTTAGATTATGTAAGTAGTAAGCTGTTCTTTTCTGATTATTGGACAGTGATCGCCCTCTTTGTCTAAATCCTTTTGTCCTCGATGACTTGGCATGCTCTTTATTTATGCCTGATGCCCTAGATGTATAAAACATACATATTATTCACATAAGAAACAAAATAGCCGTGCATATATCATCACTCCCAGAATTCTTATATCATTTGAAATAAATTCATCCAGCTGCAACTTTTATAAAACACGTAGCCTTTTTACACTGTGTATTTTCTTTTGTAGTAGTAATGGTTGTGATAGTGGTTTAACTTTTAATTTTGCACCTTGCCTCTTCAAACAAACTCTAACAACCTCAAAAGCTTTCAGCATTTCTAAACACATCTGGATTTTTTTCTTGCTCTGAGACGTGGAAATAGCTATTCTCTAATAGGTGTCAAAAATGCTGCTGGTTTGGGGTCATTATTTTGGATATCTATCTATATTAATCTGTCTATCTAGCAGTCATATATTCTCTTACAGAAAAAAATTATTTGGTGACACTTGTTAAGCCACTGTAAGAAATAATTCATCCAGTACCATTGTGTTAGATATAGGGACCAAGGCAATGGTATTTTTTACAATAGAGCAGAGTTTGGGCTCTGCTTGAATACAACAAGAGCTAGTGGTAATCTATAGCCAAGGGCCAGGGTGATCAGTGGATTTCCAAAGAGGAAACATTAGGGTTGAGGGAATTCTAGTTACTCTGAACTAACCAGATTCTTGCTGAAGACGCCAGGGTGATCAGACAGCGGAGGCCTGGAGGATGGCGTAGGATGAGGAACTTGATCAGATATTGACACTGATCAGGTAATGAGGCTGAGAGTGCTTGCCATAGTGACTTAGCTGGGTTATTTGCTAAAACTGGATTTTACATGGAAATATTCATATGGTTCTTGAAGGAGTTTCAGAAGCCTGACTAAAGTTTCTCTAAGCACAAAATCTTTGTCAGTTCATACTGATTTTTCAAAAATAAAACCTTATATTGCTGCATCGTATTTTTATCTCAGAATACTGTTTAATACATCTCGAAGAAATTTTATTATATTTGCTATACTTTTCTATAAAGAAAATATAGTTTTCCTGCATTTTCTATACTTGCCTGTAGAAAAAGTGGTAGACTTGAATTGATGAAAAAACTAGGGAAAACTATAATGTAAATTAATTTGAGGAAGATATAGCCACGGAAAAGCTTAACATACTATTATCAAGTAAAACAGGAAGGAGTGAGTAAATAAATAGTGGTTTACGAAAAAAATGAGGCAATAGGTCACTTAAATTCTCTGTGTATGAGTGGCTAGGAGTGAAAATGTTGAATTTCTGTTCATCTATTTCCGTGAGATGCTATGTTAGGTTGTTAATGTGTGATCTTTATACTTTTTTTATGTAGGCATTTAATGCCATAAAATTCCCTCTTAGCACTGCTTTTGCTGTGTTCCACAGGTTTCAGTATGTTGTGTGTCTATTTGTTTCAAAACATTTTTAAATTCTCTTTTTAATTGCTTCATTGACCCAGTTCAGAAACTTTTTGGTCAGTTTCCATGTGTTTGTATACTTTCCAAATTTCTTCTTGGTGTTGATTTCTAGTTTTATTCTACTATGAGCTGAGAAGATATTTGATATGAGTTTGATTTTTAAAAATTTGTTGAGACTTGTTTTGTGACCCATAATATAGTCTAATATATATTCTCTCCATAGTGAAATAATAATACATAGATATCAATACTAAACAATGTTCATATCAATTGTTAATGGAAAGGTACAATACAAATCAGTTTTAAAACGTTAGAAATGGTTTCTATAAAATAATAATAATCATCATGTTAAAAATATAATCTTGATAGAAAATAGTAAATATGTGCAAATATAGATCAAATTGTTCTTCTCTGATGAGAGCCTCTTAGACTTGAATGGAATTTTTACTTTCTATGATAGTTCTATTTGCTTTTTAAAAAATTGCATATCTTATTCTACAATTAAGCATTCAATATAATTTTCAAAAATATTATAAAACAAGTTATGAAACGAGCTAGATTATAAAATGAAATGAAAATGTTTTACATAAAACCTTTAATAGATTATAGTGGGAGATTATGAAGATGTGAGAAGGAGTAAAATAACTTTGTCAGATTTCAAAGTAATTTTTTGAGATGTCTCATCCTCTTGCTGCCCTTTTCCTACTTTCCAGCATCTTTATAATACAGGCTACATATTTTACTCCAACTATGGACAGCCTATGTTCTGGTTGTAGTCACAACATTTATGCTTCATATCTGAAAGCAGCGAAGTGAATCTAAGAGAAGCAAGAAGAAGCCAAAGAGCAAGCTTCTCAAAATGTGTCTGCAGCCTTTGGGAAGTTGACATGAAGAAAGGTACATGAAGTAGAGGGATACATGACTTTTTTTCAGTAAATGAAAAGGTTATAGTCCTTGAATCAGAGCATATGATTTGACAGCAGCTGTAATAATTTTTTTGAGACATGATCGCTTTGGGTAAAAACAAATTATGTTTAAGAAATTTAATTATAAGTTTCTAATTTATTTTCTGGTTTTTCTGGAATAAAAGACTCCTTACAATCAGTCCATTAAACATTTTTAGATTCATATTTTGAACAAATTTATATTACATGAAAAAGTAGAATATCACCCGTATATCCACTGAAGCTTCAGTTTGTTGTGGCCAATGTTCCTATCTTTGATACAGAAATAAAAGTTTACTCAGTCTATCTTAACTTGATTAGTTCTTCTTGCAAAGCTAATCTTATTTTCATCATTCTCAAATTATTGGGAAGTACCTCATTATTTTCCACATCACAGCCTGTAAATCATGTGACATACATTTATTGGCAACTCAAAAGTACAGAATAGCTTTGGTAATTGTGACATTAATAAACCATTTACTATTAAATGATATGTATATGTTATTATCTTTAAAATAGTCCAGGAGTGAATTTAAAACTGCTCTTTTCTTTGCGTTTGGTAAATATGCTTTACACAATGTGATTTCTTTTTTGGCCATTGTCTATATATTTTTTTCTCAATTTGAATCATACCCTCTCTTTAGGCCTGAGATACACTTATTTTAGTATTGAGACATACTAATTTTTCAGCTTCAAGCAAGAACCATACTATTTCTCACATTTGTGTAAATTGTTCTTCCGTAGCCTTCAGCAGATTTGTTTTCCCTTCCATAACCATTTATAGCACTTTACATGTAATTGAAGCAGTCGTAAGGCTGATTTATTTGTGAAATTTCCATACTTATTTTATTTGTGAATTTTCCCTAGTATTTACATGTGATGAGTGTTTGTCCATCACTGTATCCCCAATCAGAAGCTAATATATAGCAGCATAAAAATATATAAAAATAAAATAATATATAGGGTGAAACACTCAAAATTATCAAGAAGGAAAGATAAGTATTTTAACATCTATTTTTCTAATGTATTTAATGGCCAACATTTAGTTATTTATATTTTTAAAAGAATATATTGTTTCCAATAAGATAGTGCATCAATAACTAGGATTGATTCTCTTTTTTAAAAAGTGAATACTACTTACAAAAGACTTTATAAAATTAGAATCATCAATGATCTTGAAAGAAAGTTAAGAATGATCAAGAGAGGTTTAAGCAAAGGTTTAAATTTGCATATGTAAGAGGAAAATGACATACAACTTGCACACTGAGAATATTTGCTGAACTCTAGGCTTGAGACCTCATTGAGCATGGGGTAAAAATATAAATCCGAGAGCACACTGAAAATAGAAAAGCTAATAAGATATTCTCTCCTGTAAAGACATCAGTACAAGGGTACAGTGAGAACAGTGATCATCTGCAGGCTATGAGAAAACTTATACATTATATATATTTATATATATATATATACAATTTAGCACTGAACATATAGTGAAATTTGCTTAACTATACAACCTGATTTTATACTTTTTGGTGGCTTGGTACCTCTGATAGAAATTCAACTTAACATAATCCCAGCATAGTATCTCACCAAAATAAACTAGAAGAAATAAAAACAATCTTTTCTCAGGAAATACTTTTATATAGTAAAGATTTTAATGAATAAAATTCCCAGAAAAATTAGCGGTGCATGAAAAGAATGCATCTATGTATTTCCATATGTATATTTCCATATACATGGAAATAAGGTACTATGATCTAGAATGAAGATAAACAATAAACAAAGAAATAGATTTAAATTTATTTTAGGTAATGAAATTAGCAGACACAGATTACAAATAAAATATGAAGTTTTTAAAAAATAAACATGCTTGACAATATTCACAGGGAAGCAAAAACTGCAAATAATGACAAGCATAATTTGAAAAAAAAACTGGAGAAACGTGCAATAATAAATGGAAAATATATTATTTGATATGAAGAGTCTACAAATTGACCTAATTGATCTATTATATACAACATATGGCAAACATACTGAAAACATAATTGGAGGAAAATTACACAGAAGAAATTACACAGAATGAAACCAGAGAGAAAAATAAGAGAAGAAAATATGAATAATTGATTAAGATACATAGAGTATGGAGGGAGAAGATATAACCTAAATTTTATCTAGAGT
Source organism: Hylobates moloch (assembly GCF_009828535.3). Classification (NCBI taxonomy): domain Eukaryota; kingdom Metazoa; phylum Chordata; class Mammalia; order Primates; family Hylobatidae; genus Hylobates; species Hylobates moloch. The sequence goes on from NW_026652279.1 coordinate 126,814,109, forward strand.
TCCAGAAGGGAAGGAGAGAGAGAAACAGAAGAGGGAACAAAAAAAAATTGAAGACATAATATCAGGAAAATTCATGAAAAAAATGAAACCACAGATTCATGAAGCTGAACCAGTTCTAGAAAGAAAAATAGAAAAGGAATATAAATCACACTAAAAATAATTACTGCATCTCTAACAAGGTAGTGCTTATACTGCTGGTCTGGAGATGACACTTTAAGAACCACAAACATAAAGAAGATATAGCATGGAAGAGACAAAGAGAAGATCTAAAAACAGCTTCATGTAGAGTAAAATGGTTTCAGAAAAATAAGATATAAAGTACACTGGAGAAAAAGAACAAAAAGAGTGCTAAATGTATAGGTAAAACTAAATGAACATTGCCTATATAAATTGCTAGTAATCACTTACTGAGGATCTTAAAATTAAACAAGCTAACATGAAAACATACAGTAAGAGAATATGTTAGAGAATTTATAAATTCAGATATTGTTTTATATTGTGCATAAAGAGGATAATCATTTATATTGTACTCTAATTAGATCAACATACTTGCTGTAATTATTTAGCTATTTACTAAAGAAATTGTCTTAGAGAATGCAACTCAAAAGAGTAGTAGGAATAATTGAATAATTAAATGTATAATTTTTCAAAATGAGTGCAAGAAAGAAAAATATATATGAAACAAGAAGACAGATATGTAAAATAAGATGCCAACTAAACAAAATAATGTATTAATAATTATAATTAATTGGATGTACTAAATGCATCAGTAGAGAACAAATTTAATGAACTACCTTAAAAATTCAACTATTTATAAAAGACACAAATAAAACTTAAGTGTAAACAGTTTGAATTCAAATCATTAGATCAAATTGCACCATTCTAAACCAAATTCTAACCAAAAAAGGACTGGTGGGTTAAGTGTAGCCTGAAGTTACCGCCTTACATATTTTAAGCTGAGCCTAAAGGTTTCTTGGTACAAAGTAAACTGAAACCTGAGTGTGTAAACAGGAGGTAACCTACTCTTATGAGGATCACCAAGTTTTGACCAATCAAAGGTGGCCAACTGTTTAAACAACGTTGAAATAAGGCAAATACCAAGCGGTAAGCCATCTAGCTGTTTCTGTACCTCAATTCTATTTTCTGTGTGTCACTTTCCTTTTTCTGTCTATAAATCTTCTACCATGTGGCTGTGCTGGAGTTTTTCTGAACCTACTCTTGTAACAGAGTTCCTCTGTTTTTCTAAGAGATAGTTTTGTTGTTGTTGTTGTTGTTGTTTTCTTCTTCTTCTTCTCTTCTTTTCTCCTTTCTCTTTTCTCTCTAATTTCCACTTTGTCCTTTTTGAAATGCAACATAACCTCTCACTTCCCCCTCACCAGACATTCTCTATAGGGCAAGTTCTTCTATGTGTTTCCAGAGGGATCTCTTCCTCAGAGTGAACAGTGATTTGCAGATCAAAGAATGTCCCCAGGGAACCCCCACCTCCAGGGGGCTGCCCCAGGAGGACCTACTGAAAGCATGCTCACCAGTCCACTTTTACAACTTACTTCTGCCCAGGAAGACACGAACTCAACGCTCATGTCCAGTAGATAAAACAGGGGCTAGCAGAGGATCCCTGCCATTGCTCATTTACTCTCCTACATTATAAAATGCCTGCTTTTTCTCCAAAGGGGAAGCAGCACATTTAAAGCAAGACCTTCTGTGCCCCTTCTTCAAGCTAGCTTCAGAAATAAATTCACTTTTCTTGTACCAGTCTCCACTGTTTTTAATGGGACTCTACATGTGGCAAGCGACTAACCTGCTTTTCAGCTACACTCTGGCTCTAAGGCCACCCAATTCATGAGTTGTTCTTTGCCCAGTTAAACTCTGTTTAATTCAGTTTGTCTATGTGTTTTTTTTTTTTAAATAAAAGAAGGTACTATATTAAACTAAAATGAAATAGACTTCTAGTTATAAAATACTGTTAGAAAAATAATATAATAAAACATCCCACTAAAATAATAATTTAGAATGTATAACATAATTTCAAAACATATTGAAATAAATAAAAATATTTTACCCCCAAATATATTTCTTTTACATTATTTTAAAATGGCTTATACAGGGCCAGATTCATCTGTAGAGAATCTCCATTAATGTAGCCAGGAATTCCCTATCTAGGCCTTTCCTGGATCTAGAAAAGTTTACTGGAGTATGACATCTTTAAAAGTCCGAAATGAAACATTTACCATCTATTCTCTCTGAGAGTTGCTACCTATGAGGCTTCATCTACATAACACCACCCCTTTGCTAATTAAGCCTCTTCTCTTCTCCCTCTCTTAACCTGTCTAGCCACTAGAACTGATTTATCAACATTACCTGGTTTTGGCTATGCTCTGAGCCTGCATTATTTCTGTAACCTCAAGATGGTATATAAGCTTCTGTACTTTACTGAGAAGTTGGATCATCATTCTGAAAGCTTCGTGTATACATGTTAAATAAATTTACATGTTTTTTCTTCTATTAATCAATCTGCCTAATGTCAGTGATTTTTCATTGAACCTTTAGGGAGCCAACAGCCTTGGCCCCCACGATATACAGGATACATTCTACAGCATTCTTGATAGAATTGCTGGAAAAAAATACGAACATCTATAATAGGAGTAAAAGATATTAACTTAACTCTCTCCCAGTAACTGATAGAAAAAGGACACAAAATTTCAGTGAGAGTAAAGATAATTTGCATAATAGGAATAAAAGAATAACATTTGTTTAAAATGTTTATATGTAGAACACTGTACTCCAAAAATAGCAGAATAAACACTGTTTTCATGTATACATGAGGAATTTATCAAAATTTACCAAGTATTTGAACATAAATTTTGACCAAACAAATGTCAAAGGATTTACATAAAAAATGAAAGTATTTATGACAGGAATAAAAGTTTGCTAAAAATTAATTGCAGAATGTTAACTAGAAAATTATTTGTTTGAAAATAAGTAATGCCACAAAGAAAAACTCATAATGTAATGGGAAAAGTTTTGGGACTTAACAATAATGAGGATACTATAAATCAAAAACCTATGAGATACAGCTAAGCGTACTTACAGGGAAAGTTATTCTTTTGTGCAATGGTGAGGGGTCTCTTTGGCTTCCTCAAAGAACATCTTTTGCAGCTTCTCCAGCCATTTGCCAGTGAATTATCTACTTCAATATCTCAGTTCAACTTTGACTATCAGATAAGCAATAGTTTCCTGAAGCTTGCTAACCTGGGCAAGGATCAAGATGGCTTTAAGTTTCCTCCTCTACTTAGATAGGTTTCTTCCTGATTCTAGGCCCCTAACCTCACTTTTCTTAGAGCACTTATTTCAGAAAATGTGTAATTGAAGATTCTTTCTCTGACTCTTTCAAATGTAAATTTTCTACAATCCAGGAACGTCTTTCTCAAGGACCTGGGAGCCATCCCTTTGAAATATAATCAAGACAGATAGTGCCCTGTCTCACAGTCTCTGTGGGAGGGTAGAAACCTAACTTTGAAGAGGAACAATTAGCAAACACAGATGGCCTAATCACATTGACCAACTTAAATGTCCTACAGTACTTTGCCATGAGCTAATCCCAGCATTTAACTATCCTCCTGCCTTTTGTTTCAGGAAAGTTCAGTTCAATGCCTCTCCCTTATGTGCAAAGTCTTGAATAATGGTCTTGAAAAATCTTCCAGATCTATTCAACTTTCAGTGTGATTTTTTCTTCTGACAGTAGCAGCAACAACTTCCTGAAATTCTGAACCACAGTTGCAGTCATGGCCTTTCTTGAATATTACCCCTCTAGCTCATTAGATGACTTTATAATTGTCTTATTCTCTACATAAAAATCTATTCATCTTTGAAAGACCTAGAGTTCTGTTTAACAGCAGCAAAAAAAAAAAAAAAAAAGAGAGAATTTAAATAAAAAAGAGGAAGTCTAGATCTTCCAAAGAAGAGTCAACTTAGAATTTTTAAATGAAAACCACTTTAACCTTAAAACAATTTTTAAAAATTCCTCTTTTAGCCATACTAGGGAAAATGGAGACCAGGGTGAGCATTACTTAATATAATAGGAAGCTCTTGAGTTGGTAAAGCAATGAGAGACCAAATGATAGTTTTTCTCCCTTCATTTTCACATGTCACAGTAAAAATCAGAATGTTTAATTAAAAAAAATCGTCTGGGTAAAACCAATTATTCTTTGGTACATCAAGACTTAAAGACTCTCAATATTGGAAGCTGTTTGTCTTAGAATACATGGATAAAGATGCTGAAATTAGAGGGATCATTCCAAGATGGCCACATAGGAACAGCTCCGTTCTCCAGCTCCCAGCATGATCGACGCAGAAGAGGGGTGATTTCTGCATTTCCAACTGAGGTACCTGGTTCATCTCACTGAGACTTGTTGGACAGTGGGTGCAGCCCACGGAGGGCAAGCTGAAGCAGGGCGGGGCATCACCTCACCCGGAAAGCTCAAGGGGTCGGGGGATTTCCCTTTCCTAGCCAAGGGAAGCCATACAGATGGTACCTGGAAAATTGGAACAATCTCGCCCTAATACTGCAGTTTTCCAATTGTCTTAACAAATGGCAAACCAGGAGATTATATCTGCATCTGGCTTGGGGGGGGGTCCCACGCCCACGGATCCTTGCTTACTTCTAGCACAGCAGTCCAAGCTCGAACTGCGAGGCTGCACCAAGGCTGCACCAAGGCTGGGGGAGGGGCGTCTACCATTGCTGAGGCTTGACTAGGTAAATAAAGCTGCCAGGAAGCTCAAACTGGGTGGAATCCACTGCAGCTCAACGGGGCCTGCCTGCCTCTGTAGACTCTACCTCTGGGGACAGGGCATAGCTGAACAAAAGGCAGCAGAAAGCAGAAACTTCTGCAGACTTAAACGTCCCTATCTGACAGCTCTGAAGAGAGCAGTGGTTCTCCCAGCACGGAGTTTGAGCTCGGAGAATGGACAGGCTGCCTCCTCAAGTGGGTCCCTGACCCCGAGTAGCCTAACTGAGAGACACCTCCACTAGGGGCCAGCTGACGCCTTATGCAGCCAGGTGCCCTTCTGAGATGAAGCTTCCAGAGGAAGGATCAGGCAGCAATATTTGCTGTTCTGCAGCCTCCACTGGTGATACCCAGGCAAACAGGTCTGGAGTGGACCTCCAGCAAACTCCAAAAGACCTGCAGCTGAAGTGCCTGACTGTTAGAAGGAAAAGTAACAAACAGAAAGGAATAGCATCAACATAAACAAAAAGGACATCCACACCAAAACCCTATCTGTAGGTCACCAACATCAAAGACCAAAAGTAGATAAAACCACAAAGATGGAGAGAAGTCAAAGCAGAAAAGCTGAAAATTCTAAAAACCTAGAATGCCTCTTCTCTTCCAAAGGATCGCAGCTCCTTGCCAGCAACGGAACAAAGCTGGACTGAGAAGGACTTTGACGAGTTCACAGAAGTAGGCTTCAGAAGGTCGGTAATAACAAACAGCTCCAAGCTAAAGGAGGATGTTTGAACCTATTGCAAGGAAGCTAAAAACCTTGAAAAAAGATTAGATGAATGGCTGACTAGAATAAACAGCATGGAGAAGACCTTAAATGACCTGATGGAACTGAAAACCATGGCACTAGAACTACATGACGCATGCACAAGCTTTAGTAGCTGATTCGATCGAGTGGAAGAAAGGGTATCAATGATTGAAGATGAAATGAATGAAATGAAGTGAGAAGAGAAGTTTAGAGAAAAAAGAATAAAAAGAAATGAACAAAGCCTCCAAGAAATATGGGACTATGTGAAAAGACCAAATCTACATTAGATTGGTGTACCTCAAAGTGACGGGGAGAATGGAACCAAGTTAGAAAACACTCTTCAGGATATTATCCAGGAGAACTTCCCCAGCTGTGGAAGGCAGGCCAACATTCAAATTCAGGAAATACAGAGAACACCACAAAGATACTCCTTGAGGAGAACAACCCCAAGACACACAATCTTCAGATTCACCAAGGTTGAAATGAAGGAAAAAATGTTAAGGGCAGCCAGAGAGAAAGGTCAAGTTACCCACAAAGGGAAGCCCAGTAGACTAACAGTGGATCTCTTGGGAGAAACCCTACATGCCAGAAGAGAGTGGGGGCCAATATTCAACATTCTTAAAGGAAAGAATTTTCAACCCAGAATTTCATATACAGCCAAACTAAGCTTCATAAGTGAAGAAGAAATAAAATCCCTTACAGACAAGCAAATGCTGAGAGATTTTGTCACCACCAGGCCTGCCTTAAAAGAGCTCCTGAAGGAAGCACTAAACATAGACAGGAACAACCAGTACCAGTCACTGCAAAATCATGCCAAATTGTAAAGATCATCAATGCTAGGAAAAAACTGCATCAACTAACGAGCAAAATAACCAGCTAACATCATAATGACAAGATCAAATTCACACATAACAATATTAACCTTAAGTGTAAATGGGCTAAATGCCCCAATTGAAAGGCACAGACTGGCAACTGGGATAAAGAGTCAAGACCCATCAGTGTGCTATATGCAGGAGACCCATCCCCTGTGCAGAGACACACATAGTCTAAAAATAAAGGGATGGAGGAAGATCTACCAAGCAAATGGAAAACAAAAATAAGCAGGGGTTGTAATCCTAGTCTCTGATAAAACAGACTTTAAGCCAACAAAGATCAAAAGAGACAAAGAAGGCCATTACATAATAGTAAAGGGATAAATTCAACGAGAAGAGCTAACTATCCTAAATATATATGCACCCAATACAGGAGCACCCAGATTCATAGAGCAAGTCCTTAGAGACCTAAAAAGAGACTTAAACTCCCACAAAATAATAATGGGAGACTTTAACACCCCACAGTCAACATCAGACAGGTCAACAAGACAGAAAGTTAACAAGAATATCCAGGACTTGAACTCAGCTTTGCACCAAGCAGACCTAATAGACATCTACAGAACTCGCCACCCCAAGTCAACAGAATATACATTCTCCTCAGCAACGCATCACACTTATTCCAAAATTGACCACATAGTTGGAAGTAAAGCACTCCTCAGCAAATGTAAAATGTAAAAGAAAAGGAATCACAACAAACTGTTTCTCAGACCACAGTGCAATCAAACTAGAACTCAGGATTAAGAAACTCACTCAAAACTGCACAACTACATGGAAACTGAACAACCTGCTCTAGAATGACTACTGGGTAAATAACAAAATAAAGGCAGAAATAAAGATGTTATTTGAAACCAATGAGAACAAAGACACAACATACCATTATCTCCGGGACACATTTAAAAGAGTGTGTAGAGCGAAATTTATAGCACTAAATGCCCACAAGAGAAAGCAGGAAAGATCTAATATTGACACCCTAACATCACAATTAAAAGAACTAGAGAAGCAAGAGCAAACAAATTCAAAAACTGGCAGAAGGCAAGAAATAACTAAGATCAGAGCAGAACTGAAGGAGATAGAGACATAGAAAACCCTTCGACAAATCAAAGAATCTGGGAGCTGGTTTTTTGAAAAGATAATCAAAATAGACAGATTGTTAGCAAGACTAATAAAGAAGAGAAGAGAGAAGAATCAAATAGAAGCAATAAAAATGATAAGGGGAATGTCACCACCGATCCCACAGAAATACAAACTACCGTCAGAGAATATGGTAAACATCTCTGTGCAAATAAACTAGAAAATCTAGATAAAATGGATAAATTCCTGGACACATACACCCTCCCAAGACTAAACCAGGAAGAAGTTGAATCCCTAACAGATGAATAACAGGCTCTGAAATTGAGGCAATAATTAATAGCCTACTAACCAAAAAAAGTCCAGGACCAGACGGATTCATAGCCAAATTCTACCAGAGGTACAAAGAGGAGCTGGTACCATTCCTTCTTAAACTATGCCAATCAATAGAAAAAGAGGGAATCCTCCCTAACTGATTTTATGAGGCCAGCATCATCCTGATACCAAAGCCTGGCAGAGACACAACAAAAAAAGAATTTTAGACCAATATCCCTGATGAACAATGATGCGAAAATCCTCAATAAAATACTGGCAAACCGAATCCAGCAGCACATCAAAAAGCTTATCCACCACGATCAAGTTGGCTTCATCCCAGGGATGCAAGGCTGGTTCAACATACTTAAATCAGTAAATATAATCCATCACATAAACAGAACCAAAGAAAAAAACCACACGATTATCTCAATAGATGCACAAAAGCCCTTAGACAAAATTCAACAGCGCTTCATGATAAAAATTCTCAATAAACCAGGTATTGATGGGATGTATCTCAAAATAGTAAGAGCTATTTATGACAAACCCACAGCCAATATCATACTGAATGGCAAAAAACTGGAAGCATTCCCTTTGAAAACTGGCACAAGACAGGGATTCCCTCTCTCACCACTCCTATTCAACATAGTGTTGGAAGTTCTGGCCATGGCAATCAGGCAGGAGAAAGAAATAAAAGGTATTCAATTAGGGAAACAGGAAGTCAAATTGTCCCTGTTTGCAGATGACATGATTGTATATTGAGAAAATCTCATCATCTCAGCTCAAAATCTCCTTAAGCTGATAAGCAATTTTAGCAAAGTCCAAGGATACAAAATCAATTTGAAAAATCACAAGCATTCCTATACACCAATAATAGACAAACAGAGAGCCAAATCATGAGTGAACTCTCATTCACAATTGCTTCAAAGAGGATAAAATACCTAGGAATCCAACTTACAAGGGATGTGAAGGACGTCTTCAAGGAGAACTACAAACCACTGCTCAACGAAATAAAAGAGGCCACAAACAAATGGAAGAACATTCCATGCTCATGGATAGGAAGAATCAATATCGTGAAAATGGCCATACTGCCCAAGGTAATTTATAGATTTCATGCCATCCCCCATCAAGCTACCAATGACTTTCTTCACAGAATAGGAAAGAAAACTACTTTAAAGTTCACATGGAACCAAAAAAGAGCTTGCATTAACAAGACAATCCTAAGCAAAAAGAACAAAGCTGGAGGCATTACGCTACCAGATTTCAAACTATACTACAAGGCTACAGTAACCAAAACAGCATGGTACTGATACCAAAACAGAGATGTAGACCAATGGAACAGAACAGAGCCCTCAGAAATAATACCACATGTCTACAACCATCTGATCTTTGACAAACCTGACAAAAGCAAAAAATGTGGAAAGGATTTCCTATTTAATAAATGGTGACTGGAACACTGCTAGCCATACGTAGAAAGCTGAAACTGGATCCCTTCCTTATACCTTATACAAAAATGAATTCAAGATGGATTAAAAACTTAAACATTAGAACTAAAACCATAAAAACCCTAGAAGAAAACCCACGCAATGCCATTCAGGACATAGGCATGGGCAAGGACTTCATGATTAAAACACCAAAAGCAATGGCAACAAAAGCCAAAATAGACAAATGGGATGTAATTAAACTAAAGAGCTTCTGCATAGCAAAAGAAACTACCATAAGAGTGGACAGGCAACCTACAGAATGGGAGAAAATTTTTGCAATCTACCTATCTCACAAAGGGCTAATATCCAGAATCTACAAAGAACTTAAACAAATTTACAAGAAAAAATCAAACAAACCCATCAAAAAGTGGGCAAGCAACATGAGCAGACACTTTTCAAAAGAAGACATTTATGCAGCCAACAGACACATGAAAAAATGCTCATCATCACTCGTCATCAGAGAAATGCAAATCAAAACCACAATGAGATACTATCTCACACCAGTTAGGATGGTGAACCTTAAAAAGTCAGGAAACAACAGGTGCTCGAGAGGATGTGGAGAAATAGGAACACTTTTACACTGTTGGTGGGACTGCAAACTAGTTCAACCACTGTAGAAGACAGTGTGGAAATTCCTCAAGGATCTAGAACTAGAAATACCGTTTGACCCAGCGATCCCATGATCCCATTACTGGGTATATACCCAAAGGATTATAAATCATGCAGCTATAAAGACACATGCACACGTATGTTTATTGCAGCATTATTCACAATAGCAAAGACTTGAAACCAATGCAAATGTCTATCAGTGATAGACTGGATTAAGAAAATGTGGCACATATACACCATGGAATACTATGCAGCCATAAAAAAGGATGAGTTCATGTCCTTTGTAGGGACATGGATGAAGCTGGAAACCATCATTCAGAGCATACTATTGCAAGGGCAGAAAACCATACACTGCATGTTCTCACTCATAGGTGGGAATTGAACGATGAGAACACTTGGACACAGGGTGGGGAACATCACACACTGGGCCTGTCTTGTGGTGGGGGGAAGGGGGAGGGATAGCATTAGGATAAATACCTAATGTAAATGATGAGCTAATGTGTGCAGCACACCAACATGGCACATGTATACTATGTAACAAACCTGCACATTGTGCACATATAACCTAGAACATATAACCTAGAACTTAAAGTATAATAAAAAAATCTGAAAGAAAAAGATCCTCAAATTAGGAAAGAAGAATATAATTCAAGGGATAATTCCTAGTAAGTATGAACGAGAGTCATCTTTCTTGTTTAAAATAGAAAACTGCTAATAAATCCACTTTCCTAACTCATTATTTTAACTAAATGAAATATTTGACAATTTTTTTCCATCACATTGTTTAAGGAATAATGTTTTCCCTGTGAAATTTTCATTTCTTTATCTTAATAAAATATTATTTCATCATTAGGAAGGGTTCAGAAAACTTATGCAATAAAACAATAGGATTCATATGACCAGTAGTGAATCATAAGACTATTTTTGAGGTCAGAAAATAGTCAACACTACCCAAAAGCTGATTTTCTTTATCCGGGTTTAACATATACTCAAATTTGCCTTGGGTCCAGAATGATTAATAATGAATTCTTCTTTACATAGATATTAATCTACACAATTGAAATGTCAGCTGTTATTGCATGCTTTTTGCTTTAAATTGCTTATTACATGCTAATCTCCATAAGCAAATATGGACCAATCCTTTATTCAATAAGCAGGTGTTTATTAGTAATTTCATGTGCAAGTCATTTTACTAAGTCTTTTGCAAGATTCATAAAGATGTAAAATTAAATAGGAATAGCGGTTTTAGGTCCATTTACTTTTGAGCCAAGCCTTGTAGGAAGCAATTATGAATTGTTAAAAGGGGATTATATACAATAAGCAGAAGCAGCAAAAAAGTAAAAAGAAAGACATTTAAAAAGACAAATAATCCACTTTATTTTAGTGTAAAATATTTATATTTAAAATAGTGAAGAATATGTTAAAAATGACAGTTTTCTGGTAAAACAGCTTGAATGAGAACTTGAATGACAATTAAAATAGCATTAAGGCAATTAATGAGCATTTACTGTATGTCAGATATGTTGTTAGATACTTTTGATTAGAGATGGTGAATAATATGTGTTAACTAAACAGAACCATGATCTAAGGAGAGATACTCATAAACAAACAATTTTAACATGAAGTGACATGTATCTTAATGAAGTTATTTATAAATAGAGAACACAATTTGATCTTGGAGCTTCAAAATGATATGTTAACAATTTAATATTGACAGTGGGCCTTCAGGTATGAGTACAAGAATGAAAGGAAGTTGAAATATGATATAAAGTTAGAAACTGGGGTGTGGTGAATGTTTTAAATGTATAGTAAAAAATTGAATAAATATTTCATACATCTGGAAGTGTATTAGTTGAGAGAGTTTAATTTTAGCTTACATAATTATCCTAATATATTTTTGGTATGCTTTAATTCTGAAACATGTTACCTTTGGTGGAGTTACAGATAATATTTTGTTATCAAGTCATATCAACTTTTAACACATACAGAATCCACTGGAATCTTTGTCAATACTCAGAGTCTCCATTCTTGTATATAAACTAGAACCGCTATTCTGATTTTAGCAAAGGGATAAAATACTCAGCCGAACTTTGAATGAGAAACGACATTCAGTTTGGGTGAGCACATGAATAAGACCTTTTCATTTAGCTGGAATAACTTTGCACTTTAATATAAAATAAAAGGTCAGCAACAAAGGGCACGTATGGAATCCTTCACGCAGTCACAACCCAAGTAATCACAGAAATAGTAAAAGAAAAATGTGGGGGCTAGTTTGCATCCTGTAGCAACAGGAATGTGTACATTTCCATGACCTCTACTTTCACAACCAACTTCTAGTGTAATTATGAAACCAATTTGTCTTTGGAATTCTTACATTTAATTTCTTCTATTATTTGAGGTAACACATATTCTATTTCCAAATATTTCCCATTCTCATTGTTAACCCTCCACTGAACATTTTTTGTGACTCTTTATTCTTTAGATGTCTCATTTTTACATACTCTTCAGATCATTAAACAGCTACCCTCTCAATTAGGGCTAAGGATAGACCTGCTAGTCTCCGTCTCTTATCTCTAAGTTTTCAGTTTGTGATACAATTAACTAGAAAGAACATTTCTGCTTTTAAAGGAACAATTCTTTGAAGTGAGGCATGATAAATATTTTTGACATACTCTTAGGAAAATAAGTTGCTTTTCTGTATCAGTAACTTTCATCAAATTGAATTAGTGCTGTATTGCATTAGTTCTCTTTCCCACTATTATAACATGTGAGTTCTTAATAAGACAATGTTGTTCTGTATTAGACAAATTTAATATTCATGCATTATGAAGAAACATTCCTAATATGATAGAAAACTGCTAGGAAGAGCAAACGATTTCATTAAAACTTAAATAAAGCTCACTTTACATTTTCTCCCTCCTTGAATACCTGTCTATACTAATCAGCTGGTAGAAAAGGCAGATGAGGCCCTAGAGACTAAGCGGTACATAATTCTCATTCTCAGCACAATCTGATGTCACCTTTTGGACTCAAAATCATTCTACTGGATTGTAGTTGGAATTTTTAAGTGCAGAAATATTTAGGATGTTTTAATTTAAAATGATCATGACTTGGTCTACTTTGTCCTGGCCTTGCTAATTTATGTCTATCATAACTGCAGAAAGAAGACATTTGTGAGCAATACAATAACTCGCTGAATCTTCATGAGCTCTGAGTCAATAAAATAATGACACAAATTTCACATTCTTTTAATGCAGCATCTGCTTCATCAGTTGAAATAATTACAACCCTTGCTTTGAAGGAGCCTTAATGACACAGACCAAATCTTAATAGATAAGTAACTAAGATGAACACACTGTTCCTTTTCATGCATAAAAATAACACTATTTTAATTGGAACTGAATTAGAGTGTATGTTGGATTTTGCAGATCCTCAAATATTTTATTTAATTTGGACAATAAAATTACACATAATTCTAAAAATGAAAAAATAAGGCAAAATTATTAGAAAACCAAAATGAGTAAGTACATTAATTTGTTCCAGATTTAAGTTTAGAAAAACAAAGATTAAATCATCTTTCTATCCAAATTATTTTGAAGGTTACTTAGTCAGTGTGATTCAGCTACTGCACAGTCAAAATGCAGAAAAATATATCAAATGTAAACTCTAGTTGCTATCTACCACAGAGACAGATATTAAGACTAAAATGCAGCTGGGAATACATCCAAAGGGCAATTGGTCATTTGTCTGTTGGAGTATAGAAAACTTTCAGTAGAGAATAAATTAGAAAGAAGCAGAATTGTGCTACATCCGGGAACTGTGCCTAATAGTTAGACTTGTGGAAAGTATAAAATCATTAATGCATGGTGCTTTCCCAAAATTTAAAGCTATTCAAATTTATTTCTCAACTATAATTTTGTATAAACATACAGCCATGCTGCCAAGGTTACCAATCAGTAGAGATCAGAGGAAAAGCTCTATGAACTATGTCATGTTCACAATGGTTCTGATCATTTTTAGGTCCTTGGGAACTCATTCAAGATGAGGCTTACAACTTTATAAGACTTGAGCTCTCAGAATAATTCTCCTTTAAACAAAGAAAATAAATAAAAACAAGTCAAATACATTAGCACAACATACAGCTTAGAAGTACCACTGCAAAAGGAACATATTGCTAATTAAGTACTGGTGCCAAATCATTACCAATTACACATATATGACATACTCACACTTGTTCATATTTTGATGACTGATCACTCAAATTTTTAAAAAGATTCTGCCAGTAATGGAAATTCAGAGACAAACATTTCTATTCCTATGTTATTGCTACTTAAGTCTGGCTCCAGACTTTTCTTCAGTGAAGGGCATTTAAGCTATTCATGTATTCTAGCCAAGGGTAAAGTTAAGGTGATTGCAGTGAGAAATAGAACATTACTACCTAAATATTTTTTAAAGGTTTTCATGTGTTATTTGATTTTTTAGTTTTCACAAGTTATTAATTTAAAAGATTCTAGAGTTAAAACAAATGAGATATTGTCTATACTCTAAATATTCATACACACAATTTTACTGAAGAACACAGCAAATTAATTCAACATTGATGCATGATATCTCAACTGCTTGCTCTTTTACTTTCAATGTCCTTATGTGCCTAAAAAAAAACTGACAAGGGTTTATAAGCCAAAGAATGCACAAAAATATTTATTTTAAGCTGTAGAAAAATATTCTAAACAAATTACAGAATTAATTGCATTTATCTGTTGTAATGTTGAGATCAACAAAATAAAATTTAATTAAATTTTAGAAATATATCAAATATGGAAAAGAAATGATTTTAGAAATAGAAGACAATAATAAACAGAAGTAACAAATTTAACATTTATAAAACTAGAAACATGGTAAAACATTAGAGTGTTGTGATGTTAAATTATAAATCAGTTGGTTGATAACTAAGTAAAAGCAGATAACTATGTTAAAGCTACATTTCCAGATCTTTTGAAATTTCATTGTTGGGATAAAGTTTGAAGTAAATTATACAGTTTATAAAAATAATGAGGTCAGGAGACGAATCTAGCTGGTTATCTTCCTATTATTTGAAGTATGCTGTCTCATTGATTTGGGTAATCACTTCGTAATATTTTCAATTCAACCTCTATAGCAGGCATATAGTTTATGCATATATTTTTTATTTTTATTATTTATGTGTGGTAAGCTGCTCCAATCACAGCAAACTGTAGCATGTGTGGTTTCATTTATGGTGCTGAAGGAAAGTGATTACTGTATTATGAGGCGACCATACTCTAGAGTATAACAAAACATGAAATACGACTCAGCTGAGGACATTCTTATTTTCCAGCGATATGGTTATCTCTGAGGAGCCTCATCTTGTAGTTACCAGATGTTCCACAATAACAGTAACTCTGGAGTTGCTTACTTGTTATAACAAGAAGATTTTACTACACAGGAAAAGATTGGCATTTTCTCTGCTGGAAGAAAATGAAATTGGCAATTTAGAAAGGCAATTTCAACTGAGCTATGTGGTTTACATTGATTAATCTATCTCATTAGAATATTAGCCAGCAAATCAGAACCCATTTCTATCCATTTTCTAATCTATGCCATATGTCTAGGTTATAAAAAAGCATTTTCCTTAATTTCAGCTACTATTGAATCTACATTACAAAAGAAGCTGACCTTTTCTCTTAACCACCAAAAGTTTGGAAAATAAGTTTTGTTATTTTACGAAATATTTTTGTTCTGATTTGGAGTACCTAGGAATACAAAAAATGAAGACAACTGTGGAAAACCATTTAATTTTTCTATCTTATTTTCTCTGTCATTTCTTCTTATTCCTTGGTGGAAGTTTGAAATAATATAAGTTGTTCATCAACATCAGTATGGCCTGTTTTATATATAGTCATCATACAAATTTAAATTCTTATCACATCAAAAACTGTGAGTTAAAGAAATTACAAATCAATTAATCTACAGAGAAAATATGTCGTATGATTTATGTAGTAGACACATATCATAGACACAAAACAAAGAATTTTCATATTCCATTACTGTAAAAACTTTGCTTTAGTAAGCTTGTATAGCCACAGTTATTGCCTTGGGATAAAATAGGTTAGAAAAGGCCGGAGAAGACTTTCAATGTGGACATTTAGAGAAGTTTCTCCTACTGTTTGATACATATGTCATGTTCCAGTCATTTTGTAAAGAACACTGGCAATATCTAAGCCACGATGACATATACACGTTGGTCCATCAAAAATCTTTCTAAATAGATCTTATAAAGTAAATAAAACTGAAAATGCATATAATTTATTACAAATGTTTGCCAACATTTTTGCTATTCACAAAAACTGGAAAGGAAACAAATGCCCATCAAGAGGGAAATGACTGACGTTTTTTCGTCCCATGGACTATTACATATTATTTAAAATGAATGGATTAGAATTATGTGATTTTAGCTAGAGTGATTTGTCCACAATAATTTTTAACAATATTCAGATACATAGAAGTAATATAATCATTTTTAAATGCACTAGATAGATAGACACACATATAGATGATTGATAGATGATAGATAGATAGATAGATAGATGATAGATAGATACTGTAAAAGCACACACAAAAAAGTGAACAGTTGCTATATGATAGTGGCCAAAGTTAAACCAAGGTGGGAGACAAGCAGGAAGAAACAAATAAAGGTAAACATTTTTAAAAGGATATATATATATATAACTTAATAGATCACCTGAATGCATTTGTTACCTCATGACAATAAGTGTCAGGACATATATATGCAGGAGTAAATACATTGAGTGAAAGAATGCATTATATAATAATTTCTAAATGAAGTTCTTCATTGACTATGCTGTCTAAAATTATCCTCTTCCACTAGTCTTTCCCAACATCCAGATCTTTTCTTTTACAGCAGCCTTCACAACTTTGATCTGTATTAGATTATTTGTCTTTCTCCCTCACTACAGTCTGTGATCCAAAAAGGCTGTGACAGTTTTGTTTAGTCCAGCACCGAGTGCAGATTAATAAACATGATTTCATGAATACTGTATGAGTGAATGAATGAATGAATGAATAAATAAAATGATATGTAGCCATTTTTTATATTACGAATGGTAGTTTGTTAATAATATTATTGTATGTCATGAGGAAACTAAATAATAGGAGATTGAGAAAAAGAAGTTCCTGAAAGGCCTTATGAAAAAATACAGAAGAGTGTGGTGTAATGGAAGCTTAGAAGGCAAACAGCTTCAAGACAGAGGGGTGGCCAACCACTTTCAACAAATACTGTTAAAAGAATAGATTAGACAGGGAAATACAACTTCCCATAAAATTTAGCATCATGGATAATACTGATGACATGAACACAAGCCAAAGAAATATTTAGCATACTTAACAACAGATTAGCAATATCACATATCAATCAAAACAGATACTGTGTTAGTCCCAAGGCAGGGTCTTGGAGGCCCCCCGCTATGCCAAGGATTATCCCCATAAGCGCTAGATTTGGAGGAGGTCTGATATGTTGAAAAAAGTACTTGGACAGCCCACACAGTGAACAGGAACACAACAGCTCATGGCAGCAAATATTTATCAGTATGTAAGTCTCTTAATACTTCAGCCAAGTGTTAGGAATTTAGCAAAGTGTTTGTGGTAGCTGAATAACAAGTTTGGAATTAAGCAAACTCAGGACAATGAAGGAGGTAGAAGCCAGATGAAAGTTAGTTACAGAGTGAATGAAATTTCCTTTTCTGACTATATAGCAGACTAGATGGCATACAGATTATTAACAAAATAAACATCATGTAACCATCTCCCAGATTAAGAAATAAAACATTACCAATAGTTATGAAACTGTCCACTTGGCCACAAATATCACATATTCCTCCCAATTCCACAATCTTCTTCTGAGTTGTGTGTTTCTTTTCCACATTCCCTTTTTAAATGTATTGTTTAATTTGTGTATATCCCTAAATAATAGTTTGTTTAAATATAATTCTGGGAGTAGAAAGAATACAGATTTTTGAGGCCTAATACAAACAGTTATAATGTGTAATTCTTTTAAAAAAATTGTGTTACTTGAATTGACTTTCATTCTTCTTTGCTCAGGAAAATACTAGATTTGTCACACTATGACAGAGTAGATAATTCTTTTTTAATGTGACAATACTATACCCAAGTGGGCAAAAATTAGTTCTTGGGATAGAAAAAAAATATTCTTCTTGTAATTAAAACACAGTATATGTATAGTACTAAATTTCCATATTGGAGGAAATTAGAAACAAATTATGTTAAGGCTTCTTAGGTAAAAATGAGAAAAGTTTGAAAGACAATGAAGTAGATGAATAAAAGTAGGCAAATCAAATTTTAAGAAAAATACATGTGAGTTTGGAAATGGTATTTTAAAATGAAAAGGAAACAAGAAAGGAAAATCAGGAAGAACCAGGAGTGAAAGCTGTGTTGCAGGCCGAGAGGTCAGCCACTTTGGACTAGAGTAAGGGGAAAGAACTGAGGATATCTGCCACTAAGACAGATAAAAGCAAAAAATGGCCTTAATGACAAAATACATAAAGAGAAGAGAGTTAAGAAGAATTAATGTTACACATTTAGGAAAATTTACAACTTGAAACGTGAAGCCAAACTAATACAAAGTGAATCAGGCAAGAGTTGAGGAATTACAGCATTTACAAATACTACTGGAAGAAAACAAAACAAAACAACATAACTAGATGACACCATCTGGAAAAGAAAATATTAATCTAAATGAAGAGTTGCATAGTATCCCAGCACTGGTAAAAGAAGGAGTAGCAATCTTTAAATGTATTTATATATACAGCTGAGGCTAAACCAAATTATGGACAAATAACCAGAAAGTATATGTTATAAATTCTAAGATACACAAAAATATTCTAACAAATATCCAAAGTTTAAAAAACTAGAGGGCAAGAAGTGTAATCTCACTATTTCCTAAATATTCAATTAATAAGACAATTCCTATAATTTATTTTTTAAATACATAATTATTTTAAAAAATCAATCTTTCGTCTATCTCTCTAAGTATCTATATTGCAAGTTCTGTTTTAAGGCCAGAAAGATTCAATGTTATCTTCCACTATGCTCGCTAGCTGATGCAGTTTCTTCCTAGCATCGATGGTCTTTACACTTTGGCATGTTTTTGCAGTGGTTGGTACCAGTTGTTCCTTTCCATGTTTAGTGCTTCCTTCAGGAGCTCTTGTAGGGCAGGCCTGGTGGTGACAAAATCTCTCAGCATTTGCATGTCTGTAAAGGATTTTATTTCTTCTTCACTTATGAAGCTTAGTTTGGCTGGATATGAAATTCTCATAGGTGGGAATTGAACAAAGAGAACACCTGGTCACAGGAAGGGGAACATCACACACGGGGGCTTGTTGTGGGGTGGGGG